>NC_065540.1:30240388-30540388 GCF_932294415.1 Quercus robur | reverse complement strand
GCAAATAAATTCTAAAAATTAAGAAACATCGTCCAGGCTTCATTTCAAGACGAAACGGGTCAGGACGGGCCGAATAATAGAGAGGAAAAAAAAATTTCCTTCCCATCCGTTCAATCCCGACCCGAGTTAGAAAATTCAAAAATAAATGCAAAAAAATTCTAAGAATTAAAAAACATCATCCAGGCTTCATTTCAAGACGAAACGGGTCAGGACGGGCCGAATAATAGAGAGGAAAAAAAAAATTTCCTTCCTATCCGTTCGAACCCGACCCGAGTTAGATAATTCAAAAATAAATGCAAAAAAATTCTAAAAATTAAGACACATCAACCAGGCTTCATTTCTAGACGAAACAGGTCAGGACGGGCCGAATAATAGAGAGGAAAAAAAAATTTCCTCCCTATCCGTTCGAACCCGACCAGAGTTAGAAAATTCAAAAATAAATGCAAAAAAATTCTTAAAATTAAAAAACATCATCCAGGCTTCATTTCAAGAAGAAACGGGTCAGGACAGACCGAAAAATAGAGAGGAAAGAAAAATTTCCTTCCTATCCGTTCGAACCCGACCCGAGTTAGAAAATTCAAAAATAAATGCAAAAAAATTCTAAAAATTAAAAAACATCATCCAGGCTTCATTACAAGATGAAACGGGTCAGGACAGGCCAAAAAATAGAGAGGAAAAAAAATTTTCCTTCCCATCCGTTCGAACCCGACCCGAGTTAGAAAATTCAAAAATAAATGCAAAAAAATTCTAAAAATTAAGAAACATCGTCCAGGCTTCATTTCAAGACAAAACAGGTCAGGACGGGCCGAATAATACAGAGGAAAAAAAAATTTCCTTCCTATCCGTTCGAACCCGACCCGAGTTAGAAAATTCAAAAACAAATACAAAAAAATTCTAAAAATTAAGAAACATCATCCAGGCTTCATTACAAGATGAAACGGGTCAGGACAGGCCGAAAAATAGAGAGGAAAAAAAAATTTCCTTCCTATCCGTTCGAACCCGACCCGAGTTAGAAAATTCAAAAACAAATGCAAAAAAATTCCAAAAATTAAAAAACATCATCCAGGCTTCATTTCAAGACGACACGGGTCAGGACAGGCCGAAAAATAGAGAGGCAAAAAAAATTTCCTTCCCACCCGTTCAAACCCGACCCGAGTTAGAAAATTCAAAAACAAATGCAAAAAAATTCTAAAAATTAAAAAACACCATCCAGGCTTCATTTCAAGACGACACGGGTCAGGACAGGCCGAAAAATAGAGAGGAAAAAAAAATTTCCTTCCCATCCGTTCAATCCCGACCCGAGTTAGAAAATTCAAAAATAAATGCAAAAAAATTCTAAAAATTAAGAAACATCGTCCAGGCTTCATTTCAAGACAAAACAGGTCAGGACGGGCCGAATTATACAGAGGAAAAAAAAATTTCCTTCCTATCCGTTCGAACCCGACCCGAGTTAGAAAATTCAAAAATAAATGCAAAAAAATTCTAAAAATTAAAAAACATCATCCAGGCTTCATTTCATGAAGAAACGGGTCAGGACAGGCCGAAAAATAAAGAGGAAAAAAAATTTTCCTTCCTATCCGTTCGAACCTGACACGAGTTAGAAAATTCAAAAATAAATGCAAATAAATTCTAAAAATTAAGAAACATCATCCAGGCTTCATTTCAAGACGAAACGGGTCAGGACGGGCCGAATAATAGAGAGGAAAAAAAAATTTCCTTCCTATCCGTTCGAACCCGACCCGAGTTAGAAAATTAAAAAACAAATACAAAAAAATTCTAAAAATTAAAAAACATCGTCCAGGCTTCATTTCAAGAAGAAACGGGTCAGGACAGGCCGAATAATAGAGAGGAAAAAAAAATTTCCTCCCTATCCGTTCGAACCCGACCAGAGTTAGAAAATTCAAAAATAAATGCAAAAAAATTCTTAAAATTAAAAAACATCATCCAGGCTTCATTTCAAGAAGAAACGGGTCAGGACAGGCCGAAAAATAGAGAGGAAAAAAAAATTTCCATGCTATCCGTTCGAACCCGACCCGAGTTAGAAAATTCAAAAACAAATGCAAAAAAATTCTAAAAATTAAAAAACATCATCCAGGCTTCATTACAAGTTGAAACGGGTCAGGACAGGCCGAAAAATAGAGTGGAAAAAAAATTTCCTTCCTATCCGTTCGAACCCGACCCGAGTTAGAAAATTCAAAAATAAATGCAAAAAAATTCTAAAAATTAAAAAACAACGTCCAGGCTTCATTTCAAGACGAAACGGGTCAGGGCGGACCGAATATTAGATAGGAAAAAAAAATTTCCTTTCTATCCGTTCGAACCCGACCCGAGTTAGAAAATTCAAAAATAAATGCAAAAAAATTCTAAAAATTAAAAAACATCATCCAGGCTTCATTTCAAGAAGAAACGGGTCAGGACAGACCGAAAAATAGAGAGGAAAAAAAAATTTCCTTCCTATCCGTTCGAACCCGACCCGAGTTAGAAAATTCAAAAACAAATACGAAAAAATTCTAAAAATTAAAAAACATCATCCAGGCTTCATTTCAAGACGAAACGGGTCAGGACGGGCCGAATAATAGAGAGGAAAAAAAAATTTCCTTCCTATCCGTTCGAACCCGACCCGAGTTAGAAAATTCAAAAACAAATGCAAAAAAATTCTAAAAATTAAGAAACATCATCCAGGCTTCATTACAAGATGAAACGGGTCAGGACCGGCCGAAAAATAGAGAGGAAAAAAAAATTTCCTTCCTATCCGTTCGAACCCGACCCGAGTTAGAAAATTCAAAAACAAATACAAAAAAATTCTAAAAGTTAAAAAACACCAGCCAGGCTTCATTTCAAGACGACACTGGTCAGGACAGGCCGAAAAATAGAGAGGAAAAAAAAATTTACTTCCCATCCGTTCGAACCCGACCCGAGTTAGAAAATTCAAAAATAAATGCAAAAAAATTCTAAGAATTAAAAAACATCATCCAGGCTTCATTACAAGATGAAACGGGTCAGGACAGGCCGAAAAATAGAGAGGAAAAAAAAATTTCCTTCCTATCCGTTCGAACCCCACCCGAGTTAGAAAATTCAAAAACAAATGCAAAAAAATTCTAAAAATTAAAAAACACCATCCAGGCTTCATTTCAAGACGACACGGGTCAGGACAGGCCGAAAAATAGAGAGGCAAAAAAAATTTCCTTCCCACCCGTTCAAACCCGACCCGAGTTAGAAAATTCAAAAACAAATGCAAAAAAATTCTAAAAATTAAAAAACACCATCCAGGCTTCATTTCAAGACGACACGGGTCAGGACAGGCCGAAAAATAGAGAGGAAAAAAAAATTTCCTTCCCATCCGTTCAATCCCGACCCGAGTTAGAAAATTCAAAAATAAATGCAAAAAAATTCTAAAAATTAAGAAACATCGTCCAGGCTTCATTTCAAGACAAAACAGGTCAGGACGGGCCGAATTATACAGAGGAAAAAAAAATTTCCTTCCTATCCGTTCGAACCCGACCCGAGTTAGAAAATTCAAAAATAAATGCAAAAAAATTCTAAAAATTAAAAAACATCATCCAGGCTTCATTTCATGAAGAAACGGGTCAAGACAGGCCGAAAAATAAAGAGGAAAAAAAATTTTCCTTCCTATCCGTTCGAACCTGACACGAGTTAGAAAATTCAAAAATAAATGCAAATAAATTCTAAAAATTAAGAAACATCGTCCAGGCTTCATTTCAAGACGAAACGGGTCAGGACGGGCCGAATAATAGAGAGGAAAAAAAAATTTCCTTCCCATCCGTTCAATCCCGACCCGAGTTAGAAAATTCAAAAATAAATGCAAAAAAATTCTAAGAATTAAAAAACATCATCCAGGCTTCATTTCAAGACGAAACGGGTCAGGACGGGCCGAATAATAGAGAGGAAAAAAAAATTTCCTTCCTATCCGTTCGAACCCGACC
The DNA here is from genome assembly GCF_932294415.1 of Quercus robur. Lineage (NCBI taxonomy): Eukaryota > Viridiplantae > Streptophyta > Magnoliopsida > Fagales > Fagaceae > Quercus > Quercus robur. The sequence continues at coordinate 30,536,444 of NC_065540.1, read as the reverse complement.
CGAGTTAGATAATTCAAAAATAAATGCAAAAAAATTCTAAAAATTAAGACACATCAACCAGGCTTCATTTCTAGACGAAACAGGTCAGGACGGGCCGAATAATAGAGAGGAAAAAAAAATTTCCTCCCTATCCGTTCGAACCCGACCAGAGTTAGAAAATTCAAAAATAAATGCAAAAAAATTCTTAAAATTAAAAAACATCATCCAGGCTTCATTTCAAGAAGAAACGGGTCAGGACAGACCGAAAAATAGAGAGGAAAGAAAAATTTCCTTCCTATCCGTTCGAACCCGACCCGAGTTAGAAAATTCAAAAATAAATGCAAAAAAATTCTAAAAATTAAAAAACATCATCCAGGCTTCATTACAAGATGAAACGGGTCAGGACAGGCCAAAAAATAGAGAGGAAAAAAAATTTTCCTTCCCATCCGTTCGAACCCGACCCGAGTTAGAAAATTCAAAAATAAATGCAAAAAAATTCTAAAAATTAAGAAACATCGTCCAGGCTTCATTTCAAGACAAAACAGGTCAGGACGGGCCGAATAATACAGAGGAAAAAAAAATTTCCTTCCTATCCGTTCGAACCCGACCCGAGTTAGAAAATTCAAAAACAAATACAAAAAAATTCTAAAAATTAAGAAACATCATCCAGGCTTCATTACAAGATGAAACGGGTCAGGACAGGCCGAAAAATAGAGAGGAAAAAAAAATTTCCTTCCTATCCGTTCGAACCCGACCCGAGTTAGAAAATTCAAAAACAAATGCAAAAAAATTCTAAAAATTAAAAAACACCATCCAGGCTTCATTTCAAGACGACACGGGTCAGGACAGGCCGAAAAATAGAGAGGCAAAAAAAATTTCCTTCCCACCCGTTCAAACCCGACCCGAGTTAGAAAATTCAAAAACAAATGCAAAAAAATTCTAAAAATTAAAAAACACCATCCAGGCTTCATTTCAAGACGACACGGGTCAGGACAGGCCGAAAAATAGAGAGGAAAAAAAAATTTCCTTCCCATCCGTTCAATCCCGACCCGAGTTAGAAAATTCAAAAATAAATGCAAAAAAATTCTAAAAATTAAGAAACATCGTCCAGGCTTCATTTCAAGACAAAACAGGTCAGGACGGGCCGAATTATACAGAGGAAAAAAAAATTTCCTTCCTATCCGTTCGAACCCGACCCGAGTTAGAAAATTCAAAAATAAATGCAAAAAAATTCTAAAAATTAAAAAACATCATCCAGGCTTCATTTCATGAAGAAACGGGTCAGGACAGGCCGAAAAATAAAGAGGAAAAAAAATTTTCCTTCCTATCCGTTCGAACCTGACACGAGTTAGAAAATTCAAAAATAAATGCAAATAAATTCTAAAAATTAAGAAACATCATCCAGGCTTCATTTCAAGACGAAACGGGTCAGGACGGGCCGAATAATAGAGAGGAAAAAAAAATTTCCTTCCTATCCGTTCGAACCCGACCCGAGTTAGAAAATTAAAAAACAAATACAAAAAAATTCTAAAAATTAAAAAACATCCTCCAGGCTTCATTTCAAGAAGAAACGGGTCAGGACAGGCCGAATAATAGAGAGGAAAAAAAAATTTCCTCCCTATCCGTTCGAACCCGACCAGAGTTAGAAAATTCAAAAATAAATGCAAAAAAATTCTTAAAATTAAAAAACATCATCCAGGCTTCATTTCAAGAAGAAACGGGTCAGGACAGGCCGAAAAATAGAGAGGAAAAAAAAATTTCCATGCTATCCGTTCGAACCCGACCCGAGTTAGAAAATTCAAAAACAAATGCAAAAAAATTCTAAAAATTAAAAAACATCATCCAGGCTTCATTACAAGGTGAAACGGGTCAGGACAGGCCGAAAAATAGAGTGGAAAAAAAATTTCCTTCCTATCCGTTCGAACCCGACCCGAGTTAGAAAATTCAAAAATAAATGCAAAAAAATTCTAAAAATTAAAAAACAACGTCCAGGCTTCATTTCAAGACGAAACGGGTCAGGGCGGACCGAATATTAGATAGGAAAAAAAAATTTCCTTTCTATCCGTTCGAACCCGACCCGAGTTAGAAAATTCAAAAATAAATGCAAAAAAATTCTAAAAATTAAAAAACATCATCCAGGCTTCATTTCAAGAAGAAACGGGTCAGGACAGACCGAAAAATAGAGAGGAAAAAAAAATTTCCTTCCTATCCGTTCGAACCCGACCCGAGTTAGAAAATTCAAAAACAAATACGAAAAAATTCTAAAAATTAAAAAACATCATCCAGGCTTCATTTCAAGACGAAACGGGTCAGGACGGGCCGAATAATAGAGAGGAAAAAAAAATTTCCTTCCTATCCGTTCGAACCCGACCCGAGTTAGAAAATTCAAAAACAAATGCAAAAAAATTCTAAAAATTAAGAAACATCATCCAGGCTTCATTACAAGATGAAACGGGTCAGGACCGGCCGAAAAATAGAGAGGAAAAAAAAATTTCCTTCCTATCCGTTCGAACCCGACCCGAGTTAGAAAATTCAAAAACAAATACAAAAAAATTCTAAAAGTTAAAAAACACCAGCCAGGCTTCATTTCAAGACGACACTGGTCAGGACAGGCCGAAAAATAGAGAGGAAAAAAAAATTTACTTCCCATCCGTTCGAACCCGACCCGAGTTAGAAAATTCAAAAATAAATGCAAAAAAATTCTAAGAATTAAAAAACATCATCCAGGCTTCATTTCAAGACGAAACGGGTCAGTACGGGCCGAATAATAGAGAGGAAAAAAAAATTTCCTTCCTATCCGTTCGAACCTGACACGAGTTAGAAAATTCAAAAATAAATGCAAATAAATTCTAAAAATTAAGAAACATCATCCAGGCTTCATTTCAAGACGAAACGGGTCAGGACGGGCCGAATAATAGAGAGGAAAAAAAAATTTCCTTCCTATCCGTTCGAACCCGACCCGAGTTAGAAAATTAAAAAACAAATACAAAAAAATTCTAAAAATTAAAAAACATCGTCCAGGCTTTATTTCAAGACGAAACGGGTCAGGACGAGCCGAATAATAGAGGGGAAAAAAAATTTTCCTTCCTATCCGTTCGAACCAGACCCGATTTAGAAAATTCAAAAACAAATGCAAAAAAATTCTAAGAATTAAAAAACATCATCCAGGCTTCATTTCAAGACGAAACGGGTCAGGACGGGCCGAATAATAGAGAGGAAAAAAAAATTTCCTTCCCACCCGTTCAATCCCGACCCGAGTTAGAAAATTCAAAAATAAATGCAAAAAAATTCTAAGAATTAAAAAACATCATCCAGGCTTCATTTCAAGACGAAACGGGTCAGGACGGGCCGAATAATAGAGAGGAAAAAAAAATTTCCTTCCTATCCGTTCGAACCCGACCCGAGTTAGATAATTCAAAAATAAATGCAAAAAAATTCTAAAAATTAAGACACATCAACCAGGCTTCATTTCTAGACGAAACAGGTCAGGACGGGCCGAATAATAGAGAGGAAAAAAAAATTTCCTCCCTATCCGTTCGAACCCGACCAGAGTTAGAAAATTCAAAAATAAATGCAAAAAAATTCTTAAAATTAAAAAACATCATCCAGGCTTCATTTCAAGAAGAAACGGGTCAGGACAGGCCGAAAAATAGAGAGGAAAAAAAAATTTCCATGCTATCCGTTCGAACCCGACCCGAGTTAGAAAATTCAAAAACAAATGCAAAAAAATTCTAAAAATTAAAAAACATCATCCAGGCTTCATTACAAGATGAAACGGGTCAGGACAGGCCGAAAAATAGAGTGGAAAAAAAATTTCCTTCCTATCCGTTCGAACCCGACCCGAGTTAGAAAATTCAAAAATAAATGCAAAAAAATTCTAAAAATTAAAAAACAACGTCCAGGCTTCATTTCAAGACGAAACGGGTCAGGACGGACCGAATATTAGATAGGAAAAAAAAATTTCCTTTCTATCCGTTCGAACCCGACCCGAGTTAGAAAATTCAAAAATAAATGCAAAAAAATTCTAAAAATTAAAAAACATCATCCAGGCTTCATTTCAAGAAGAAACGGGTCAGGACAGACCGAAAAATAGAGAGGAAAAAAAAATTTCCTTCCTATCCGTTCGAACCCGACCCGAGTTAGAAAATTCAAAAACAAATACGAAAAAATTCTAAAAATTAAAAAACATCATCCAGGCTTCATTTCAAGACGAAACGGGTCAGGACGGGCCGAATAATAGAGAGGAAAAAAAAATTTCCTTCCTATCCGTTCGAACCCGACCCGAGTTAGAAAATTCAAAAACAAATGCAAAAAAATTCTAAAAATTAAGAAACATCATCCAGGCTTCATTTCAAGATGAAACGGGTCAGGACCGGCCGAAAAATAGAGAGGAAAAAAAAATTTCCTTCCTATCCGTTCGAACCCGACCCGAGTTAGAAAATTCAAAAACAAATACAAAAAAATTCTAAAAGTTAAAAAACACCATCCAGGCTTCATTTCAAGACGACACTGGTCAGGACAGGCCGAAAAATAGAGAGGAAAAAAAAATTTACTTCCCATCCGTTCGAACCCGACCTGAGTTAGAAAATTCAAAAATAAATGCAAAAAAATTCCAAGGATTAAAAAACATCATCCAGGCTTCATTTCAAGACGAAACGGGTCAGTACGGGCCGAATAATAGAGAGGAAAAAAAAATTTCCTTCCTATCCGTTCGAACCCGACCCGAGTTAGAAAATTCAAAAACAAGTGCAAAAAAATTCTAAAAATTAAAAAACATCGTCCAGGCTTCATTACAAGATGAAACGGGTCAGGACAGACCGAAAAATAGAGAGGAAAAAAAAATTTCCTTCCTATCCGTTCGAACCCGACCCGAGTTAGAAAATTCAAAAACAAATGCAAAAAAATTCTAAAAATTAAAAAACATCATCCAGGCTTCATTACAAGATGAAACGGGTCAGGACAGGCCGAAAAATAGAGAGGAAAAAAAAAATTTCCTTCCCATCCGTTCGAACCCGACCCGAGTTAGAAAATTCAAAAACAAATACAAAAAAATTCTAAAAATTAAAAAACATCATCCAGGCTTCATTTCAAGACGAAACGGGTCAGGACGGGCCGAATAATAGAGAGGAAAAAAAAATTTCCTTCCTATCCGTTCGAACCCGACCCGATTTAGAAAATTCAAAAACAAAAGCAAAAAAATTCTAAGAATTAAAAAACATCATCCAGGCTTCATTTCAAGAAGAAACGGGTCAGGACAGGCCGAAAAATAGAGAGGAAAAAAAAATTTCCTTCCTATCCGTTCGAACCCGACCCGAGTTAGAAAATTCAAAAACAAATACAAAAAAATTCTAAAAATTAAAAAACATCATCCAGGCTTCATTTCAAGACGAAACGGGTCAGGACGGGCCGAATAATAGAGAGGAAAAAAAAATTTCCTTCCTATCCGTTCGAACCCGACCCGATTTAGAAAATTCAAAAACAAATGCAAAAAAATTCTAAGAATTAAAAAACATCATCCAGGCTTCATTTCAAGACGGAACGAGTCAGGACGGGCCGAATAATAGAGAGGAAAAAAAAATTTCCTTCCCATCCGTTCAATCCCGACCCGAGTTAGAAAATTCAAAAATAAATGCAAAAAAATTCTAAGAATTAAAAAACATCATCCAGGCTTCATTTCAAGACGAAACGGGTCAGGACGGGCCGAACAATAGAGAGGAAAAAAAATTTTCCTTCCTATCCGTTCGAACCCGACCCGAGTTCGAAAATTCAAAAATAAATACAAAAAAATTCTAAAAATTAAAAAACATCATCCAGGCTTCATTTCAAGAAGAAACGGGTTAGGACAGGCCGAAAAATAGAGAGGAAAAAAAAAATTTCCTTCCTATCCGTTCGAACCCGACCCGAGTTAGAAAATTAAAAAACAAATACAAAAAAATTCTAAAAATTAAAAAACATCGTCCAGGCTTCATTTCAAGACGAAACGGGTCAGGACGGGCCGAATAATAGAGGGGAAAAAAAATTTTCCTTCCTATCCGTTCGAACCAGACCCGATTTAGAAAATTCAAAAACAAATGCAAAAAAATTCTAAGAATTAAAAAACATCATCCAGGCTTCATTTCAAGACGAAACGGGTCAGGACGGGCCGACTAATAGAGAGGAAAAAAAAATTTCCTTCCCATCCGTTCAATCCCGACCCGAGTTAGAAAATTCAAAAATAAATGCAAAAAAATTCTAAGAATTAAAAAACATCATCCAGGCTTCATTTCAAGACGAAACGGGTCAGGACGGGCCGAATAATAGAGAGGAAAAAAAAATTTCCTTCCTATCCGTTCGAACCCGACCCGAGTTAGATAATTCAAAAATAAATGCAAAAAAATTCTAAAAATTAAGACACATCAACCAGGCTTCATTTCTAGACGAAACAGGTCAGGACGGGCCGAATAATAGAGAGGAAAAAAAAATTTCCTCCCTATCCGTTCGAACCCGACCAGAGTTAGAAAATTCAAAAATAAATGCAAAAAAATTCTTAAAATTAAAAAACATCATCCAGGCTTCATTTCAAGAAGAAACGGGTCAGGACAGGCCGAAAAATAGAGAGGAAAAAAAAATTTCCATGCTATCCGTTCGAACCCGACCCGAGTTAGAAAATTCAAAAACAAATGCAAAAAAATTCTAAAAATTAAAAAACATCATCCAGGCTTCATTACAAGATGAAACGGGTCAGGACAGGCCGAAAAATAGAGTGGAAAAAAAATTTCCTTCCTATCCGTTCGAACCCGACCCGAGTTAGAAAATTCAAAAATAAATGCAAAAAAATTCTAAAAATTAAAAAACAACGTCCAGGCTTCATTTCAAGACGAAACGGGTCAGGACGGACCGAATATTAGATAGGAAAAAAAAATTTCCTTTCTATCCGTTCGAACCCGACCCGAGTTAGAAAATTCAAAAATAAATGCAAAAAAATTCTAAAAATTAAAAAACATCATCCAGGCTTCATTTCAAGAAGAAACGGGTCAGGACAGACCGAAAAATAGAGAGGAAAAAAAAATTTCCTTCCTATCCGTTCGAACCCGACCCGAGTTAGAAAATTCAAAAACAAATACGAAAAAATTCTAAAAATTAAAAAACATCATCCAGGCTTCATTTCAAGACGAAACGGGTCAGGACGGGCCGAATAATAGAGAGGAAAAAAAAATTTCCTTCCTATCCGTTCGAACCCGACCCGAGTTAGAAAATTCAAAAACAAATGCAAAAAAATTCTAAAAATTAAGAAACATCATCCAGGCTTCATTACAAGATGAAACGGGTCAGGACCGGCCGAAAAATAGAGAGGAAAAAAAAATTTCCTTCCTATCCGTTCGAACCCGACCCGAGTTAGAAAATTCAAAAACAAATAGAAAAAAATTCTAAAAGTTAAAAAACACCATCCAGGCTTCATTTCAAGACGACACTGGTTAGGACAGGCCGAAAAATAGAGAGGAAAAAAAAATTTACTTCCCATCCGTTCGAACCCGACCCGAGTTAGAAAATTCAAAAATAAATGCAAAAAAATTCTAAAAATTAAAAAACATCATCCAGGCTTCATTTCAAGAAGAAACGGGTTAGGACAGGCCGAAAAATAGAGAGGAAAAAAAAAATTTCCTTCCTATCCGTTCGAACCCGACCCGAGTTAGAAAATTAAAAAACAAATACAAAAAAATTCTAAAAATTAAAAAACATCATCCAGGCTTCATTTCAAGACGAAACGGGTCAGGACGGGCCGAATAATAGAGAGGAAAAAAAAATTTCCTTCCTATCCGTTCGAACCCGACCCGATTTAGTAAATTCAAAAACAAATGCAAAAAAATTCTAAAAATTAAAAAACATCATCCAGGCTTCATTACAAGATGAAACGGGTCAGGACAGGCCGAAAAATAGAGAGGAAAAAAAAAATTTCCTTCCCATCCGTTCGAACCCGACCCGAGTTAGAAAATTCAAAAACAAATACAAAAAAATTCTAAAAATTAAAAAACATCATCCAGGCTTCATTTCAAGACGAAACGGGTCAGGACGGGCCGAATAATAGAGAGGAAAAAAAAATTTCCTTCTATCCGTTCGAACCCGACCCGATTTAGAAAATTCAAAAACAAATGCAAAAAAATTCTAAGAATTAAAAAACATCATCCAGGCTTCATTTCAAGAAGAAACGGGTCAGGACAGGCCGAAAAATAGAGAGGAAAAAAAAATTTCCTTCCTATCCGTTCGAACCCGACCCGAGTTAGAAAATTCAAAAACAAATACAAAAAAATTCTAAAAATTAAAAAACATCATCCAGGCTTCATTTCAAGACGAAACGGGTCAGGACGGGCCGAATAATAGAGAGGAAAAAAAAATTTCCTTCCTATCCGTTCGAACCCGACCCGATTTAGAAAATTCAAAAACAAATGCAAAAAAATTCTAAGAATTAAAAAACATCATCCAGGCTTCATTTCAAGACGGAACGAGTCAGGACGGGCCGAATAATAGAGAGGAAAAAAAAATTTCCTTCCCATCCGTTCAATCCCGACCCGAGTTAGAAAATTCAAAAATAAATGCAAAAAAATTCTAAGAATTAAAAAACATCATCCAGGCTTTATTTCAAGACGAAACGGGTCAGGACGGGCCGAACAATAGAGAGGAAAAAAAATTTTCCTTCCTATCCGTTCGAACCCGACCCGAGTTCGAAAATTCAAAAATAAATGCAAAAAAATTCTAAAAATTAAAAAACATCATCCAGGCTTCATTTCAAGAAGAAACGGGTTAGGACAGGCCGAAAAATAGAGAGGAAAAAAAAAATTTCCTTCCTATCCGTTCGAACCCGACCCGAGTTAGAAAATTAAAAAACAAATACAAAAAAATTCTAAAAATTAAAAAACATCGTCCAGGCTTCATTTCAAGACGAAACGGGTCAGGACGGGCCGAATAATAGAGGGGAAAAAAAATTTTCCTTCCTATCCGTTCGAACCCGACACGAGTTAGAAAATTCAAAAACAAATGTAAAAAAATTCTAAAAATTAAAAAACATCATCCAGGCTTCATTTCAGGATGTAACGGGTCAGGACAGGCCGAAAAATAGAGAGAAAAAAAATTTCCTTCCCATCCGTTCGAACTCGACCCGAGTTAGAAAATTCAAAAATAAATGCAAAAAAATTCTAAAAGTTAAAAAACATCATCCAGGCTTCATTTCAAGACGAAACGGGTCAGGACGGGCCGAATAATAGAGAGGAAAAAAAAATTTCCTTCCTATTCGTTAGAACCCGACCCGAGTTAGAAAATTCAAAAATAAATGCAAAAAAATTCTAAAAATTAAAAAACATCATCCAGGCTTCATTTCAAGAAGAAACGGGTCAGGACAGACCGAAAAATAGAGAGGAAAGAAAAATTTCCTTCCTATCCGTTCGAACCCGACCCGAGTTAGAAAATTCAAAAATAAATGCAAAAAAATTCTAAAAATTAAAAAACATCATCCAGGCTTCATTACAAGATGAAACGGGTCAGGACAGGCCAAAAAATAGAGAGGAAAAAAAATTTTCCTTCCCATCCGTTCGAACCCGACCCGAGTTAGAAAATTCAAAAATAAATGCAAAAAAATTCTAAAAATTAAGAAACATCGTCCAGGCTTCATTTCAAGACAAAACAGGTCAGGACGGGCCGAATAATACAGAGGAAAAAAAAATTTCCTTCCTATCCGTTCGAACCCGACCCGAGTTAGAAAATTCAAAAACAAATGCAAAAAAATTCTAAAAATTAAGAAACATCATCCAGGCTTCATTACAAGATGAAACGGGTCAGGACAGGCCGAAAAATAGAGAGGAAAAAAAAATTTCCTTCCTATCCGTTCGAACCCGACCCGAGTTAGAAAATTCAAAAACAAATGCAAAAAAATTCTAAAAATTAAAAAACACCATCCAGGCTTCATTTCAAGACGACACGGGTCAGGACAGGCCGAAAAATAGAGAGGAAAAAAAAATTTCCTTCCCATCCGTTCAAACCCGACCCGAGTTAGAAAATTCAAAAACAAATGCAAAAAAATTCTAAAAATTAAAAAACACCATCCAGGCTTCATTTCAAGACGACACGGGTCAGGACAGGCCGAAAAATAGAGAGGAAAAAAAAATTTACTTCCCATCCGTTCAATCCCGACCCGAGTTAGAAAATTCAAAAATAAATGCAAAAAAATTCTAAAAATTAAGAAACATCGTCCAGGCTTCATTTCAAGACAAAACAGGTCAGGACGGGCCGAATTATACAGAGGAAAAAAAAATTTCCTTCCTATCCGTTCGAACCCGACCCGAGTTAGAAAATTCAAAAATAAATGCAAAAAAATTCTAAAAATTAAAAAACATCATCCAGGCTTCATTTCATGAAGAAACGGGTCAGGACAGGCCGAAAAATAAAGAGGAAAAAAAATTTTCCTTCCTATCCGTTCGAACCCGACACGAGTTAGAAAATTCAAAAATAAATGCAAATAAATTCTAAAAATTAAGAAACATCATCCAGGCTTCATTTCAAGACGAAACGGGTCAGGACGGGCCGAATAATAGAGAGGAAAAAAAAATTTCCTTCCTATCCGTTCGAACCCGACCCGAGTTAGAAAATTAAAAAACAAATACAAAAAAATTCTAAAAATTAAAAAACATCGTCCAGGCTTCATTTCAAGACGAAACGGGTCAGGACGAGCCGAATAATAGAGGGGAAAAAAAATTTTCCTTCCTATCCGTTCGAACCAGACCCGATTTAGAAAATTCAAAAACAAATGCAAAAAAATTCTAAGAATTAAAAAACATCATCCAGGCTTCATTTCAAGACGAAACGGGTCAGGACGGGCCGAATAATAGAGAGGAAAAAAAAATTTCCTTCCCATCCGTTCAATCCCGACACGAGTTAGAAAATTCAAAAATAAATGCAAAAAAATTCTAAGAATTAAAAAACATCATCCAGGCTTCATTTCAAGACGAAACGGGTCAGGACGGGCCGAATAATAGAGAGGAAAAAAAAATTTCCTTCCTATCCGTTCGAACCCGACCCGAGTTAGATAATTCAAAAATAAATGCAAAAAAATTCTAAAAATTAAGACACATCAACCAGGCTTCATTTCAAGACGAAACAGGTCAGGACGGGCCGAATAATAGAGAGGAAAAAAAAATTTCCTCCCTATCCGTTCGAACCCGACCAGAGTTAGAAAATTCAAAAATAAATGCAAAAAAATTCTTAAAATTAAAAAACATCATCCAGGCTTCATTTCAAGAAGAAACGGGTCAGGACAGGCCGAAAAATAGAGAGGAAAAAAAAATTTCCATGCTATCCGTTCCAACCCGACCCGAGTTAGAAAATTCAAAAACAAATGCAAAAAAATTCTAAAAATTAAAAAACATCATCCAGGCTTCATTACAAGATGAAACGGGTCAGGACAGGCCGAAAAATAGAGTGGAAAAAAAATTTCCTTCCTATCCGTTCGAACCCGACCCGAGTTAGAAAATTCAAAAATAAATGCAAAAAAATTCTAAAAATTAAAAAACAACGTCCAGGCTTCATTTCAAGACGAAACGGGTCAGGACGGACCGAATATTAGATAGGAAAAAAAAATTTCCTTTCTATCCGTTCGAACCCGACCCGAGTTAGAAAATTCAAAAATAAATGCAAAAAAATTCTAAAAATTAAAAAACATCATCCAGGCTTCATTTCAAGAAGAAACGGGTCAGGACAGACCGAAAAATTGAGAGGAAAAAAAAATTTCCTTCCTATCCGTTCGAACCCGACCCGAGTTAGAAAATTCAAAAACAAATACGAAAAAATTCTAAAAATTAAAAAACATCATCCAGGCTTCATTTCAAGACGAAACGGGTCAGGACGGGCCGAATAATAGAGAGGAAAAAAAAATTTCCTTCCTATCCGTTCGAACCCGACCCGAGTTAGAAAATTCAAAAACAAATGCAAAAAAATTCTAAAAATTAAGAAACATCATCCAGGCTTCATTACAAGATGAAACGGGTCAGGACCGGCCGAAAAATAGAGAGGAAAAAAAAATTTCCTTCCTATCCGTTCGAACCCGACCCGAGTTAGAAAATTCAAAAACAAATACAAAAAAATTCTAAAAGTTAAAAAACACCATCCAGGCTTCATTTCAAGACGACACTGGTCAGGACAGGCCGAAAAATAGAGAGGAAAAAAAAATTTACTTCCCATCCGTTCGAACCCGACCCGAGTTAGAAAATTCAAAAATAAATGCAAAAAAATTCTAAGAATTAAAAAACATCATCCAGGCTTCATTTCAAGACGAAACGGGTCAGGACGGGCCGAATAATAGAGAGGAAAAAAAATTTCCTTCCTATCCGTTCGAACCCGACACGAGTTAGAAAATTCAAAAACAAGTGCAAAAAAATTCTAAAAATTAAAAAACATCGTCCAGGCTTCATTACAAGATGAAATGGGTCAGGACGGACCGAAAAATAGAGAGGAAAAAAAAATTTCCTTCCTATCCGTTCGAACCCGACCCGAGTTAGAAAATTCAAAAACAAATGCAAAAAAATTCTAAAAATTAAAAAACATCATCCAGGCTTCATTACAAGATGAAACGGGTCAGGACAGGCCGAAAAATAGAGAGGAAAAAAAAAATTTCCTTCCCATCCGTTCGAACCCGACCCGAGTTAGAAAATTCAAAAACAAATACAAAAAAATTCTAAAAATTAAAAAACATCATCCAGGCTTCATTTCAAGACGAAACGGGTCAGGACGGGCCGAATAATAGAGAGGAAAAAAAAATTTCCTTCCTATCCGTTCGAACCCGACCCGATTTAGAAAATTCAAAAACAAATGCAAAAAAATTCTAAGAATTAAAAAACATCATCCAGGCTTCATTTCAAGAAGAAACGGGTCAGGACAGGCCGAAAAATAGAGAGGAAAAAAAAATTTCCTTCCTATCCGTTCGAACCCGACCCGAGTTAGAAAATTCAAAAACAAATACAAAAAAATTCTAAAAATTAAAAAACATCATCCAGGCTTCATTTCAAGACGAAACGGGTCAGGACGGGCCGAATAATAGAGAGGAAAAAAAAATTTCCTTCCTATCCGTTCGAACCCGACCCGATTTAGAAAATTCAAAAACAAATGCAAAAAAATTCTAAGAATTAAAAAACATCATCCAGGCTTCATTTCAAGAAGAAACGGGTCAGGACAGGCCGAAAAATAGAGAGGAAAAAAAAATTTCCTTCCTATCCGTTCGAACCCGACCCGAGTTAGAAAATTCAAAAACAAATACTAAAAAATTCTAAAAATTAAAAAACATCATCCAGGCTTCATTTCAAGACGAAACGGGTCAGGACGGGCCGAATAATAGAGAGGAAAAAAAAATTTCCTTCCTATCCGTTCGAACCCGACCCGATTTAGAAAATTCAAAAACAAATGCAAAAAAATTCTAAGAATTAAAAAACATCATCCAGGCTTCATTTCAAGACGAAACGACTCAGGACGGGCCGAATAATAGAGAGGAAAAAAAAATTTCCTTCCCATCCGTTCAATCCCGACCCGAGTTAGAAAATTCAAAAATAAATGCAAAAAAATTCTAAGAATTAAAAAACATCATCCAGGCTTTATTTCAAGACGAAACGGGTCAGGACGGGCCGAACAATAGAGAGGAAAAAAAATTTTCCTTCCTATCCGTTCGAACCCGACCCGAGTTCAAAAATTCAAAAATAAATGCAAAAAAATTCTAAAAATTAAAAAACATCATCCAGGCTTCATTTCAAGAAGAAACGGGTTAGGACAGGCCGAAAAATAGAGAGGAAAAAAAAATTTCCTTCCTATCCGTTCGAACCCGACCCGAGTTAGAAAATTAAAAAACAAATACAAAAAAATTCTAAAAATTAAAAAACATCGTCCAGGCTTCATTTCGAGACGAAACGGGTCAGGACGGGCCGAATAATAGAGGGGAAAAAAAATTTTCATTCCTATCCGTTCGAACCCGACCCGAGTTAGAAAATTCAAAAACAAATGTAAAAAAATTCTAAAAATTAAAAAACATCATCCAGGCTTCATTACAAGATGTAACGGGTCAGGACAGGCCGAAAAATAGAGAGAAAAAAAATTTCCTTCCCATCCGTTCGAACTCGACCCGAGTTTGAAAATTCAAAAATAAATGCAAAAAAATTCTAAAAATTAAAAAACATCATCCAGGCTTCATTTCGAGACGAAACGGGTTAGGACGGGCCGAATAATAGAGAGGAAAAAAAAATTTCCTTCCTATCCGCTAGAACCCGACCCGAGTTAGAAAATTCAAAAATAAATGCAAAAAAATTCTAAAAATTAAAAAACATCATCCAGGCTTCATTTCAAGAAGAAACGGGTCAGGACAGACCGAAAAATAGAGAGGAAAGAAAAATTTCCTTCCTATCCGTTCGAACCCGACCCGAGTTAGAAAATTCAAAAATAAATGCAAAAAAACTCTAAAAATTAAAAAACATCATCCAGGCTTCATTACAAGATGAAACGGGTCAGGACAGGCCAAAAAATAGAGAGGAAAAAAAATTTTCCTTCCCATCCGTTCGAACCCGACCCGAGTTAGAAAATTCAAAAATAAATGCAAAAAAATTCTAAAAATTAAGAAATATCGTCCAGGCTTCATTTCAAGACAAAACAGGTCAGGAAGGGCCGAATAATACAGAGGAAAAAAAAATTTCCTTCCTATCCGTTCGAACCCGACCCGAGTTAGAAAATTCAAAAACAAATGCAAAAAAATTCTAAAAATTAAGAAACATCATCCAGGCTTCATTACAAGAGGAAACGGGTCAGGACAGGCCGAAAAATAGAGAGGAAAAAAAAATTTCCTTCCTATCCGTTCGAACCCGACCCGAGTTAGAAAATTGAAAAACAAATGCAAAAAAATTCTAAAAATTAAAAAACACCATCCAGGCTTCATTTCAAGACGACACGGGTCAGGACAGGCCGAAAAATAGAGAGGAAAAAAAAATTTCCTTCCCATCCGTTCAAACCCGACCCGAGTTAGAAAATTCAAAAACAAATGCAAAAAAATTCTAAAAATTAAAAAACACCATCCAGGCTTCATTTCAAGACGACACGGGTCAGGACAGGCCGAAAAATAGAGAGGAAAAAAAAATTTCCTTCCCATCCGTTCAATCCCGACCCGAGTTAGAAAATTCAAAAATAAATGCAAAAAAATTCTAAAAATTAAGATACATCGTCCAGGCTTCATTTCAAGACAAAACAGGTCAGGACGGGCCGAATTATACAGAGGAAAAAAAAATTTCCTTCCTATCCGTTCGAACCCGACCCGAGTTAGAAAATTCAAAAATAAATGCAAAAAAATTCTAAAAATTAAAAAACATCATCCAGGCTTCATTTCATGAAGAAACGGGTCAGGACAGGCCGAAAAATAAAGAGGAAAAAAAATTTTCCTTCCTATCCGTTCGAACCCGACCCGAGTTAGAAAATTCAAAAATAAATGCAAAAAAATTCTAAAAATTAAGAAACATCATCCAGGCTTCATTTCAAGACGAAACGGGTCAGGACGGGCCGAATAATAGAGAGGAAAAAAAAATTTCCTTCCTATCCGTTCGAACCCGACCCGATTTAGAAAATTCAAAAACAAATGCAAAAAAATTCTAAGAATTAAAAAACATCATCCAGGCTTCATTTCAAGACGGAACGAGTCAGGACGGGCCGAATAATAGAGAGGAAAAAAAAATTTCCTTCCCATCCGTTCAATCCCGACCCGAGTTAGAAAATTCAAAAATAAATGCAAAAAAATTCTAAGAATTAAAAAACATCATCCAGGCTTTATTTCAAGACGAAACGGGTCAGGACGGGCCGAACAATAGAGAGGAAAAAAAATTTTCCTTCCTATCCGTTCGAACCCGACCCGAGTTCGAAAATTCAAAAATAAATGCAAAAAAATTCTAAAAATTAAAAAACATCATCCAGGCTTCATTTCAAGAAGAAACGGGTTAGGACAGGCCGAAAAATAGAGAGGAAAAAAAAAATTTCCTTCCTATCCGTTCGAACCCGACCCGAGTTAGAAAATTAAAAAACAAATACAAAAAAATTCTAAAAATTAAAAAACATCGTCCAGGCTTCATTTCAAGACGAAACGGGTCAGGACGGGCCGAATAATAGAGGGGAAAAAAAATTTTCCTTCCTATCCGTTCGAACCCGACCCGAGTTAGAAAATTCAAAAACAAATGTAAAAAAATTCTAAAAATTAAAAAACATCATCCAGGCTTCATTACAGGATGTAACGGGTCAGGACAGGCCGAAAAATAGAGAGAAAAAAAATTTCCTTCCCATCCGTTCGAACTCGACCCGAGTTAGAAAATTCAAAAATAAATGCAAAAAAATTCTAAAAGTTAAAAAACATCATCCAGGCTTCATTTCAAGACGAAACGGGTCAGGACGGGCCGAATAATAGAGAGGAAAAAAAAATTTCCTTCCTATTCGTTAGAACCCGACCCGAGTTAGAAAATTCAAAAATAAATGCAAAAAAGATTCTAAAAATTAAAAAACATCATCCAGGCTTCATTTCAAGAAGAAACGGGTCAGGACAGACCGAAAAATAGAGAGGAAAGAAAAATTTCCTTCCTATCCGTTCGAAACCGACCCGAGTTAGAAAATTCAAAAATAAATGCAAAAAAATTCTAAAAATTAAAAAACATCATCCAGGCTTCATTACAAGATGAAACGGGTCAGGACAGGCCAAAAAATAGAGAGGAAAAAAAATTTTCCTTCCCATCCGTTCGAACCCGACCCGAGTTAGAAAATTCAAAAATAAATGCAAAAAAATTCTAAAAATTAAGAAACATCGTCCAGGCTTCATTTCAAGACAAAACAGGTCAGGACGGGCCGAATAATACAGAGGAAAAAAAAAATTCCTTCCTATCCGTTCGAACCCGACCCGAGTTAGAAAATTCAAAAACAAATGCAAAAAAATTCTAAAAATTAAGAAACATCATCCAGGCTTCATTACAAGATGAAACGGGTCAGGACAGGCCGAAAAATAGAGAGGAAAAAAAAATTTCCTTCCTATCCGTTCGAACCCGACCCGAGTTAGAAAATTCAAAAACAAATGCAAAAAAATTCTAAAAATTAAAAAACACCATCCAGGCTTCATTTCAAGACGACACGGGTCAGGACAGGCCGAAAAATAGAGAGGAAAAAAAAATTTCCTTCCCATCCGTTCAAACCCGACCCGAGTTAGAAAATTCAAAAACAAATGCAAAAAAATTCTAAAAATTAAAAAACACCATCCAGGCTTCATTTCAAGACGACACGGGTCAGGACAGGCCGAAAAATAGAGAGGAAAAAAAAATTTACTTCCCATCCGTTCAATCCCGACCCGAGTTAGAAAATTCAAAAATAAATGCAAAAAAATTCTAAAAATTAAGAAACATCGTCCAGGCTTCATTTCAAGACAAAACAAGTCAGGACGGGCCGAATTATACAGAGGAAAAAAAAATTTCCTTCCTATCCGTTCGAACCCGACCCGAGTTAGAAAATTCAAAAATAAATGCAAAAAAATTCTAAAAATTAAAAAACATCATCCAGGCTTCATTTCATGAAGAAACGGGTCAGGACAGGCCGAAAAATAAAGAGGAAAAAAAATTTTCCTTCCTATCCGTTCGAACCCGACACGAGTTAGAAAATTCAAAAATAAATGCAAATAAATTCTAAAAATTAAGAAACATCATCCAGGCTTCATTTCAAGACGAAACGGGTCAGGACGGGCCGAATAATAGAGAGGAAAAAAAAATTTCCTTCCTATCCGTTCGAACCCGACCCGAGTTAGAAAATTAAAAAACAAATACAAAAAAATTCTAAAAATTAAAAAACATCGTCCAGGCTTCATTTCAAGACGAAACGGGTCAGGACGAGCCGAATAATAGAGGGGAAAAAAAATTTTCCTTCCTATCCGTTCGAACCAGACCCGATTTAGAAAATTCAAAAACAAATGCAAAAAAATTCTAAGAATTAAAAAACATCATCCAGGCTTCATTTCAAGACGAAACGGGTCAGGACGGGCCGAATAATAGAGAGGAAAAAAAAATTTCCTTCCCATCCGTTCAATCCCGACACGAGTTAGAAAATTCAAAAATAAATGCAAAAAAATTCTAAGAATTAAAAAACATCATCCAGGCTTCATTTCAAGACGAAACGGGTCAGGACGGGCCGAATAATAGAGAGGAAAAAAAAATTTCCTTCCTATCCGTTCGAACCCGACCCGAGTTAGAAAATTCAAAAACAAATGCAAAAAAATTCTAAAAATTAAGACACATCAACCAGGCTTCATTTCAAGACGAAACAGGTCAGGACGGGCCGAATAATAGAGAGGAAAAAAAAATTTCCTCCCTATCCGTTCGAACCCGACCAGAGTTAGAAAATTCAAAAATAAATGCAAAAAAATTCTTAAAATTAAAAAACATCATCCAGGCTTCATTTCAAGAAGAAACGGGTCAGGACAGGCCGAAAAATAGAGAGGAAAAAAAAATTTCCATGCTATCCGTTCAAACCCGACCCGAGTTAGAAAATTCAAAAACAAATGCAAAAAAATTCTAAAAATTAAAAAACATCATCCAGGCTTCATTACAAGATGAAACGGGTCAGGACAGGCCGAAAAATAGAGTGGAAAAAAAATTTCCTTCCTATCCGTTCGAACCCGACCCGAGTTAGAAAATTCAAAAATAAATGCAAAAAAATTCTAAAAATTAAAAAACAACGTCCAGGCTTCATTTCAAGACGAAACGGGTCAGGACGGACCGAATATTAGATAGGAAAAAAAAATTTCCTTTCTATCCGTTCGAACCCGACCCGAGTTAGAAAATTCAAAAATAAATGCAAAAAAATTCTAAAAATTAAAAAACATCATTCAGGCTTCATTTCAAGAAGAAACGGGTCAGGACAGACCGAAAAATAGAGAGGAAAAAAAAATTTCCTTCCTATCCGTTCGAACCCGACCCGAGTTAGAAAATTCAAAAACAAATACGAAAAAATTCTAAAAATTAAAAAACATCATCCAGGCTTCATTTCAAGACGAAACGGGTCAGGACGGGCCGAATAATAGAGAGGAAAAAAAAATTTCCTTCCTATCCGTTCGAACCCGACCCGAGTTAGAAAATTCAAAAACAAATGCAAAAAAATTCTAAAAATTAAGAAACATCATCCAGGCTTCATTACAAGATGAAACGGGTCAGGACCGGCCGAAAAATAGAGAGGAAAAAAAAATTTCCTTCCTATCCGTTCGAACCCGACCCGAGTTAGAAAATTCAAAAACAAATACAAAAAAATTCTAAAAGTTAAAAAACACCATCCAGGCTTCATTTCAAGACGACACTGGTCAGGACAGGCCGAAAAATAGAGAGGAAAAAAAAATTTACTTCCCATCCGTTCGAACCCGACCCGAGTTAGAAAATTCAAAAATAAATGCAAAAAAATTCTAAGAATTAAAAAACATCATCCAGGCTTCATTTCAAGACGAAACGGGTCAGGACGGGCCGAATAATAGAGAGGAAAAAAAATTTCCTTCCTATCCGTTCGAACCCGACCCGAGTTAGAAAATTCAAAAACAAGTGCAAAAAAATTCTAAAAATTAAAAAACATCGTCCAGGCTTCATTACAAGATGAAATGGGTCAGGACGGACCGAAAAATAGAGAGGAAAAAAAAATTTCCTTCCTATCCGTTCGAACCCGACCCAAGTTAGAAAATTCAAAAACAAATGCAAAAAAATTCTAAAAATTAAAAAACATCATCCAGGCTTCATTACAAGATGAAACGGGTCAGGACAGGCCGAAAAATAGAGAGGAAAAAAAAAATTTCCTTCCCATCCGTTCGAACCCGACCCGAGTTAGAAAATTCAAAAACAAATACAAAAAAATTCTAAAAATTAAAAAACATCATCCAGGCTTCATTTCAAGACGAAACGGGTCAGGACGGGCCGAATAATAGAGAGGAAAAAAAAATTTCCTTCCTATCCGTTCGAACCCGACCCGATTTAGAAAATTCAAAAACAAATGCAAAAAAATTCTAAGAATTAAAAAACATCATCCAGGCTTCATTTCAAGAAGAAACGGGTCAGGACAGGCCGAAAAATAGAGAGGAAAAAAAAATTTCCTTCCTATCCGTTCGAACCCGACCCGAGTTAGAAAATTCAAAAACAAATGCAAAAAAATTCTAAAAATTAAAAAACATCATCCAGGCTTCATTTCAAGACGAAACGGGTCAGGACGGGCCGAATAATAGAGAGGAAAAAAAAATTTCCTTCCTATCCGTTCGAACCCGACCCGATTTAGAAAATTCAAAAACAAATGCAAAAAAATTCTAAGAATTAAAAAACATCATCCAGGCTTCATTTCAAGAAGAAACGGGTCAGGACAGGCCGAAAAATAGAGAGGAAAAAAAAATTTCCTTCCTATCCGTTCGAACCCGACCCGAGTTAGAAAATTCAAAAACAAATACTAAAAAATTCTAAAAATTAAAAAACATCATCCAGGCTTCATTTCAAGACGAAACGGGTCAGGACGGGCCGAATAATAGAGAGGAAAAAAAAATTTCCTTCCTATCCGTTCGAACCCGACCCGATTTAGAAAATTCAAAAACAAATGCAAAAAAATTCTAAGAATTAAAAAACATCATCCAGGCTTCATTTCAAGACGAAACGATTCAGGACGGGCCGAATAATAGAGAGGAAAAAAAAATTTCCTTCCCATCCGTTCAATCCCGACCCGAGTTAGAAAATTCAAAAATAAATGCAAAAAAATTCTAAGAATTAAAAAACATCATCCAGGCTTTATTTCAAGACGAAACGGGTCAGGACGGGGCCGAACAATAGAGAGGAAAAAAAATTTTCCTTCCTATCCGTTCGAACCCGACCCGAGTTCAAAAATTCAAAAATAAATGCAAAAAAATTCTAAAAATTAAAAAACATCATCCAGGCTTCATTTCAAGAAGAAACGGGTTAGGACAGGCCGAAAAATAGAGAGGAAAAAAAAATTTCCTTCCTATCCGTTCGAACCCGACCCGAGTTAGAAAATTAAAAAACAAATACAAAAAAATTCTAAAAATTAAAAAACATCGTCCAGGCTTCATTTCGAGACGAAACGGGTCAGGACGGGCCGAATAATAGAGGGGAAAAAAAATTTTCCTTCCTATCCGTTCGAACCCGACCCGAGTTAGAAAATTCAAAAACAAATGTAAAAAAATTCTAAAAATTAAAAAACATCATCCAGGCTTCATTACAAGATGTAACGGGTCAGGACAGGCCGAAAAATAGAGAGAAAAAAAATTTCCTTCCCATCCGTTCGAACTCGACCCGAGTTTGAAAATTCAAAAATAAATGCAAAAAAATTCTAAAAATTAAAAAACATCATCCAGGCTTCATTTCGAGACGAAACGGGTTAGGACGGGCCGAATAATAGAGAGGAAAAAAAAATTTCCTTCCTATCCGCTAGAACCCGACCCGAGTTAGAAAATTCAAAAATAAATGCAAAAAAATTCTAAAAATTAAAAAACATCATCCAGGCTTCATTTCAAGAAGAAACGGGTCAGGACAGACCGAAAAATAGAGAGGAAAGAAAAATTTCCTTCCTATCCGTTCGAACCCGACCCGAGTTAGAAAATTCAAAAATAAATGCAAAAAAATTCTAAAAATTAAAAAACATCATCCAGGCTTCATTACAAGATGAAACGGGTCAGGACAGGCCAAAAAATAGAGAGGAAAAAAAATTTTCCTTCCCATCCGTTCGAACCCGACCCGAGTTAGAAAATTCAAAAATAAATGCAAAAAAATTCTAAAAATTAAGAAATATCGTCCAGGCTTCATTTCAAGACAAAACAGGTCAGGAAGGGCCGAATAATACAGAGGAAAAAAAAATTTCCTTCCTATCCGTTCGAACCCGACCCGAGTTAGAAAATTCAAAAACAAATGCAAAAAAATTCTAAAAATTAAGAAACATCATCCAGGCTTCATTACAAGAGGAAACGGGTCAGGACAGGCCGAAAAATAGAGAGGAAAAAAAAATTTCCTTCCTATCCGTTCGAACCCGACCCGATTTAGAAAATTCAAAAACAAATGCAAAAAAATTCTAAGAATTAAAAAACATCATCCAGGCTTCATTTCAAGACGAAACGACTCAGGACGGGCCGAATAATAGAGAGGAAAAAAAAATTTCCTTCCCATCCGTTCAATCCCGACCCGAGTTAGAAAATTCAAAAATAAATGCAAAAAAATTCTAAGAATTAAAAAACATCATCCAGGCTTTATTTCAAGACGAAACGGGTCAGGACGGGCCGAACAATAGAGAGGAAAAAAAATTTTCCTTCCTATCCGTTCGAACCCGACCCGAGTTCAAAAATTCAAAAATAAATGCAAAAAAATTCTAAAAATTAAAAAACATCATCCAGGCTTCATTTCAAGAAGAAACGGGTTTGGACAGGCCGAAAAATAGAGAGGAAAAAAAAATTTCCTTCCTATCCGTTCGAACCCGACCCGAGTTAGAAAATTAAAAAACAAATACAAAAAAATTCTAAAAATTAAAAAACATCATCCAGGCTTCATTTCGAGACGAAACGGGTTAGGACGGGCCGAATAATAGAGAGGAAAAAAAAATTTCCTTCCTATCCGCTAGAACCCGACCCGAGTTAGAAAATTCAAAAATAAATGCAAAAAAATTCTAAAAATTAAAAAACATCATCCAGGCTTCATTTCAAGAAGAAACGGGTCAGGACAGACCGAAAAATAGAGAGGAAAGAAAAATTTCCTTCCTATCCGTTCGAACCCGACCCGAGTTAGAAAATTCAAAAATAAATGCAAAAAAATTCTAAAAATTAAAAAACATCATCCAGGCTTCATTACAAGATGAAACGGGTCAGGACAGGCCAAAAAATAGAGAGGAAAAAAAATTTTCCTTCCCATCCGTTCGAACCCGACCCGAGTTAGAAAATTCAAAAATAAATGCAAAAAAATTCTAAAAATTAAGAAATATCGTCCAGGCTTCATTTCAAGACAAAACAGGTCAGGAAGGGCCGAATAATACAGAGGAAAAAAAAATTTCCTTCCTATCCGTTCGAACCCGACCCGAGTTAGAAAATTCAAAAACAAATGCAAAAAAATTCTAAAAATTAAGAAACATCATCCAGGCTTCATTACAAGAGGAAACGGGTCAGGACAGGCCGAAAAATAGAGAGGAAAAAAAAATTTCCTTCCTATCCGTTCGAACCCGACCCGAGTTAGAAAATTGAAAAACAAATGCAAAAAAATTCTAAAAATTAAAAAACACCATCCAGGCTTCATTTCAAGACGACACGGGTCAGGACAGGCCGAAAAATAGAGAGGAAAAAAAAATTTCCTTCCCATCCGTTCAAACCCGACCCGAGTTAGAAAATTCAAAAACAAATGCAAAAAAATTCTAAAAATTAAAAAACACCATCCAGGCTTCATTTCAAGACGACACGGGTCAGGACAGGCCGAAAAATAGAGAGGAAAAAAAAATTTCCTTCCCATCCGTTCAATCCCGACCCGAGTTAGAAAATTCAAAAATAAATGCAAAAAAATTCTAAAAATTAAGATACATCGTCCAGGCTTCATTTCAAGACAAAACAGGTCAGGACGGGCCGAATTATACAGAGGAAAAAAAAATTTCCTTCCTATCCGTTCGAACCCGACCCGAGTTAGAAAATTCAAAAATAAATGCAAAAAAATTCTAAAAATTAAAAAACATCATCCAGGCTTCATTTCATGAAGAAACGGGTCAGGACAGGCCGAAAAATAAAGAGGAAAAAAAATTTTCCTTCCTATCCGTTCGAACCCGACCCGAGTTAGAAAATTCAAAAATAAATACAAAAAAATTCTAAAAATTAAGAAACATCATCCAGGCTTCATTTCAAGACGAAACGGGTCAGGACGGGCCGAATAATAGAGAGGAAAAAAAAATTTCCTTCCTATCCGTTCGAACCCGACCCGAGTTAGAAAATTCAAAAATAAATGCAAAAAAATTCTAAAAATTAAAAAACATCATCCAGGCTTCATTTCATGAAGAAACGGGTCAGGACAGACCGAAAAATAGAGAGGAAAAAAAAATTTCCTTCCTATCCGTTCGAACCCGACCCGAGTTAGAAAATTCAAAAATAAATGCAAAAAAATTCTAAAAATTAAAAAACATCATCCAGGCTTCATTTCATGAAGAAACGGGTCAGGACAGGCCGAAAAATAGAGAGGAAAAAAAATTTTCCTTCCTATCCGTTCGAACCCGACCCGAGTTAGAAAATTCAAAAATAAATGCAAAAAAATTCTAAAAATTAAAAAACATCATCCAGGCTTCATTTCAAGATGAAACGGGTCAGGACGGGCCGAATAATAAAAATTAAAAAACATCATCCAGGCTTCATTTCATGAAGAAACGGGTCAGGACAGGCCGAAAAATAGAGAGGAAAAAAAAATTTCCTTCCCATCCGTTCGAACCCGACCCGAGTTAGAAAATTCAAAAATAAATGCAAAAAAATTCTAAGAATTAAAAAACATCATCCAGGCTTCATTTCAAGACGAAACGGGTCAGGACGGGCCGAATAATAGAGAGGAAAAAAAAATTTCCTTCCTATCCGTTCGAACCCGACCCAAGTTAGAAAATTCAAAAACAAATGCAAAAAAATTCTAAAAATTAAGAAACATCATCCAGGCTTCATTACAAGATGAAACGGGTCAGGACAGGGCGAAAAATAGAGAGGAAAAAAAAATTTCCTTCCTATCCGTTCGAACCCGACCCGAGTTAGAAAATTCAAAAACAAATGCAAAAAAATTCTAAAAGTTAAAAAACACCATCCAGGCTTCATTTCAAGACGACACGGGTCAGGACAGGCCGAAAAATAGAGAGGAAAAAAAAATTTCCTTCCTATCCGTTCGAACCCGACCCGAGTTAGAAAATTCAAAAATAAATGCAAAAAAATTCTAAAAATTAAAAAACATCATCCAGGCTTCATTTCAAGACGAAACGGGTCAGG
This sequence comes from Quercus robur, assembly GCF_932294415.1. Taxonomy (NCBI): domain Eukaryota; kingdom Viridiplantae; phylum Streptophyta; class Magnoliopsida; order Fagales; family Fagaceae; genus Quercus; species Quercus robur. The sequence goes on along the minus strand of NC_065540.1, from coordinate 30,511,453 downwards.
ACGGGCCGAATAATAGAGAGGAAAAAAAAATTTCCTTCCTATCCGTTCGAACCCGACCCGATTTAGAAAATTCAAAAACAAATGCAAAAAAATTCTAAGAATTAAAAAACATCATCCAGGCTTCATTTCAAGACGAAACGAGTCAGGACGGGCCGAATAATAGAGAGGAAAAAAAAATTTCCTTCCCATCCGTTCAATCCCGACCCGAGTTAGAAAATTCAAAAATAAAGGCAAAAAAATTCTAAGAATTAAAAAACATCATCCAGGCTTTATTTCAAGACGAAACGAGTAAGGACGGGCCGAATAATAGAGAGGAAAAAAAAATTTCCTTCCTATCCGTTCGAACCCGACCCGAGTTCGAAAATTCAAAAATAAATGCAAAAAAATTCTAAAAATTAAAAAACATCATCCAGGCTTCATTTCAAGAAGAAACGGGTCAGGACAGGCCGAAAAATAGAGAGAAAAAAAAAATTTCCTTCCTATCCGTTCGAACCCGACCTGAGTTAGAAAATTAAAAAACAAATACAAAAAATTTCTAAAAATTAAAAAACATCGTCCAGGCTTCATTTCAAGACGAAACGGGTCAGGACGGGCCGAATAATAGAGGGGAAAAAAAATTTTCCTTCCTATCCGTTCGAACCCGACCCGAGTTAGAAAATTCAAAAACAAATGCAAAAAAATTCTAAAAATTAAAAAACATCATCCAGGCTTCATTACAAGATGAAACGGGTCAAGACAGGCCGAAAAATAGAGAGGAAAAAAAAAAATTTCCTTCCCATCCTTTCGAACCCGACCCGAGTTAGAAAATTCAAAAATAAATGCAAAAAAATTCTAAAAATTAAAAAACATCATCCAGGCTTCATTTCAAGACGAAACGGGTCAGGACGGGCCGAATAATAGAGAGGAAAAAAAAATTTCCTTCCTATCCGTTGGAACCCGTCCCGAGTTAGAAAATTCAAAAATAAATGCAAAAAAATTCTAAAAATTAAAAAACATCATCCAGGCTTCATTTCAAGAAGAAACGGGTCAGGACAGACCGAAAAATTGAGAGGAAAGAAAAATTTCCTTCCTATCCGTTCGAACCCGAACCGAGTTAGAAAATTCAAAAATAAATGCAAAAAAATTCTAAAAATTAAAAAACATCATCCAGGCTTCATTACAAGATGAAACGGGTCAGGACAGGCCAAAAAATAGAGAGGAAAAAAAATTTTCCTTCCCACCCGTTCGAACCCGACCCGAGTTAGAAAATTCAAAAATAAATGCAAAAAAATTCTAAAAATTAAGAAACCTCGTCCAGGCTTCATTTCAAGACAAAACAGGTCAGGACGGGCCGAATAATACAGAGGAAAAAAAAATTTCCTTCCTATCCGTTCGAACCCGACCCGAGTTAGAAAATTCAAAAACAAATGTAAAAAAATTCTAAAAATTAAGAAACATCATACAGGCTTCATTACAAGATGAAACGGGTCAGGACAGGCCAAAAAATATAGAGGAAAAAAAAATTTCCTTCCTATCCGTTCGAACCCGACCCGAGTTAGAAAATTCAAAAACAAATGCAAAAAAATTAAAAAAATTAAAAAACATCATCCAGGCTTCATTACAAGATGAAACGGGTCAGGACAGGCCAAAAAATAGAGTGGAAAAAAAAATTTCCTTCCCATCCGTTCGAACCCGACCCGAGTTAGAAAATTCAAAAATAAATGCAAAAAAATTCTAAAAATTAAGAAACATCATCCAGGCTTCATTTCAAGACGAAACGGGTCAGGACGGGCCGAATAATAGAGAGGAAAAAAAAATTTCCTTCCTATCCGTTCGAACCCGACCCGAGTTAGAAAATTAAAAAACAAATACAAAAAAATTCTAAAAATTAAAAAACATCGTCCAGGCTTCATTTCAAGACGAATCGGGTCAGGACGAGCCGAATAATAGAGGGGAAAAAAAATTTTCCTTCCTATCCGTTCGAACCAGACCCGATTTAGAAAATTCAAAAACAAATGCAAAAAAATTCTAAGAATTAAAAAACATCATCCAGGCTTCATTTCAAGACGAAACGGGTCAGGACGGGCCGAATAATAGAGAGGAAAAAAAAATTTCCTTCCCATCCGTTCAATCCCGACACGAGTTAGAAAATTCAAAAATAAATGCAAAAAAATTCTAAGAATTAAAAAACATCATCCAGGCTTCATTTCAAGACGAAACGGGTCAGGACGGGCCGAATAATAGAGAGGAAAAAAAAATTTCCTTCCTATCCGTTCGAACCCGACCCGAGTTAGATAATTCAAAAATAAATGCAAAAAAATTCTAAAAATTAAGACACATCAACCAGGCTTCATTTCAAGACGAAACAGGTCAGGACGGGCCGAATAATAGAGAGGAAAAAAAAATTTCCTCCCTATCCGTTCGAACCCGACCAGAGTTAGAAAATTCAAAAATAAATGCAAAAAAATTCTTAAAATTAAAAAACATCATCCAGGCTTCATTTCAAGAAGAAACGGGTCAGGACAGGCCGAAAAATAGAGAGGAAAAAAAATTTTCCTTCCCACCCGTTCGAACCCGACCCGAGTTAGAAAATTCAAAAATAAATGCAAAAAAATTCTAAAAATTAAGAAACCTCGTCCAGGCTTCATTTCAAGACAAAACAGGTCAGGACGGGCCGAATAATACAGAGGAAAAAAAAATTTCCTTCCTATCCGTTCGAACCCGACCCGAGTTAGAAAATTCAAAAACAAATGTAAAAAAATTCTAAAAATTAAGAAACATCATACAGGCTTCATTACAAGATGAAACGGGTCAGGACAGGCCAAAAAATATAGAGGAAAAAAAAATTTCCTTCCTATCCGTTCGAACCCGACCCGAGTTAGAAAATTCAAAAACAAATGCAAAAAAATTAAAAAAATTAAAAAACATCATCCAGGCTTCATTACAAGATGAAACGGGTCAGGACAGGCCAAAAAATAGAGTGGAAAAAAAAATTTCCTTCCCATCCGTTCGAACCCGACCCGAGTTAGAAAATTCAAAAATAAATGCAAAAAAATTCTAAAAATTAAGAAACATCATCCAGGCTTCATTACAAGACGACACGGGTCAGGACAGGCCGAATAATACAGAGGAAAAAAAAATTTCCTTCCTATCCGTTCGAACCCGACCCGAGTTAGAAAATTCAAAAACAAATGTAAAAAAATTCTAAAAATTAAGAAACATCATCCAGGCTTCATTACAAGATGAAACGGGTCAGGACAGGCCAAAAAATAGAGAGGAAAAAAAAATTTCCTTCCTATCCGTTCGAACCCGACCCGAGTTAGAAAATTCAAAAACAAATGCAAAAAAATTAAAAAAATTAAAAAACATCATCCAGGCTTCATTACAAGATGAAACGGGTCTGGACAGGCCAAAAAATAGAGTGGAAAAAAAAATTTCCTTTCCATCCGTTCGAACCCGACCCGAGTTAGAAAATTCAAAAATAAATGCAAAAAAATTCTAAAAATTAAGAAACATCATCCAGGCTTCATTACAAGACGACACGGGTCAGGACAGGCCGAAAAATAGAGAGGAAAAAAAAATTTCCTTCCCATCCGTTCAAACCCGACCCGAGTTAGAAAATTCAAAAACAAATGCAAAAAAATTCTAAAAATTAAAAAACACCATCCAGGCTTCATTTCAAGACGACACGGGTCAGGACAGGCCGAAAAATAGAGAGGAAAAAAAAATTTCCTTCCCATCCGTTCAATCCCGACCCGAGTTAGAAAATTCAAAAATAAATGCAAAAAAATTCTAAAAATTAAGAAACATCGTCCAGGCTTCATTTCAAGACAAAACAGGTCAGGACGGGCCGAATAATACAGAGGAAAAAAAAATTTCCTTCCTATCCGTTCGAACCCGACCCGAGTTAGAAAATTCAAAAACAAATGTAAAAAAATTCTAAAAATTAAGAAACATCATCCAGGCTTCATTACAAGATGAAACGGGTCAGGACAGGCCAAAAAATAGAGAGGAAAAAAAAATTTCCTTCCTATCCGTTCGAACCCGACCCGAGTTAGAAAATTTAAAAATAAATGCAAAAAAATTATAAAAATTAAAAAACATCATCCAGGCTTCATTACAAGATGAAATGGGTCAGGACAGGCCAAAAAATAGAGAGGAAAAAAAAATTTCCTTCCCATCCGTTCGAACCCGACCCGAGTTAGAAAATTCAAAAATAAATGCAAAAAAATTCTAAAAATTAAGAAACATCGTCCAGGCTTCATTTCAAGACAAAACAGGTCAGGACGGGCCGAATAATACAGAGGAAAAAAAAATTTCCTTCCTATCCGTTCGAACCCGACCCGAGTTAGAAAATTCAAAAACAAATGCAAAAAAATTCTAAAAATTAAAAAACATCATCCAGGCTTCTTTACAAGATGAAACGGGTCAGGACAGGCCAAAAAATAGAGAGGAAAAAAAAATTTCCTTCCCATCCGTTCGAACCCGACCCGAGTTAGAAAATGCAAAAATAAATGCAAAAAAATTCTAAAAATTAAGAAACATCGTCCAGGCTTCATTTCAAGACAAAACAGGTCAGGACGGGCCGAATAATACAGAGGAAAAAAAAATTTCCTTCCTATCCGTTCGAACCCGACCCGAGTTAGAAAATTCAAAAACAAATGCAAAAAAATTCTAAAAATTAAGAAACATCATCCAGGCTTCATTACAAGATGAAACGGGTCAGGACAGGCCGAAAAATAGAGAGGAAAAAAAAATTTCCTTCCTATCCGTTCGAACCCGACCCGAGTTAGAAAATTCAAAAATAAATGCAAAAAAATTCTAAGAATTAAAAAACATCATCCAGGCTTCATTTCAAGACGAAACGGGTCAGGACGGGCCGAATAATAGAGAGGAAAAAAAAATTTCCTTCCTATCCGTTCGAACCCGACCCGAGTTAGAAAATTCAAAAACAAATGCAAAAAAATTCTAAAAGTTAAAAAACACCATCCAGGCTTCATTTCAAGACGACACGGGTCAGGACAGGCCGAAAAATAGAGAGGAAAAAAAAATTTCCTTCCCATCCGTTCGAACCCGACCCAAGTTAGAAAATTCAAAAATAAATGCAAAAAAATTCTAAGAATTAAAAAACATCATCCAGGCTTCATTTCAAGACGAAACGGGTCAGGACGGGCCGAATAATAGAGAGGAAAAAAAAATTTCCTTCCTATCCGTTCGAACCCGACCCGAGTTAGAAAATTAAAAAAGAAATGCAAAAAAATTCTAAAAATTAAGAAACATCATCCAGGCTTTATTTCAAGACAAAACAGGTCAGGACGGGCCGAATAATACAGTGGAAAAAAAAATTTCCTTCCTATCCGTTCGAACCCGACCCGAGTTAGAAAATTCAAAAACAAATGCAAAAAAATTCTAAAAATTAAAAAACATCATCCAGGCTTCATTACAAGATGAAACGGGTCAGGACAGGCCGAAAAATAGAGAGGAAAAAAAATTTCCTTCCCATCCGTTCGAACCCGACCCGAGTTAGAAAATTCAAAACTAAATGCAAAAAAATTCTAAAATATAAAAAACATCATCCAGGCTTCATTTCAAGACGAAACGGGTCAGGACGGGCCGAATAATAGAGAGGAAAAAAAAATTTCCTTCCTATCCGTTCAAACCCGACTCGAGTTAGAAAATTCAAAAATAAATGCAAAAAAATTCTAAGAATTAAAAAACATCATCCAGGCTTCATTTCAAGACGAAACGGGTCAGGACGGGCCGAATAATAGAGAGGAAAAAAAAATTTCCTTCCTATCCGTTCGAACCCGACCCGAGTTAGAAAATTCAAAAACAAATGCAAAAAAATTCTAAAAATTAAAAAACATCATCCAGGCTTCATTACAAGATGAAACGGGTCAGGACAGGCCGAAAAATAGAGAGGAAAAAAAATTTCCTTCCCATCCGTTCGAATCCGACCCGAGTTAGAAAATTCAAAACTAAATGCAAAAAAATTCTAAAATATAAAAAACATCATCCAGGCTTCATTTCAAGACGAAACGGGTCAGGACGGGCCGAATAATAGAGAGGAAAAAAAAATTTCCTTCCCATCCGTTCAATCCCGACACGAGTTAGAAAATTCAAAAATAAATGCAAAAAAATTCTAAGAATTAAAAAACATCATCCAGGCTTCATTTCAAGACGAAACGGGTCAGGACGGGCCGAATAATAGAGAGGAAAAAAAAATTTCCTTCCTATCCGTTCGAACCCGACCCGAGTTAGAAAATTCAAAAATAAAAGCAAAAAAATTCTAAAAATTAAGAAATATCGTCCAGGCTTCATTTCAAGACAAAACAGGTCAGGATGGGCCGAATAATACAGAGGAAAAAAAAATTTCCTTCCTATCCGTTCGAACCCGACCCGAGTTAGAAAATTCAAAAACAAATGCAAAAAAATTCTAAGAATTAAAAAACATCATCCAGGCTTCATTTCAAGACGAAACGGGTCAGGACGGGCCGAATAATAGAGAGGAAAAAAAAATTTCCTTCCTATCCGTTCGAACCCGACCCGAGTTAGAAAATTCAAAAACAAATGCAAAAAAATTCTAAAAGTTAAAAAACACCATCCAGGCTTCATTTCAAGACGACACGGGTCAGGACAGGCCGAAAAATAGAGAGGAAAAAAAAATTTCCTTCCCATCCGTTCGAACCCGACCCAAGTTAGAAAATTCAAAAATAAATGCAAAAAAATTCTAAGAATTAAAAAACATCATCCAGGCTTCATTTCAAGACGAAACGGGTCAGGACGGGCCGAATAATAGAGAGGAAAAAAAAATTTCCTTCCTATCCGTTCGAACCCGACCCGAGTTAGAAAATTAAAAAAGAAATGCAAAAAAATTCTAAAAATTAAGAAACATCATCCAGGCTTTATTTCAAGACAAAACAGGTCAGGACGGGCCGAATAATACAGTGGAAAAAAAAATTTCCTTCCTATCCGTTCGAACCCGACCCGAGTTAGAAAATTCAAAAACAAATGCAAAAAAATTCTAAAAATTAAAAAACATCATCCAGGCTTCATTACAAGATGAAACGGGTCAGGACAGGCCGAAAAATAGAGAGGAAAAAAAATTTCCTTCCCATCCGTTCGAATCCGACCCGAGTTAGAAAATTCAAAACTAAATGCAAAAAAATTCTAAAATATAAAAAACATCATCCAGGCTTCATTTCAAGACGAAACGGGTCAGGACGGGCCGAATAATAGAGAGGAAAAAAAAATTTCCTTCCTATCCGTTCAAACCCGACTCGAGTTAGAAAATTCAAAAATAAATGCAAAAAAATTCTTAAAATTAAAAAACATCATCCAGACTTCATTTCAAGAAGAAACGGGTCGGGACAGGCCGAAAAATAGAGAGGAAAAAAAAATTTCCTTGCTATCCGTTCGAACCCGACCCGAGTTAGAAAATTCAAAAACAAATGCAAAAAAATTCTAAAAATTAAAAAACATCATCCAGGCTTCATTACAAGATGAAACGGGTCAGGACAGGCCAAAAAATAGAGTGGAAAAAAAAATTTCCTTTCCATCCGTTCGAACCCGACCCGAGTTAGAAAATTCAAAAATAAATGCAAAAAAATTCTAAAAATTAAGAAACATCATCCAGGCTTCATTACAAGACGACACGGGTCAGGACAGGCCGAAAAATAGAGAGGAAAAAAAAATTTCCTTCCCATCCGTTCAAACCCGACCCGAGTTAGAAAATTCAAAAACAAATGCAAAAAAATTCTAAAAATTAAAAAACACCATCCAGGCTTCATTTCAAGACGACACGGGTCAGGACAGGCCGAAAAATAGAGAGGAAAAAAAAATTTCCTTCCCATCCGTTCAATCCCGACCCGAGTTAGAAAATTCAAAAATAAATGCAAAAAAATTCTAAAAATTAAGAAACATCGTCCAGGCTTCATTTCAAGACAAAACAGGTCAGGACGGGCCGAATAATACAGAGGAAAAAAAAATTTCCTTCCTATCCGTTCGAACCCGACCCGAGTTAGAAAATTCAAAAACAAATGTAAAAAAATTCTAAAAATTAAGAAACATCATCCAGGCTTCATTACAAGATGAAACGGGTCAGGACAGGCCAAAAAATAGAGAGGAAAAAAAAATTTCCTTCCTATCCGTTCGAACCCGACCCGAGTTAGAAAATTTAAAAATAAATGCAAAAAAATTATAAAAATTAAAAAACATCATCCAGGCTTCATTACAAGATGAAATGGGTCAGGACAGGCCAAAAAATAGAGAGGAAAAAAAAATTTCCTTCCCATCCGTTCGAACCCGACCCGAGTTAGAAAATTCAAAAATAAATGCAAAAAAATTCTAAAAATTAAGAAACATCGTCCAGGCTTCATTTCAAGACAAAACAGGTCAGGACGGGCCGAATAATACAGAGGAAAAAAAAATTTCCTTCCTATCCGTTCGAACCCGACCCGAGTTAGAAAATTCAAAAACAAATGCAAAAAAATTCTAAAAATTAAAAAACATCATCCAGGCTTCTTTACAAGATGAAACGGGTCAGGACAGGCCAAAAAATAGAGAGGAAAAAAAAATTTCCTTCCCATCCGTTCGAACCCGACCCGAGTTAGAAAATGCAAAAATAAATGCAAAAAAATTCTAAAAATTAAGAAACATCGTCCAGGCTTCATTTCAAGACAAAACAGGTCAGGACGGGCCGAATAATACAGAGGAAAAAAAAATTTCCTTCCTATCCGTTCGAACCCGACCCGAGTTAGAAAATTCAAAAACAAATGCAAAAAAATTCTTAAAATTAAGAAACATCATCCAGGCTTCATTACAAGATGAAACGGGTCAGGACAGGCCGAAAAATAGAGAGGAAAAAAAAATTTCCTTCCTATCCGTTCGAACCCGACCCGAGTTAGAAAATTCAAAAATAAATGCAAAAAAATTCTAAGAATTAAAAAACATCATCCAGGCTTCATTTCAAGACGAAACGGGTCAGGACGGGCCGAATAATAGAGAGGAAAAAAAAATTTCCTTCCTATCCGTTCGAACCCGACCCGAGTTAGAAAATTCAAAAACAAATGCAAAAAAATTCTAAAAGTTAAAAAACACCATCCAGGCTTCATTTCAAGACGACACGGGTCAGGACAGGCCGAAAAATAGAGAGGAAAAAAAAATTTCCTTCCCATCCGTTCGAACCCGACCCAAGTTAGAAAATTAAAAAATAAATGCAAAAAAATTCTAAGAATTAAAAAACATCATCCAGGCTTCATTTCAAGACGAAACGGGTCAGGACGGGCCGAATAATAGAGAGGAAAAAAAAATTTCCTTCCTATCCGTTCGAACCCGACCCGAGTTAGAAAATTAAAAAATAAATGCAAAAAAATTCTAAAAATTAAGAAACATCATCCAGGCTTTATTTCAAGACAAAACAGGTCAGGACGGGCCGAATAATACAGTGGAAAAAAAAATTTCCTTCCTATCCGTTCGAACCCGACCCGAGTTAGAAAATTCAAAAACAAATGCAAAAAAATTCTAAAAATTAAAAAACATCATCCAGGCTTCATTACAAGATGAAACGGGTCAGGACAGGCCGAAAAATAGAGAGGAAAAAAAATTTCCTTCCCATCCGTTCGAATCCGACCCGAGTTAGAAAATTCAAAACTAAATGCAAAAAAATTCTAAAATATAAAAAACATCATCCAGGCTTCATTTCAAGACGAAACGGGTCAGGACGGGCCGAATAATAGAGAGGAAAAAAAAATTTCCTTCCTATCCGTTCAAACCCGACTCGAGTTAGAAAATTCAAAAATAAATGCAAAAAAATTCTTAAAATTAAAAAACATCATCCAGACTTCATTTCAAGAAGAAACGGGTCGGGACAGGCCGAAAAATAGAGAGGAAAAAAAAAATTTCCTTGCTATCCGTTCGAACCCGGCCCGAGTTAGAAAATTCAAAAACAAATGCAAAAAAATTCTAAAAATTAAAAAACATCATCCAGGCTTCATTTCAAGACGAAACGGGTCAGGACGGGCCGAATAATAGAGAGGAAAAAAAAATTTCCTTCCCATCCGTTCAATCCCGACCCGAGTTAGAAATTTCAAAAATAAATGCAAAAAAATTCTAAGAATTAAAAAACATCATCCAGGCTTCATTTCAAGACGAAAAGGGTCAGGACGGGCCGAATAATAGAGTGGAAAAAAAAATTTCCTTCCTATCCGTTCGAACCCGACCCGAGTTAGATAATTCAAAAATAAATGCAAAAAAATTCTAAAAATTAAGAAACATCAACCAGGCTTCATTTCAAGACGAAACAGGTCAGGACGCGCCGAATAATAGAGAGGAAAAAAAAATTTCCTTCCTATCCGTTCGAACCCGACCCGAGTTAGAAAATTCAAAAATAAAAGCAAAAAAATTCTAAAAATTAAGAAATATCGTCCAGGCTTCATTTCAAGACAAAACAGGTCAGGATGGGCCGAATAATACAGAGGAAAAAAAAATTTCCTTCCTATCCGTTCGAACCCGACCCGAGTTAGAAAATTCAAAAACAAATGCAAAAAAATTCTAAAAATTAAGAAACATCATCCAGGCTTCATTACAAGATGAAACGGGTCAGGACAGGCCGAAAAATAGAGAGGAAAAAAAAATTTCCTTCCTATCCGTTCGAACCCGACCCGAGTTAGAAAATTCAAAAACAAATGCAAAAAAATTAAAAAAATTAAAAAACATCATCCAGGCTTCATTACAAGATGAAACGGGTCAGGACAGGCCAAAAAATAGAGTGGAAAAAAAAATTTCCTTCCCATCCGTTCGAACCCGACCCGAGTTAGAAAATTCAAAAATAAATGCAAAAAAATTCTAAAAATTAAGAAACATCATCCAGGCTTCATTACAAGACGACACGGGTCAGGACAGGCTGAATAATACAGAGGAAAAAAAAATTTCCTTCCTATCCGTTCGAACCCGACCCGAGTTAGAAAATTCAAAAACAAATGCAAAAAAATTCTAAAAATTAAGAAACATCATCCAGGCTTCATTTCAAGACGACACGGGTCAGGACAGGCCGAAAAATAGAGTGGAAAAAAAAATTTCCTTTCCATCCGTTCGAACCCGACCCGAGTTAGAAAATTCAAAAATAAATGCAAAAAAATTCTAAAAATTAAGAAACATCATCCAGGCTTCATTACAAGACGACACGGGTCAGGACAGGCCGAAAAATAGAGAGGAAAAAAAAATTTCCTTCCCATCCGTTCAAACCCGACCCGAGTTAGAAAATTCAAAAACAAATGCAAAAAAATTCTAAAAATTAAAAAACACCATCCAGGCTTCATTTCAAGACGACACGGGTCAGGACAGGCCGAAAAATAGAGAGGAAAAAAAAATTTCCTTCCCATCCGTTCAATCCCGACCCGAGTTAGAAAATTCAAAAATAAATGCAAAAAAATTCTAAAAATTAAGAAACATCGTCCAGGCTTCATTTCAAGACAAAACAGGTCAGGACGGGCCGAATAATACAGAGGAAAAAAAAATTTCCTTCCTATCCGTTCGAACCCGACCCGAGTTAGAAAATTCAAAAACAAATGTAAAAAAATTCTAAAAATTAAGAAACATCATCCAAGCTTCATTACAAGATGAAACGGGTCAGGACAGGCCAAAAAATAGAGAGGAAAAAAAAATTTCCTTCCTATCCGTTCGAACCCGACCCGAGTTAGAAAATTTAAAAACAAATGCAAAAAAATTATAAAAATTAAAAAACATCATCCAGGCTTCATTACAAGATGAAATGGGACAGGACAGGCCAAAAAATAGAGAGGAAAAAAAAATTTCCTTCCCATCCGTTCGAACCCGACCCGAGTTAGAAAATTCAAAAATAAATGCAAAAAAATTCTAAAAATTAAGAAACATCGTCCAGGCTTCATTTCAAGACAAAACAGGTCAGGAAGGGCCGAATAATACAGAGGAAAAAAAAATTTCCTTCCTATCCGTTCGAACCCGACCCGAGTTAGAAAATTCAAAAACAAATGCAAAAAAATTCTAAAAATTAAAAAACATCATCCAGGCTTCTTTACAAGATGAAACGGATCAGGACAGGCCAAAAAATAGAGAGGAAAAAAAAATTTCCTTCCCATCCGTTCGAACCCGACCCGAGTTAGAAAATGCAAAAATAAATGCAAAAAAATTCTAAAAATTGAGAAACATCGTCCAGGCTTCATTTCAAGACAAAACAGGTCAGGACGGGCCGAATAATACAGAGGAAAAAAAAATTTCCTTCCTATCCGTTCGAACCCGACCCGAGTTAGAAAATTCAAAAACAAATGCAAAAAAATTCTAAAAATTAAGAAACATCATCCAGGCTTCATTACAAGATGAAACGGGTCAGGACAGGCCGAAAAATAGAGAGGAAAAAAAAATTTCCTTCCTATCCGTTCGAACCCGACCCGAGTTAGAAAATTCAAAAACAAATGCAAAAAAATTCTAAAAATTAAGAAACATCATCCAGGCTTCATTACAAGATGAAACGGGTCAGGACAGGCCGAAAAATAGAGAGGAAAAAAAAATTTCCTTCCTATCCGTTCGAACCCGACCCGAGTTAGAAAATTCAAAAACAAATGCAAAAAAATTCTAAAAGTTAAAAAACACCATCCAGGCTTCGTTTCAAGACGACACGGGTCAGGACAGGCCGAAAAAGAGAGAGGAAAAAAAAATTTCCTTCCCATCCGTTCGAACCCGACCCGAGTTAGAAAATTCAAAAATAAATGCAAAAAAATTCTAAGAATTAAAAAACATCATCCAGGCTTCATTTCAAGACGAAACGGGTCAGGACGGGCCGAATAATAGAGAGGAAAAAAAAATTTCCTTCCTATCCGTTCGAACCCGACCCGAGTTAGAAAATTCAAAAACAAATGCAAAAAAATTCTAAAAGTTAAAAAACACCATCCAGGCTTCATTTCAAGACGACACGGGTCAGGACAGGCCGAAAAATAGAGAGGAAAAAAAAATTTCCTTCCCATCCGTTCGAACCCGACCCAAGTTAGAAAATTCAAAAATAAATGCAAAAAAATTCTAAGAATTAAAAAACATCATCCAGGCTTCATTTCAAGACGAAACGGGTCAGGACGGGCCGAATAATAGAGAGGAAAAAAAAATTTCCTTCCTATCCGTTCGAACCCGACCCGAGTTAGAAAATTAAAAAAGAAATGCAAAAAAATTCTAAAAATTAAGAAACATCATCCAGGCTTTATTTCAAGACAAAACAGGTCAGGACGGGCCGAATAATACAGTGGAAAAAAAAATTTCCTTCCTATCCGTTCGAACCCGACCCGAGTTAGAAAATTCAAAAACAAATGCAAAAAAATTCTAAAAATTAAAAAACATCATCCAGGCTTCATTACAAGATGAAACGGGTCAGGACAGGCCGAAAAATAGAGAGGAAAAAAAATTTCCTTCCCATCCGTTCGAATCCGACCCGAGTTAGAAAATTCAAAACTAAATGCAAAAAAATTCTAAAATATAAAAAACATCATCCAGGCTTCATTTCAAGACGAAACGGGTCAGGACGGGCCGAATAATAGAGAGGAAAAAAAAATTTCCTTCCTATCCGTTCAAACCCGACCCGAGTTAGAAAATTCAAAAATAAATGCAAAAAAATTCTTAAAATTAAAAAACATCATCCAGACTTCATTTCAAGAAGAAACGGGTCGGGACAGGCCGAAAAATAGAGAGGAAAAAAAAAATTTCCTTGCTATCCGTTCGAACCCGACCCGAGTTAGAAAATTCAAAAACAAATGCAAAAAAATTCTAAAAATTAAAAAACATCATCCAGGCTTCATTTCAAGACGAAACGGGTCAGGACGGGCCGAATAATAGAGAGGAAAAAAAAATTTCCTTCCCATCCGTTCAATCCCGACCCGAGTTAGAAATTTCAAAAATAAATGCAAAAAAATTCTAAGAATTAAAAAACATCATCCAGGCTTCATTTCAAGACGAAAAGGGTCAGGACGGGCCGAATAATAGAGTGGAAAAAAAAATTTCCTTCCTATCCGTTCGAACCCGACCCGAGTTAGATAATTCAAAAATAAATGCAAAAAAATTCTAAAAATTAAGAAACATCAACCAGGCTTCATTTCAAGACGAAACAGGTCAGGACGGGCCGAATAATAGAGAGGAAAAAAAAATTTCCTTCCTATCCGTTTGAACCCGACCCGAGTTAGAAAATTCAAAAATAAAAGCAAAAAAATTCTAAAAATTAAGAAATATCGTCCAGGCTTCATTTCAAGACAAAACAGGTCAGGATGGGCCGAATAATACAGAGGAAAAAAAAATTTCCTTCCTATCCGTTCGAACCCGACCCGAGTTAGAAAATTCAAAAACAAATGCAAAAAAATTCTAAAAATTAAGAAACATCATCCAGGCTTCATTACAAGATGAAACGGGTCAGGACAGGCCGAAAAATAGAGAGGAAAAAAAAATTTCCTTCCTATCCGTTCGAACCCGACCCGAGTTAGAAAATTCAAAAACAAATGCAAAAAAATTCTAAAAGTTAAAAAACACCATCCAGGCTTCATTTCAAGACGACACGGGTCTGGACAGGCCGAAAAAGAGAGAGGAAAAAAAAATTTCCTTCCCATCCGTTCGAACCCGACCCGAGTTAGAAAATTCAAAAATAAATGCAAAAAAATTCTAAGAATTAAAAAACATCATCCAGGCTTCATTTCAAGACGAAACGGGTCAGGACGGGCTGAATAATAGAGAGGAAAAAAAAATTTCCTTCCTATCCGTTCGAACCCGACCCGAGTTAGAAAATTCAAAAACAAATGCAAAAAAATTCTAAAAATTAAGAAACATCATCCAGGCTTCATTACAAGATGAAAAAGGTCCGGACAGGCCGAAAAATAGAGAGGAAAAAAAAATTTCCTCCCTATCCGTTCGAACCCGACCCGAGTTAGAAAATTCAAAAACAAATGCAAAAAAATTCTAAAAGTTAAAAAACACCATCCAGGCTTCATTTCAAGACGACACGGGTCAGGACAGGCCGAAAAATAGAGAGGAAAAAAAAATTTCCTTCCCATCCGTTCGAACCCGACCCGAGTTAGAAAATTCAAAAATAAATGCAAAAAAATTCTAAGAATTAAAAAACATCATCCAGGCTTCATTTCAAGACGAAACGGGTCAGGACGGGCCGAATAATAGAGAGGAAAAAAAAATTTCCTCTCTATCCGTTTGAACCCGACCCGACTTAGAAAATCAAAAAACAAATGCAAAAAAATTCTAAAAATTAAGAAACATCATCCAGGCTTCATTTCAAGACAAAACAGGTCAGGACGGGCCGAATAATACAGAGGAAAAAAAAATTTCCTTCCTATCCGTTCGAACCCGACCCGAGTTAGAAAATTCAAAAACAAATGCAAAAAAATTCTAAAAATTAAAAAACATCATCCAGGCTTCATTACAAGATGAAATGGGTCAGGACAGGTCAAAAAATAGAGAGGAAAAAAAAATTTCCTTCCCATCCGTTCGAATCCGACCCGAGTTAGAAAATTCAAAAATAAATGCAAAAAAATTCTAAAAATTAAAAAACATCATCCAGGCTTCATTTCAAGACGAAACGGGTCAGGACGGGCCGAATAATAGAGAGGAAAAAAAAATTTCCTTCCTATCCGTTCGAACCCGACCCGAGTTAGAAAATTCAAAAATAAATGCTAAAAAATTCTTAAAATTAAAAAACATCATCCAAGCTTCATTTCAAGAAGAAACGGGTCAGGACAGGCCGAAAAATAGAGAGGAAAAAAAAAATTTCCTTGCTACCCGTTCGAACCCGACCCGAGTTAGAAAATTCAAAAACAAATGCAAAAAAATTCTAAAAATTAAAAAACATCATCCAGGCTTCATTTCAAGACGAAACGGGTCAGGACGGGCCGAATAATAGAGAGGAAAAAAAAATTTCCTTCCCATCCGTTCAATCCCGACCCGAGTTAGAAAATTCCAAAATAAATGCAAAAAAATTCTAAGAATTAAAAAACATCATCCGGGCTTCATTTCAAGACGAAACGGGTCAGGACGGGCCGAATAATAGAGAGGAAAAAAAAATTTCCTTCCTATCCGTTCGAACCCGACCCGAGTTAGAAAATTCAAAAATAAATGCAAAAAAATTCTTAAAATTAAAAAACATCATCCAGGCTTCATTACAAGATGAAACAGGTCCGGACAGGCCGAAAAATAGAGTGGAAAAAAAAATTTCCTTCCCATCCGTTCGAACCCGACCCGCGTTAGAAAATTCAAAAACAAATACAAAAAATTCTAAAAATTAAAAAACATCATCCAGGCTTCATTTCAAGACGAAACGGGTCAGGACGGGCCGAATAATAGAGAGGAAAAAAAAATTTCCTTCCTATCCGTTCGAACCCGACCCGATTTAGAAAATTCAAAAACAAATGCAAAAAAATTCTAAGAATTAAAAAACATCATCCAGGCTACATTTCATGACGAAACGAGTCAGGACGGGCCGAATAATAGAGAGGAAAAAAAAATTTCCTTCCTATCCGTTCGAACCCGACCCGAGTTAGAAAATTCAAAAATAAATGCAAAAAAATTCTTAAAATTAAAAAACATCATCCAGACTTCATTTCAAGAAGAAACGGGTCGGGACAGGCCGAAAAATAGAGAGGAAAAAAAAAATTTCCTTGCTATCCGTCCGAACCCGACCCGAGTTAGAAAATTCAAAAACAAATGCAAAAAAATTCTAAAAATTAAAAAACATCATCCAGGCTTCATTTCAAGACGAAACGGGTCAGGACGGGCCGAATAATAGAGAGGAAAAAAAAATTTCCTTCCTATCCGTTCAAACCCGACCCGAGTTAGAAAATTCAAAAATAAATGCAAAAAAATTCTTAAAATTAAAAAACATCATCCAGACTTCATTTCAAGAAGAAACGGGTCGGGACAGGCCGAAAAATAGAGAGGAAAAAAAAAATTTCCTTGCTATCCGTTCGCACCCGACCCGAGTTAGAAAATTCAAAAACAAATGCAAAAAAATTCTAAAAATTAAAAAACATCATCCAGGCTTCATTTCAAGACGAAACGGGTCAGGACGGGCCGAATAATAGAGAGGAAAAAAAAATTTCCTTCCCATCCGTTCAATCCCGACCCGAGTTAGAAATTTCAAAAATAAATGCAAAAAAAATCTAAGAATTAAAAAACATCATCCAGGCTTATTTCAAGACGAAACGGGTCAGGACGGGCCGAATAATAAAGAGGAAAAAAAAATTTCCTTCCTATCCGATCGAACCCGACCCGAGTTAGAAAATTCAAAAATAAATGCAAAAAAATTCTTAAAATTAAAAAACATCATCCAGGCTTCATTACAATATGAAACGGGTCCGGACAGGCCGAAAAATAGAGTGGAAAAAAAAATTTCCTTCCCATCCGTTCGAACCCGTCCCGAGTTAGAAAATTCAAAAATAAATGCAAAAAAATTCTAAAAATTAAAAAACATCGTCCAGGCTTCATTTCAAGACAAAACGGGTCAGGACGGGCCGAATAATAGAGAGGAAAAAAAAATTTCCTTCCTATTCGTTCGAACCCGACCCGAGTTAGAAAATTCAAAAATAAATGCAAAAAAATTCCAAAAATTAAAAAACATCATCCAGGCTTCATTTCAAGAAGAAACGAGTTAGGACAGGCCGAAAAATAGAGAGGAAAAAAAAATTTCCTTCCTATCCGTTCGAACCCGACCAGAGTTAGAAAATTCAAAAACAAATACAAAAAAATTCTAAAAATTAAAAAACATCATCCAGGCTTCATTTCAAGACGAAACGGGTCAGGACGGGCCGAATAATAGAGAGGAAAAAAAAATTTCCTTCCTATCCGTTCGAACCCGACCCGATTTAGAAAATTCAAAAACAAATGCAAAAAAATTCTAAGAATTAAAAAACATCATCCAGGCTTCATTTCAAGACGAAACGAGTCAGGACGGGCCGAATAATAGAGAGGAAAAAAAAATTTCCTTCCTATCCGTTCAATCCCGACCCGAGTTAGAAAATTCAAAAATAAATGCAAAAAAATTCTAAGAATTAAAAAACATCATCCAGGCTTCATTTCAAGACGAAACGGGTCAGGACGGGCCGAATAATAGAGAGGAAAAAAAAATTTGCTTCCTATCCGTTCGAACCCGACCCGAGTTAGATAATTCAAAAATAAATGCAAAAAAATTCTAAAAATTAAGAAACATCAACCAGGCTTCATTTCAAGACGAAACAGGTCAGGACGGGCCGAATAATAGAGAGGAAAAAAAAATTTCCTTCCTATCCGTTCGAACCCGACCCGAGTTAGAAAATTCAAAAATAAAAGCAAAAAAATTCTAAAAATTAAGAAACATCGTCCAGGCTTCATTTCAAGACAAAACAGGTCAGGATGGGCCGAATAATACAGAGGAAAAAAAAATTTCCTTCCTATCCGTTCGAACCCGACCCGAGTTAGAAAATTCAAAAACAAATGCAAAAAAATTCTAAAAATTAAGAAACAACATCCAGGCTTCATTACAAGATGAAACGGGTCAGGACAGGCCGAAAAATAGAGAGGAAAAAAAAATTTCCTTTCTATCCGTTCGAACCCGACCCGAGTTAGAAAATTCAAAAACAAATGCAAAAAAATTCTAAAAGTTAAAAAACACCATCCAGGCTTCATTTCAAGACGACACGGGTCAGGACAGGTCGAAAAATAGAGAGGAAAAAAAAATTTCCTTCCCATCCGTTCGAACCCGACCCGAGTTAGAAAATTCAAAAATAAATGCAAAAAAATTCTAAGAATTAAAAAACATCATCCAGGCTTCATTTCAAGACGAAACGGGTCAGGACGGGCCGAATAATAGAGAGGAAAAAAAAATTTCCTCTCTATCCGTTCGAAACCGACCCGAGTTAGCAAATCAAAAAACAAATGCAAAAAAATTCTAAAAATTAAGAAACATCATCCAGGCTTCATTTCAAGACAAAACAGGTCAGGACGGGCCGAATAATACAGAGGAAAAAAAAATTTCCTTCCTTTCCGTTCGAACCCGACCCGAGTTAGAAAATTCAAAAACAAATGCAAAAAAATTCTAAAAATTAAAAAACATCATCCAGGCTTCATTACAAGATGAAATGGGTCAGGACAGGTCGAAAAATAGAGAGGAAAAAAAAATTTCCTTCCCATCCGTTCGAATCCGACCCGAGTTAGAAAATTCAAAAATAAATGCAAAAAAATTCTAAAAATTAAAAAACATCATCCAGGCTTCATTTCAAGACGAAACGGGTCAGGACGGGCCGAATAATAGAGAGGAAAAAAAAATTTCCTTCCTATCCGTTCGAACCCGACCCGAGTTAGAAAATTCAAAAATAAATGCAAAAAAATTCTTAAAATTAAAAAACATCATCCAAGCTTCATTTCAAGAAGAAACGGGTCAGGACAGGCCGAAAAATAGAGCGGAAAAAAAAAAATTTCCTTGCTACCCGTTCGAACCCGACCCGAGTTAGAAAATTCAAAAACAAATGCAAAAAAATTCTAAAAATTAAAAAACATCATCCAGGCTTCATTTCAAGACGAAACGGGTCAGGACGGACCGAATAATAGAGAGGAAAAAAAAATTTCCTTCCCATCCGTTCAATCCCGACCCGAGTTAGAAAATTCCAAAATAAATGCAAAAAAATTCTAAGAATTAAAAAACATCATCCGGGCTTCATTTCAAGACGAAACGGGTCAGGACGGGCCGAATAATAGAGAGGAAAAAAAAATTTCCTTCCTATCCGTTCGAACCCAACCCGAGTTAGAAAATTCAAAAATAAATGCAAAAAAATTCTTAAAATTAAAAAACATCATCCAGGCTTCATTACAAGATGAAACAGGTCCGGACAGGCCGAAAAATAGAGTGGAAAAAAAAATTTCCTTCCCATCCGTTCGAACCCGACCCGAGTTAGAAAATTCAAAAATAAATGCAAAAAAATTCTAAAAATTAAAAAACATCGTCCAGGCTTCATTTCAAGACGAAACGGGTCAGGACGGGCCGAATAATAGAGAGGAAAAAAAAATTTCCTTCCTATCCGTTCGAACCCGACCCGAGTTAGAAAATTCAAAAATAAATGCAAAAAAATTCTAAAAATTAAAAAACATCATCCAGGCTTCATTTCAAGAAGATACGGGTCAGGACAGGCCGAAAAATAGAGAGGAAAAAAAAATTTCCTCCCTATCCGTTCGAACCCGACCCGAGTTAGAAAATTCAAAAACAAATACAAAAAATTCTAAAAATTAAAAAACATCATCCAGGCTTCATTTCAAGACGAAACGGGTCAGGACGGGCCGAATAATAGAGAGGAAAAAAAAATTTCCTTCCTATCCGTTCGAACCCGACCCGATTTAGAAAATTCAAAAACAAATGCAAAAAAATTCTAAGAATTAAAAAACATCATCCAGGCTACATTTCATGACGAAACGAGTCAGGACGGGCCTAATAATAGAGAGGAAAAAAAAATTTCCTTCCTATCCGTTCAAACCCGACCCGAGTTAGAAAATTCAAAAATAAATGCAATAAAATTCTTAAAATTAAAAAACATCATCCAGACTTCATTTCAAGAAGAAACGGGTCGGGACAGGCCGAAAAATAGAGAGGAAAAAAAAAATTTCCTTGCTATCCGTTCGAACCCGACCCGAGTTAGAAAATTCAAAAACAAATGCAAAAAAATTCTAAAAATTAAAAAACATCATCCAGGCTTCATTTCAAGACGAAACGGGTCAGGACGGGCCGAATAATAGAGAGGAAAAAAAATTTCCTTCCTATCCGTTCAAACCCGACCCGAGTTAGAAAATTCAAAAATAAATGCAAAAAAATTCTTAAAATTAAAAAACATCATCCAGACTTCATTTCAAGAAGAAACGAGTCGGGACAGGCCGAAAAATAGAGACCAAAAAAAAAATTTCCTTGCTATCCGTTCGAACCCGACCCGAGTTAGAAAATTCAAAAACAAATGCAAAAAAATTCTAAAAATTAAAAAACATCATCCAGGCTTCATTTCAAGACGAAACGGGTCAGGACGGGCCGAATAATAGAGAGGAAAAAAAAATTTCCTTCCCATCCGTTCAATCCCGACCCGAGTTAGAAATTTCAAAAATAAATGCAAAAAAATTCTAAGAATTAAAAGACATCATCCAGGCTTCATTTCAAGACGAAACGGGTCAGGACGGGCCGAATAATAAAGAGGAAAAAAAAATTTCCTTCCTATCCGATCGAACCCGACCCGAGTTAGAAAATTCAAAAATAAATGCAAAAAAATTCTTAAAATTAAAAAACATCATCCAGGCTTCATTACAAGATGAAACGGGTCCGGACAGGCCGAAAAATAGAGTGGAAAAAAAAATTTCCTTCCCATCCGTTCGAACCCGTCCCGAGTTAGAAAATTCAAAAATAAATGGAAAAAAATTCTAAAAATTAAAAAACATCGTCCAGGCTTCATTTCAAGACAAAACGGGTTAGGACGGGCCGAATAATAGAGAGGAAAAAAAAATTTCCTTCCTATCCGTTCGAACCCGACCCGAGTTAGAAAATTCAAAAATAAATGCAAAAAAATTCTTAAAATTAAAAAACATCATCCAGACTTCATTTCAAGAAGAAACGAGTCGGGACAGGCCGAAAAATAGAGAGGAAAAAAAAAATTTCCTTGCTATCCGTTCGAACCCGACCCGAGTTAGAAAATTCAAAAACAAATGCAAAAAAATTCTAAAAATTAAAAAACATCATCCAGGCTTCATTTCAAGACGAAACGGGTCAGGACGGGCCGAATAATAGAGAGGAAAAAAAAATTTCCTTCCCATCCGTTCAATCCCGACCCGAGTTAGAAATTTCAAAAATAAATGCAAAAAAATTCTAAGAATTAAAAAACATCATCCAGGCTTCATTTCAAGACGAAACGGGTCAGGACGGGCCGAATAATAAAGAGGAAAAAAAAATTTCCTTCCTATCCGATCGAACCCGACCCGAGTTAGAAAATTCAAAAATAAATGCAAAAAAATTCTTAAAATTAAAAAACATCATCCAGGCTTCATTACAAGATGAAACGGGTCCGGACAGGCCGAAAAATAGAGTGGAAAAAAAAATTTCCTTCCCATCCGTTCGAACCCGTCCCGAGTTAGAAAATTCAAAAATAAATGGAAAAAAATTCTAAAAATTAAAAAACATCGTCCAGGCTTCATTTCAAGACAAAACGGGTCAGGACGGGCCGAATAATAGAGAGGAAAAAAAAATTTCCTTCCTATCCGTTCGAACCCGACCCGAGTTAGAAAATTCAAAAATAAATGCAAAAAAATTCTAAAAAATAAGAAACATCATTCAGGCTTCATTTCAAGAAGAAACGAGTCAGGACAGGCCGAAAAATAGAGAGGAAAAAAAAATTTCCTTCCTATCCGTTCGAACCCGACCCGAGTTAGAAAATTCAAAAACAAATACAAAAAAATTCTAAAAATTAAAAAACATCATCCAGGCTTCATTTCAAGACGAAACGGGTCAGGACGGGCCGAATAATAGAGAGGAAAAAAAAATTTCCTTCCTATCCGTTCGAACCCGACCCGATTTAGAAAATTCAAAAACAAATGCAAAAAAATTCTAAGAATTAAAAAACATCATCCAGGCTTCATTTCAAGACGAAACGAGTCAGGACGGGCCGAATAATAGAGAGGAAAAAAAAATTTCCTTCCTATCCGTTCAATCCCGACCCGAGTTAGAAAATTCAAAAATAAATGCAAAAAAATTCTAAGAATTAAAAAACATCATCCAGGCTTCATTTCAAGACGAAACGGGTCAGGACGGGCGGAATAATAGAGAGGAAAAAAAAATTTCCTTCCTATCCGTTCGAACCCGACCCGAGTTAGATAATTCAAAAATAAATGCAAAAAAATTCTAAAAATTAAGAAACATCAACCAGGCTTCATTTCAAGACGAAACAGGTCAGGACGGGCCGAATAATAGAGAGGAAAAAAAAATTTCCTTCCTATCCGTTCGAACCCGACCCGAGTTAGAAAATTCAAAAATAAAAGCAAAAAAATTCTAAAAATTTTGAAACATCGTCCAGGCTTCATTTCAAGACAAAACAGGTCAGGATGGGCCGAATAATACAGAGGAAAAAAAAATTTCCTTCCTATCCGTTCGAACCCGACCCGAGTTAGATAATTCAAAAATAAATGCAAAAAAATTCTAAAAATTAAGAAACATCATCCAGGCTTCATTACAAGATGAAACGGGTCAGGACAGGCCGAAAAATAGAGAGGAAAAAAAAATTTCCTTCCTATCCGTTCGAACCCGACCCGAGTTAGAAAATTCAAAAACAAATGCAAAAAAATTCTAAAAGTTAAAAAACACCATCCAGGCTTCATTTCAAGACGACACGGGTCAGGACAGGCCGAAAAAGAGAGAGGAAAAAAAAATTTCCTTCCCATCCGTTCGAACCCGACCCGAGTTAGAAAATTCAAAAATAAATGCAAAAAAATTCTAAGAATTAGAAAACATCATCCAGGCTTCATTTCAAGACGAAACGGGTCAGGACGGGCCGAATAATAGAGAGGAAAAAAAAATTTCCTCTCTATCCGTTTGAACCCGACCCGACTTAGAAAATCAAAAAACAAATGCAAAAAAATTCTAAAAATTAAGAAACATCATCCAGGCTTCATTTCAAGACAAAACAGGTCAGGACGGGCCGAATAATACAGAGGAAAAAAAAATTTCCTTCCTATCCGTTCGAACCCGACCCGAGTTAGAAAATTCAAAAACAAATGCAAAAAAATTCTAAAAATTAAAAAACATCATCCAGGCTTCATTACAAGATGAAATGGGTCAGGACAGGTCAAAAAATAGAGAGGAAAAAAAAATTTCCTTCCCATCCGTTCGAATCCGACCCGAGTTAGAAAATTCAAAAATAAATGCAAAAAAATTCTAAAAATTAAAAAACATCATCCAGGCTTCATTTCAAGACGAAACGGGTCAGGACGGGCCGAATAATAGAGAGGAAAAAAAAATTTCCTTCCTATCCGTTCGAACCCGACCCGAGTTAGAAAATTCAAAAATAAATGCTAAAAAATTCTTAAAATTAAAAAACATCATCCAAGCTTCATTTCAAGAAGAAACGGGTCAGGACAGGCCGAAAAATAGAGAGGAAAAAAAAAATTTCCTTGCTACCCGTTCGAACCCGACCCGAGTTAGAAAATTCAAAAACAAATGCAAAAAAATTCTAAAAATTAAAAAACATCATCCAGGCTTCATTTCAAGACGAAACGGGTCAGGACGGGCCGAATAATAGAGAGGAAAAAAAAATTTCCTTCCCATCCGTTCAATCCCGACCCGAGTTAGAAAATTCCAAAATAAATGCAAAAAAATTCTAAGAATTAAAAAACATCATCCGGGCTTCATTTCAAGACGAAACGGGTCAGGACGGGCCGAATAATAGAGAGGAAAAAAAAATTTCCTTCCTATCCGTTCGAACCCGACCCGAGTTAGAAAATTCAAAAATAAATGCAAAAAAATTCTTAAAATTAAAAAACATCATCCAGGCTTCATTACAAGATGAAACAGGTCCGGACAGGCCGAAAAATAGAGTGGAAAAAAAAATTTCCTTCCCATCCGTTCGAACCCGACCCGAGTTAGAAAATTCAAAAACAAATACAAAAAATTCTAAAAATTAAAAAACATCATCCAGGCTTCATTTCAAGACGAAACGGGTCAGGACGGGCCGAATAATAGAGAGGAAAAAAAAATTTCCTTCCTATCCGTTCGAACCCGACCCGATTTAGAAAATTCAAAAACAAATGCAAAAAAATTCTAAGAATTAAAAAACATCATCCAGGCTACATTTCATGACGAAACGAGTCAGGACGGGCCGAATAATAGAGAGGAAAAAAAAATTTCCTTCCTATCCGTTCGAACCCGACCCGAGTTAGAAAATTCAAAAATAAATGCAAAAAAATTCTTAAAATTAAAAAACATCATCCAGACTTCATTTCAAGAAGAAACGGGTCGGGACAGGCCGAAAAATAGAGAGGAAAAAAAAAATTTCCTTGCTATCCGTCCGAACCCGACCCGAGTTAGAAAATTCAAAAACAAATGCAAAAAAATTCTAAAAATTAAAAAACATCATCCAGGCTTCATTTCAAGACGAAACGGGTCAGGACGGGCCGAATAATAGAGAGGAAAAAAAAATTTCCTTCCTATCCGTTCAAACCCGACCCGAGTTAGAAAATTCAAAAATAAATGCAAAAAAATTCTTAAAATTAAAAAACATCATCCAGACTTCATTTCAAGAAGAAACGGGTCGGGACAGGCCGAAAAATAGAGAGGAAAAAAAAAATTTCCTTGCTATCCGTTCGCACCCGACCCGAGTTAGAAAATTCAAAAACAAATGCAAAAAAATTCTAAAAATTAAAAAACATCATCCAGGCTTCATTTCAAGACGAAACGGGTCAGGACGGGCCGAATAATAGAGAGGAAAAAAAAATTTCCTTCCCATCCGTTCAATCCCGACCCGAGTTAGAAATTTCAAAAATAAATGCAAAAAAATTCTAAGAATTAAAAAACATCATCCAGGCTTCATTTCAAGACGAAACGGGTCAGGACGGGCCGAATAATAAAGAGGAAAAAAAAATTTCCTTCCTATCCGATCGAACCCGACCCGAGTTAGAAAATTCAAAAATAAATGCAAAAAAATTCTTAAAATTAAAAAACATCATCCAGGCTTCATTACAATATGAAACGGGTCCGGACAGGCCGAAAAATAGAGTGGAAAAAAAAATTTCCTTCCCATCCGTTCGAACCCGTCCCGAGTTAGAAAATTCAAAAATAAATGCAAAAAAATTCTAAAAATTAAAAAACATCGTCCAGGCTTCATTTCAAGACAAAACGGGTCAGGACGGGCCGAATAATAGAGAGGAAAAAAAAATTTCCTTCCTATCCGTTCGAACCCGACCCGAGTTAGAAAATTCAAAAATAAATGCAAAAAAATTCTAAAAATTAAAAAACATCATCCAGGCTTCATTTCAAGAAGAAACGAGTCAGGACAGGCCGAAAAATAGAGAGGAAAAAAAAATTTCCTTCCTATCCGTTCGAACCCGACCAGAGTTAGAAAATTCAAAAACAAATACAAAAAAATTCTAAAAATTAAAAAACATCATCCAGGCTTCATTTCAAGACGAAACGGGTCAGGACGGGCCGAATAATAGAGAGGAAAAAAAAATTTCCTTCCTATCCGTTCGAACCCGACCCGATTTAGAAAATTCAAAAACAAATGCAAAAAAATTCTAAGAATTAAAAAACATCATCCAGGCTTCATTTCAAGACGAAACGAGTCAGGACGGGCCGAATAATAGAGAGGAAAAAAAAATTTCCTTCCTATCCGTTCAATCCCGACCCGAGTTAGAAAATTCAAAAATAAATGCAAAAAAATTCTAAGAATTAAAAAACATCATCCAGGCTTCATTTCAAGACGAAACGGGTCAGGACGGGCCGAAAAATAGAGAGGAAAAAAAAATTTCCTTCCTATCCGTTCGAACCCGACCCGAGTTAGATAATTCAAAAATAAATGCAAAAAAATTCTAAAAATTAACAAACATCAACCAGGCTTCATTTCAAGACGAAACCGGTCAGGACGGGCCGAATAATAGAGAGGAAAAAAAAATTTCCTTCCTATCCGTTCGAACCCGACCCGAGTTAGAAAATTCAAAAATAAAAGCAAAAAAATTCTAAAAATTAAGAAACATCGTCCAGGCTTCATTTCAAGACAAAACAGGTCAGGATGGGCCGAATAATACAGAGGAAAAAAAAATTTCCTTCCTATCCGTTCGAACCCGACCCGAGTTAGAAAATTCAAAAACAAATGCAAAAAAATTCTAAAAATTAAGAAACAACATCCAGGCTTCATTACAAGATGAAACGGGTCAGGACAGGCCGAAAAATAGAGAGGAAAAAAAAATTTCCTTTCTATCCGTTCGAACCCGACCCGAGTTAGAAAATTCAAAAACAAATGCAAAAAAATTCTAAAAGTTAAAAAACACCATCCAGGCTTCATTTCAAGACGACACGGGTCAGGACAGGCCGAAAAATAGAGAGAAAAAAAAAATTTCCTTCCCATCCGTTCGAACCCGACCCGAGTTAGAAAATTCAAAAATAAATGCAAAAAAATTCTAAGAATTAAAAAACATCATCCAGGCTTCATTTCAAGACGAAACGGGTCAGGACGGGCCGAATAATAGAGAGGAAAAAAAAATTTCCTCTCTATCCGTTCGAAACCGACCCGAGTTAGCAAATCAAAAAACAAATGCAAAAAAATTCTAAAAATTAAGAAACATCATCCAGGCTTCATTTCAAGACAAAACAGGTCAGGACGGGCCGAATAATACAGAGGAAAAAAAAATTTCCTTCCTTTCCGTTCGAACCCGACCCGAGTTAGAAAATTCAAAAACAAATGCAAAAAAATTCTAAAAATTAAAAAACATCATCCAGGCTTCATTACAAGATGAAATGGGTCAGGAGAGGTCGAAAAATAGAGAGGAAAAAAAAATTTCCTTCCATCCGTTCGAATCCGACCCGAGTTAGAAAATTCAAAAATAAATGCAAAAAAATTCTAAAAATTAAAAAACATCATCCAGGCTTCATTTCAAGACGAAACGGGTCAGGACGGGCCGAATAATAGAGAGGAAAAAAAAATTTCCTTCCTATCCGTTCGAACCCGACCCGAGTTAGAAAATTCAAAAATAAATGCAAAAAAATTCTTAAAATTAAAAAACATCATCCAAGCTTCATTTCAAGAAGAAACGGGTCAGGACAGGCCGAAAAATAGAGCGGAAAAAAAAAATTTCCTTGCTACCCGTTCGAACCCGACCCGAGTTAGAAAATTCAAAAACAAATGCAAAAAAATTCTAAAAATTAAAAAACATCATCCAGGCTTCATTTCAAGACGAAACGGGTCAGGACGGACCGAATAATAGAGAGGAAAAAAAAATTTCCTTCCCATCCGTTCAATCCCGACCCGAGTTAGAAAATTCCAAAATAAATGCAAAAAAATTCTAAGAATTAAAAAACATCATCCGGGCTTCATTTCAAGACGAAACGGGTCAGGACGGGCCGAATAATAGAGAGGAAAAAAAAATTTCCTTCCTATCCGTTCGAACCCGACCCGAGTTAGAAAATTCAAAAATAAATGCAAAAAAATTCTTAAAATTAAAAAACATCATCCAGGCTTCATTACAAGATGAAACAGGTCCGGACAGGCCGAAAAATAGAGTGGAAAAAAAAATTTCCTTCCCATCCGTTCGAACCCGACCCGAGTTAGAAAATTCAAAAATAAATGCAAAAAAATTCTAAAAATTAAAAAACATCGTCCAGGCTTCATTTCAAGACGAAACGGGTCAGGACGGGCCGAATAATAGAGAGGAAAAAAAAATTTCCTTCCTATCCGTTCGAACCCGACCCGAGTTAGAAAATTCAAAAATAAATGCAAAAAAATTCTAAAAATTAAAAAACATCATCCAGGCTTCATTTCAAGAAGATACGGGTCAGGACAGGCCGAAAAATAGAGAGGAAAAAAAAATTTCCTCCCTATCCGTTCGAACCCGACCCGAGTTAGAAAATTCAAAAACAAATACAAAAAATTCTAAAAATTAAAAAACATCATCCAGGCTTCATTTCAAGACGAAACGGGTCAGGACGGGCCGAATAATAGAGAGGAAAAAAAAATTTCCTTCCTATCCGTTCGAACCCGACCCGATTTAGAAAATTCAAAAACAAATGCAAAAAAATTCTAAGAATTAAAAAACATCATCCAGGCTACATTTCATGACGAAACGAGTCAGGACGGGCCTAATAATAGAGAGGAAAAAAAAATTTCCTTCCTATCCGTTCAAACCCGACCCGAGTTAGAAAATTCAAAAATAAATGCAATAAAATTCTTAAAATTAAAAAACATCATCCAGACTTCATTTCAAGAAGAAACGGGTCGGGACAGGCCGAAAAATAGAGAGGAAAAAAAAAATTTCCTTGCTATCCGTTCGAACCCGACCCGAGTTAGAAAATTCAAAAACAAATGCAAAAAAATTCTAAAAATTAAAAAACATCATCCAGGCTTCATTTCAAGACGAAACGGGTCAGGACGGGCCGAATAATAGAGAGGAAAAAAAAATTTCCTTCCTATCCGTTCAAACCCGACCCGAGTTAGAAAATTAAAAAATAAATGCAAAAAAATTCTTAAAATTAAAAAACATCATCCAGACTTCATTTCAAGAAGAAACGAGTCGGGACAGGCCGAAAAATAGAGAGGAAAAAAAAAATTTCCTTGCTATCCGTTCGAACCCGACCCGAGTTAGAAAATTCAAAAACAAATGCAAAAAAATTCTAAAAATTAAAAAACATCATCCAGGCTTCATTTCAAGACGAAACGGGTCAGGACGGGCCGAATAATAGAGAGGAAAAAAAAATTTCCTTCCCATCCGTTCAATCCCGACCCGAGTTAGAAATTTCAAAAATAAATGCAAAAAAATTCTAAGAATTAAAAAACATCATCCAGGCTTCATTTCAAGACGAAACGGGTCAGGACGGGCCGAATAATAAAGAGGAAAAAAAAATTTCCTTCCTATCCGATCGAACCCGACCCGAGTTAGAAAATTCAAAAATAAATGCAAAAAAATTCTTAAAATTAAAAAACATCATCCAGGCTTCATTACAAGATGAAACGGGTCCGGACAGGCCGAAAAATAGAGTGGAAAAAAAAATTTCCTTCCCATCCGTTCGAACCAGTCCCGAGTTAGAAAATTCAAAAATAAATGGAAAAAAATTCTAAAAATTAAAAAACATCGTCCAGGCTTCATTTCAAGACAAAACGGGTCAGGACGGGCCGAATAATAGAGAGGAAAAAAAAATTTCCTTCCTATCCGTTCGAACCCGACCCGAGTTAGAAAATTCAAAAATAAATGCAAAAAAATTCTAAAAATTAAAAAACATCATCCAGGCTTCATTTCAAGAAGAAACGAGTCAGGACAGGCCGAAAAATAGAGAGGAAAAAAAAATTTCCTTCCTATCCGTTCGAACCCGACCCGAGTTAGAAAATTCAAAAACAAATGCAAAAAAATTCTAAAAATTAAAAAACATCATCCAGGCTTCATTTCAAGACGAAACGGGTCAGGACGGGCCGAATAATAGAGAGGAAAAAAAAATTTCCTTCCTATCCGTTCGAACCCGACCCGATTTAGAAAATTCAAAAACAAATGCAAAAAAATTCTAAGAATTAAAAAACATCATCCAGGCTTCATTTCAAGACGAAACGAGTCAGGACGGGCCGAATAATAGAGAGGAAAAAAAAATTTCCTTCCTATCCGTTCAATCCCGACCCGAGTTAGAAAATTCAAAAATAAATGCAAAAAAATTCTAAGAATTAAAAAACATCATCCAGGCTTCATTTCAAGACGAAACGGGTCAGGACGGGCGGAATAATAGAGAGGAAAAAAAAATTTCCTTCCTATCCGTTCGAACCCGACCCGAGTTAGATAATTCAAAAATAAATGCAAAAAAATTCTAAAAATTAAGAAACATCAACCAGGCTTCATTTCAAGACGAAACAGGTCAGGACGGGCCGAATAATAGAGAGGAAAAAAAAATTTCCTTCCTATCCGTTCGAACCCGACCCGAGTTAGAAAATTCAAAAATAAAAGCAAAAAAATTCTAAAAATTAAGAAACATCGTCCAGGCTTCATTTCAAGACAAAACAGGTCAGGATGGGCCGAATAATACAGAGGAAAAAAAAATTTCCTTCCTATCCGTTCGAACCCGACCCGAGTTAGATAATTCAAAAATAAATGCAAAAAAATTCTAAAAATTAAGAAACATCATCCAGGCTTCATTACAAGATGAAACGGGTCAGGACAGGCCGAAAAATAGAGAGGAAAAAAAAATTTCCTTCCTATCCGTTCGAACCCGACCCGAGTTAGAAAATTCAAAAACAAATGCAAAAAAATTCTAAAAGTTAAAAAACACCATCCAGGCTTCATTTCAAGACGACACGGGTCAGGACAGGCCGAAAAAGAGAGAGGAAAAAAAAATTTCCTTCCCATCCGTTCGAACCCGACCCGAGTTAGAAAATTCAAAAATAAATGCAAAAAAATTCTAAGAATTAAAAAACATCATCCAGGCTTCATTTCAAGACGAAACGGGTCAGGACGGGCCGAATAATAGAGAGGAAAAAAAAATTTCCTTCCTATCCGTTCGAACCCGACCCGAGTTAGAAAATTCAAAAACAAATGCAAAAAAATTCTAAAAATTAAGAAACATCATCCAGGCTTCATTACAAGATGAAACGGGTCAGGACAGGCCGAAAAATAGAGAGGAAAAAAAAATTTACTTCCTATCCGTTCGAACCCGACCCGAGTTAGAAAATTCAAAAACAAATGCAAAAAAATTCTAAAAGTTAAAAAACACCATCCAGGCTTCATTTCAAGACGACACGGGTCAGGACAGGCCGAAAAATAGAGAGGAAAAAAAAATTTCCTTCCCATCCGTTCGAACCCGACCCGAGTTAGAAAATTCAAAAATAAATGCAAAAAAATTCTAAGAATTAAAAAACATCTTCCAGGCTTCATTTCAAGACGAAACGGGTCAGGACAGGCCGAAAAATAGAGAGGAAAAAAAAATTTCCTTCCCATCCGTTCGAACCCGACCCGAGTTAGAAAATTCAAAAACAAATACAAAAAATTCTAAAAATTAAAAAACATCATCCAGGCTTCATTTCAAGACGAAACGGGTCAGGACGGGCCGAATAATAGAGAGGAAAAAAAAATTTCCTTCCTATCCGTTCGAACCCGACCCGATTTAGAAAATTCAAAAACAAATGCAAAAAAATTCTAAGAATTAAAAAACATCATCCAGGCTACATTTCATGACGAAACGAGTCAGGACGGGCCTAATAATAGAGAGGAAAAAAAAATTTCCTTCCTATCCGTTCAAACCCGACCCGAGTTAGAAAATTCAAAAATAAATGCAATAAAATTCTTAAAATTAAAAAACATCATCCAGACTTCATTTCAAGAAGAAACGGGTCGGGACAGGCCGAAAAATAGAGAGGAAAAAAAAAATTTCCTTGCTATCCGTTCGAACCCGACCCGAGTTAGAAAATTCAAAAACAAATGCAAAAAAATTCTAAAAATTAAAAAACATCATCCAGGCTTCATTTCAAGACGAAACGGGTCAGGACGGGCCGAATAATAGAGAGGAAAAAAAAATTTCCTTCCTATCCGTTCAAACCCGACCCGAGTTAGAAAATTCAAAAATAAATGCAAAAAAATTCTTAAAATTAAAAAACATCATCCAGACTTCATTTCAAGAAGAAACGAGTCGGGACAGGCCGAAAAATAGAGAGGAAAAAAAAAATTTCCTTGCTATCCGTTCGAACCCGACCCGAGTTAGAAAATTCAAAAACAAATGCAAAAAAATTCTAAAAATTAAAAAACATCATCCAGGCTTCATTTCAAGACGAAACGGGTCAGGACGGGCCGAATAATAGAGAGGAAAAAAAAATTTCCTTCCCATCCGTTCAATCCCGACCCGAGTTAGAAATTTCAAAAATAAATGCAAAAAAATTCTAAGAATTAAAAAACATCATCCAGGCTTCATTTCAAGACGAAACGGGTCAGGACGGGCCGAATAATAAAGAGGAAAAAAAAATTTCCTTCCTATCCGATCGAACCCGACCCGAGTTAAAAAATTCAAAAATAAATGCAAAAAAATTCTTAAAATTAAAAAACATCATCCAGGCTTCATTACAAGATGAAACGGGTCCGGACAGGCCGAAAAATAGAGTGGAAAAAAAAATTTCCTTCCCATCCGTTCGAACCAGTCCCGAGTTAGAAAATTCAAAAATAAATGGAAAAAAATTCTAAAAATTAAAAAACATCGTCCAGGCTTCATTTCAAGACAAAACGGGTCAGGACGGGCCGAATAATAGAGAGGAAAAAAAAATTTCCTTCCTATCCGTTCGAACCCGACCCGAGTTAGAAAATTCAAAAATAAATGCAAAAAAATTCTAAAAATTAAAAAACATCATCCAGGCTTCATTTCAAGAAGAAACGAGTCAGGACAGGCCGAAAAATAGAGAGGAAAAAAAAATTTCCTTCCTATCCGTTCGAACCCGACCCGAGTTAGAAAATTCAAAAACAAATGCAAAAAAATTCTAAAAATTAAAAAACATCATCCAGGCTTCATTTCAAGACGAAACGGGTCAGGACGGGCCGAATAATAGAGAGGAAAAAAAAATTCCCTTCCTATCCGTTCGAACCCGACCCGATTTAGAAAATTCAAAAACAAATGCAAAAAAATTCTAAGAATTAAAAAACATCATCCAGGCTTCATTTCAAGACGAAACGAGTCAGGACGGGCCGAATAATAGAGAGGAAAAAAAAATTTCCTTCCTATCCGTTCAATCCCGACCCGAGTTAGAAAATTCAAAAATAAATGCAAAAAAATTCTAAGAATTAAAAAACATCATCCAGGCTTCATTTCAAGACGAAACGGGTCAGGACGGGCGGAATAATAGAGAGGAAAAAAAAATTTCCTTCCTATCCGTTCGAACCCGACCCGAGTTAGATAATTCAAAAATAAATGCAAAAAAATTCTAAAAATTAAGAAACATCAACCAGGCTTCATTTCAAGACGAAACAGGTCAGGACGGGCCGAATAATAGAGAGGAAAAAAAAATTTCCTTCCTATCCGTTCGAACCCGACCCGAGTTAGAAAATTCAAAAATAAAAGCAAAAAAATTCTAAAAATTAAGAAACATCGTCCAGGCTTCATTTCAAGACAAAACAGGTCAGGATGGGCCGAATAATACAGAGGAAAAAAAAATTTCCTTCCTATCCGTTCGAACCCGACCCGAGTTAGATAATTCAAAAATAAATGCAAAAAAATTCTAAAAATTAAGAAACATCATCCAGGCTTCATTACAAGATGAAACGGGTCAGGACAGGCCGAAAAATAGAGAGGAAAAAAAAATTTCCTTCCTATCCGTTCGAACCCGACCCGAGTTAGAAAATTCAAAAACAAATGCAAAAAAATTCTAAAAGTTAAAAAACACCATCCAGGCTTCATTTCAAGACGACACGGGTCAGGACAGGCCGAAAAAGAGAGAGGAAAAAAAAATTTCCTTCCCATCCGTTCGAACCCGACCCGAGTTAGAAAATTCAAAAATAAATGCAAAAAAATTCTAAGAATTAAAAAACATCATCCAGGCTTCATTTCAAGACGAAACGGGTCAGGACGGGCCGAATAATAGAGAGGAAAAAAAAATTTCCTTCCTATCCGTTCGAACCCGACCCGAGTTAGAAAATTCAAAAACAAATGCAAAAAAATTCTAAAAATTAAGAAACATCATCCAGGCTTCATTACAAGATGAAACGGGTCAGGACAGGCCGAAAAATAGAGAGGAAAAAAAAATTTACTTCCTATCCGTTCGAACCCGACCCGAGTTAGAAAATTCAAAAACAAATGCAAAAAAATTCTAAAAGTTAAAAAACACCATCCAGGCTTCATTTCAAGACGACACGGGTCAGGACAGGCCGAAAAATAGAGAGGAAAAAAAAATTTCCTTCCCATCCGTTCGAACCCGACCCGAGTTAGAAAATTCAAAAATAAATGCAAAAAAATTCTAAGAATTAAAAAACATCTTCCAGGCTTCATTTCAAGACGAAACGGGTCAGGACAGGCCGAAAAATAGAGAGGAAAAAAAAATTTCCTTCCCATCCGTTCGAACCCGACCCGAGTTAGAAAATTCAAAAACAAATACAAAAAATTCTAAAAATTAAAAAACATCATCCAGGCTTCATTTCAAGACGAAACGGGTCAGGACGGGCCGAATAATAGAGAGGAAAAAAAAATTTCCTTCCTATCCGTTCGAACCCGACCCGATTTAGAAAATTCAAAAACAAATGCAAAAAAATTCTAAGAATTAAAAAACATCATCCAGGCTACATTTCATGACGAAACGAGTCAGGACGGGCCTAATAATAGAGAGGAAAAAAAAATTTCCTTCCCATCCGTTCAATCCCGACCCGAGTTAGAAAATTCCAAAATAAATGCAAAAAAATTCTAAGAATTAAAAAACATCATCCGGGCTTCATTTCAAGACGAAACGGGTCAGGACGGGCCGAATAATAGAGAGGAAAAAAAAATTTCCTTCCTATCCGTTCGAACCCGACCCGAGTTAGAAAATTCAAAAATAAATGCAAAAAAATTCTTAAAATTAAAAAACATCATCCAGGCTTCATTACAAGATGAAACAGGTCCGGACAGGCCGAAAAATAGAGTGGAAAAAAAAATTTCCTTCCCATCCGTTCGAACCCGACCCGAGTTAGAAAATTCAAAAATAAATGCAAAAAAATTCTAAAAATTAAAAAACATCGTCCAGGCTTCATTTCAAGACGAAACGGGTCAGGACGGGCCGAAAAATAGAGAGGAAAAAAAAATTTCCTTCCTATCCGTTCGAACCCGACCCGAGTTAGAAAATTCAAAAATAAATGCAAAAAAATTCTAAAAATTAAAAAACATCATCCAGGCTTCATTTCAAGAATAAACGGGTCAGGACAGGCCGAAAAATAGAGAGGAAAAAAAAATTTCCTCCCTATCCGTTCGAACCCGACCCGAGTTAGAAAATTCAAAAACAAATACAAAAAAATTCTAAAAATTAAAAAACATCATCCAGGCTTCATTTCAAGACGAAACGGGTCAGGACGGGCCGAATAATAGAGAGGAAAAAAAAATTTTCTTCCTATCCGTTCGAACCCGACCCGATTTAGAAAATTCAAAAACAAATGCAAAAAAATTCTAAGAATTAAAAAACATCATCCAGGCTACATTTCATGACGAAACGAGTCAGGACGGGCCGAATAATAGAGAGGAAAAAAAAATTTCCTTCCCATCCGTTCAATCCCGACCCGAGTTAGAAGATTCAAAAATAAATGCAAAAAAATTCTAAGAATTAAAAAACATCATCCAGGCTTCATTTCAAGACGAAACGGGTCAGGACGGGCCGAATAATAGAGAGGAAAAAAAAATTTCCTTCCTATCCGTTCGAACCCGACCCGAGTTAGAAAATTCAAAAATAAATGCAAAAAAATTCTAAAAATTAAAAAACATCATCCAGGCTTCATTTCAAGACGAAACGGGTCAGGACGGGCCGAATAATAGAGAGGAAAAAAAAATTTCCTTCCTATCCGTTCGAACCCGACCCGAGTTAGAAAATTCAAAAATAAATGCAAAAAAATTCTAAAAATTAAAAAACATCGTCCAGGCTTCATTTCAAGACGAAACGGGTCAGGACGGGCCGAATAATAGAGAGGAAAAAAAAATTTCCTTCCTATCCGTTCGAACCCGACCCGAGTTAGAAAATTCAAAAATAAATGCAAAAAAATTCTAAAAATTAAAAAACATCATCCAGGCTTCATTTCAAGAAGAAACGGGTCAGGACAGGCCGAAAAATAGAGAGGAAAAAAAAATTTCCTCCCTATCCGTTCGAACCCGACCCGAGTTAGAAAATTCAAAAACAAATACAAAAAAATTCTAAAAATTAAAAAACATCATCCAGGCATCATTTCAAGACGAAACGGGTCAGGACGGGCCGAATAATAGAGAGGAAAAAAAAATTTCCTTCCTATCCGTTCGAACCCGACCCGATTTAGAAAATTCAAAAACAAATGCAAAAAAATTCTAAGAATTAAAAAACATCATCCAGGCTTCATTTCAAGACGAAACGAGTCAGGACGGGCCGAATAATAGAGAGGAAAAAAAAATTTCCTTCCCATCCGTTCAATCCCGACCTGAGTTAGAAGATTCAAAAATAAATGCAAAAAAATTCTAAGAATTAAAAAACATCATCCAGGCTTCATTTCAAGACGAAACGGGTCAGGACGGGCCGAATAATAGAGAGGAAAAAAAAATTTCCTTCCTATCCGTTCGAACCCGACCCGAGTTAGAAAATTCAAAAATAAATGCAAAAAAATTCTAAAAATTAAAAAACATCATCCAGGCTTCATTTCAAGAAGAAACGGGTCAGGACAGGCCGAAAAATAGAGAGGAAAAAAAAATTTCCTTCCTATCCGTTCGAACCCGACCCGAGTTAGAAAATTAAAAAACAAATACAAAAAAATTCTAAAAATTAAAAAACATCGTCCAGGCTTCATTTCAAGACGAAACGGGTCAGGACGGGCCGAATAATAGAGGGGAAAAAACATTTTCCTTCCTATCCGTTCGAACCCGACCCGATTTAGAAAATTCAAAAACAAATGCAAAAAAATTCTAATAATTAAAAAACATCATCCAGGCTTCATTTCAAGAAGAAACGGGTCAGGACAGGCTGAAAAATAGAGAGGAAAAAAAAATTTCCTTCCTATCCGTTCGAACCCGACCCGAGTTAGAAAATTCAAAAATAAATGCAAAAAAATTCTAAGAATTAAAAAACATCATCCAGGCTTCATTTCAAGACGAAACGGGTCAGGACGGGCCGAATAATAGAGAGGAAAAAAAAATTTCCTTCCTATCCGTTCGAACCCGACCCGAGTTAGATAATTCAAAAATAAATGCAAAAAAATTCTAAAAATTAAAAAACATCATCCAGGCTTCATTTCATGAAGAAACGGGTCAGGACAGGCTGAAAAATAGAGAGGAAAAAAAATTTTCCTTTATATCCGTTCGAACCCGACCCGAGTTAGAAAATTCAAAAATAAATGCAAAAAAATTCTTAAAACTAAAAAACATCATCCAGGCTTCATTTCAAGAAGAAACGGGTCAGGACAGGCCGAAAAATAGAGAGGAAAAAAAAAATTTCCTTGCTATCCGTTCGAACCCGACCCGAGTTAGAAAATTCAAAAACAAATGCGAAAAAATTCTAAAAATTAAAAAACATCATCCAGGCTTCATTTCAAGACGAAACGGGTCAGGACGGGCCGAATAATAGAGAGGAAAAAAAAATTTCCTTCCTATCCGTTCGAACCCGACCCAAGTTAGATAATTCAAAAATAAATGCAATAAAATTCTAAAAATTAAGACACATCAACCAGGCTTCATTTCAAGACGAAACAGGTCAGGACGGGCCGAATAATAGAGAGGAAAAAAAAATTTCCTTTCTATCCGTTCGAACCCGACCCGAGTTAGAAAATTCAAAAATAAATGCAAAAAAATTCTTAAAATTAAAAAACATCATCCAGGCTTCATTTCAAGAAGAAACGGGTCAGGACAGGCCGAAAAATAGAGAGGAAAAAAAAAATTTCCTTGCTATCCGTTCGAACCCGACCCGAGTTAGGAAATTCAAAAACAAATGCAAAAAAATTCTAAAAATTAAAAAACATCATCCAGGCTTCATTACAAGAGGAAACGGGTCAGGACAGGCCGAAAAATAGAGTGGAAAAAAAATTTCCTTCCTATCCGTTCGAACCCGACCCGAGTTAGAAAATTCAAAAATAAATGCAAAAAAATTCTAAAAATTAAAAAACAACGTCCAGGCTTCATTTCAAGACGAAACGGGTCAGGACGGACCGAATAATAGAGAGTAAAAAAAATGTCCTTTCTATCCGTTCGAACCCGACCCGAGTTAGAAAATTCAAAAATAAATGCAAAAAAATTCTAAAAATTAAAAAACACCATCCAGGCTTCATTTCAAGAAGAAACGGGTCAGGACAGACCGAAAAATAGAGAGGAAAAAAAAATTTCCTTCCTATCCGTTCGAACCCGACCCGAGTTAGAAAATTCAAAAACAAATGCAAAAAAATTAAAAAAATTAAAAAACATCATCCAGGCTTCATTTCAAGACGAAACGAGTCAGGACGGGCCGAATAATAGAGAGGAAAAAAAAATTTCCTTCCCATCCGTTCAATCCCGACCCGAGTTAGAAAATTCAAAAATAAATGCAAAAAAATTCTAAGAATTAAAAAACATCATCCAGGCTTCATTTCAAGACGAAACGGGTCAGGACGGGCCGAATAATAGAGAGGAAAAAAAAATTTCCTTCCTATCCGTTCGAACCCGACCCGAGTTAGATAATTCAAAAATAAATGCAAAAAAATTCTAAAAATTAAGAAACATCAACCAGGCTTCATTTCAAGACGAAACAGGTCAGGACGGGCCGAATAATAGAGAGGAAAAAAAAATTTCCTTCCTATCCGTTCGAACCCGACCCGAGTTAGAAAACTCAAAAACAAATGCAAAAAAATTCTAAAAATTAAAAAACATCATCCAGGCTTCATTACAAGATGAAACGGGTCAGGACAGGCCGAAAAATAGAGAGAAAAAAAAAATTCCCTTCCCATCCGTTCGAACCCGACCCGAGTTAGA
The DNA here is from genome assembly GCF_932294415.1 of Quercus robur. Taxonomy (NCBI): domain Eukaryota; kingdom Viridiplantae; phylum Streptophyta; class Magnoliopsida; order Fagales; family Fagaceae; genus Quercus; species Quercus robur. The sequence goes on along the minus strand of NC_065540.1, from coordinate 30,472,131 downwards.
AAATTCAAAAATAAATGCAAAAAAATTCTAAAAATTAAAAAACATCATTCAGGCTTCATTTCAAGACGAAACAGGTCAGGACGGGCCGAATAATAGAGAGGAAAAAAAGATTTCCTTCCTATCCGTTCGAACCCGACCCGAGTTAGAAAATTCAAAAATAAATGCAAAAAAATTCTTAAAATTAAAAAACATCATCCAGGCTTCATTTCAAGAAGAAACGGGTCAGGACAGGCCGAAAAATAGAGAGGAAAAAAAAAATTTCCTTGCTAACCGTTCGAACCCGACCCCAGTTAGAAAATTCAAAAACAAATGCAAAAAAATTCTAAAAATTAAAAAACATCATCCAGGCTTTATTACAAGATGAAATGGGTCAGGACAGGCCGAAAAATAGAGTGGAAAAAAAAATTTCCTTCCCATCCGTTCGAACCCGACCCGAGTTAGAAAATTCAAAAATAAATGCAAAAAAATTCTAAAAATTAAAAAACATCGTCCAGGCTTCATTTCAAGACGAAACGGGTCAGGACGGGACGAATAATAGAGAGGAAAAAAAAATTTCCTTCCTATCCGTTCGAACCCAACCCGAGTTAGAAAATTCAAAAATAAATGCAAAAAAATTCTAAAAATTAAAAAACATCATCCAGGCTTTATTACAAGATGAAATGGGTCAGGACAGGCCGAAAAATAGTGTGGAAAAAAAAATTTCCTTCCCATCCGTTCGAACCCGACCCGAGTTAGAAAATTCAAAAATAAATGCAAAAAAATTCTAAAAATTAAAAAACATCATCCAGGCTTCATTTCAAGACAAAACAGGTCAGGACGGGCCGAATAATACAGAGGAAAAAAAAATTTCCTTCCTATCCGTTCGAACCCGACCCGAGTTAGAAAATTCAAAAATAAATGCAAAAAAATTCTAAAAATTAAGAAACATCATCCAGACTTCATTTCAAGACGAAACGGGTCAGGACGGGCCGAATAATAGAGAGGAAAAAAAAATTTCCATCCTATCCGTTCGAACCCGACCAGAGTTAGAAAATTCAAAAACAAATGCAAAAAAATTCTAAAAATTAAAAAACATCATCCTGGCTTCATTTCAAGATGAAACGGGTATGGACAGGCCGAAAAACAGAGAACGAAAAAAATTTCCTTCCTATCCGTTCGAACCCAACCCGAGTTAGAAAATTCAAAAATAAATGCAAAAAAATTCAAAAAATTAAAAAACATCATCCAGGCTTCATTTCAAGACGAAACGGGTCAGGACAGGCCGAAAAATAGAGAGGAAAAAAAATTTCCTTCCCATCCGTTCGAATCCGACCCGAGTTAGAAAATTCAAAAATAAATGCAAAAAAATTCTAAAAATTAAAAAACATCATCCAGGCTTCATTTCAAGACGAAACGGGTCAGGACGGGCCGAATAATAGAGAGGAAAAAAAAATTTCCTTCCTATCCGTTCAAACCCGACCCGAGTTAGAAAATTCAAAAATAAATGCAAAAAAATTCTTAAAATTAAAAAACATCATCCAGACTTCATTTCAAGAAGAAACGGGTCAGGACAGGCCGAAAAATTGAGAGGAAAAAAAAAATTTCCTTGCTATCCGTTCGAACCCGACCCGAGTTAGAAAATTCAAAAACAAATGCAAAAAAATTCTAAAAATTAAAAAACATCATCCAGGCTTCACTTCAAGACGAAACGGGTCAGGACGGGCCGAATAATAGAGAGGAAAAAAAAATTTCCTTCCTATCCGATCGAACCCGACCCGAGTTAGAAAATTCAAAAATAAATGCAAAAAAATTCTTAAAATTAAAAAACATCATCCAGGCTTCATTTCAAGACGAAACGGGTCAGGACGGGCCGAATAATAGAGAGGAAAAAAAAATTTCCTTCCTATCCGATCGAACCCGACCCGAGTTAGAAAATTCAAAAATAAATGCAAAAAAATTCTTAAAATTAAAAAACATCATCCAGGCTTCATTACAAGATGAAACGGGTTCGGACAGGCCGAAAAATAGAGTGGAAAAAAAAATTTCCTTCCCATTCGTTCGAACCCGTCCCGAGTTAGAAAATTCAAAAATAAATGCAAAAAAATTCTAAAAATTAAAAAACATCGTCCAGGCTTCATTTCAAGACGAAACGGGTCAGGACGGGCCGAATAATAGAGAGGAAAAAAAAATTTACTTCCTATCCGTTCGAACCCGACCCGAGTTAGAAAATTCAAAAATAAATGCAAAAAAATTCTAAAAATTAAGAAACATCATCCAGACTTCATTTCAAGACGAAACGGGTCAGGACGGGCCGAATAATAGAGAGGAAAAAAAAATTTCCATCCTATCCGTTCGAACCCGACCAGAGTTAGAAAATTCAAAAACAAATGCAAAAAAATTCTAAAAATTAAAAAACATCATCCTGGCTTCATTTCAAGATGAAACGGGTATGGACAGGCCGAAAAACAAAGAACGAAAAAAATTTCCTTCCTATCCGTTCGAACCCAACCCGAGTTAGAAAATTCAAAAATAAATGCAAAAAAATTCAAAAAATTAAAAAACATCATCCAGGCTTCATTTCAAGACGAAACGGGTCAGGACAGGCCGAAAAATAGAGAGGAAAAAAAAATTTCCTTCCTATCCGTTCGAACCTGACCCGAGATAGAAAATTCAAAAATAAATGCAAAAAAATTCTAAGAATTAAAAAACATCATCCAGGCTTCATTTCAAGACGAAACGGGTCAGGACGGGCCGAATAATAGAGAGGAAAAAAAAATTTCCTCTCTATCCGTTCGAACCCGACCCGAGTTAGAAAATTCAAAAACAAATGCAAAAAAATTCTAAAAGTTAAAAAACACCATCCAGGCTTAATTTCAAGACGACACGGGTCAGGACAGGCCGAAAAATAGAGAGGAAAAAAAAATTTCCTTCCCATCCGTTCGAACCCGACCCGAGTTAGAAAATTCAAAAATAAATGCAAAAAAATTCTAAGAATTAAAAAATATCATCCAGGCTTCATTTCAAGACGAAACGGGTCAGGACGGGCCGAATAATAGAGAGGAAAAAAAAATTTCCTTCCTATCCGTTCGAACCCGACCCGAGTTAGAAAATTAAAAAAGAAATGCAAAAAAAATTCTAAAAATTAAGAAACATCATCCAGGCTTCATTTCAAGACAAAACAGGTCAGGACGGGCCGAATAATACAGAGGAAAAAAAAATTTCCTTCCTATCCGTTCGAACCCGACCCGAGTTAGAAAATTCAAAAACAAATACAAAAAAATTCTAAAAATTAAAAAACATCATCCAGGCTTCATTACAAGATGAAACGGGTCAGGACAGGCCGAAAAATAGAGAGGAAAAAAAATTTCCTTCCCATCCGTTCGAATCCGACCCGAGTTAGAAAATTCAAAAATAAATGCAAAAAAATTCTAAAAATTAAAAAACATCATCCAGGCTTCATTTCAAGACGAAACGGGTCAGGACGGGCCGAATAATAGAGAGGAAAAAAAAATTTCCTTCCTATCCGTTCCAACCCGACCCGAGTTAGAAAATTCAAAAATAAATGCAAAAAAATTCTTAAAATTAAAAAACATCATCCAGTCTTCATTTCAAGAAGAAACGGGTCAGGACAGGCCGAAAAATTGAGAGGAAAAAAAAAATTTCCTTGCTATCCGTTCGAACCCGACCCGAGTTAGAAAATTCAAAAACAAATGCAAAAAAATTCTAAAAATTAAAAAACATCATCCAGGCTTCACTTCAAGACGAAACGGGTCAGGACGGGCCGAATAATAGAGAGGAAAAAAAAATTTCCTTCCTATCCGATCGAACCCGACCCGAGTTAGAAAATTCAAAAATAAATGCAAAAAAATTCTTAAAATTAAAAAACATCATCCAGGCTTCATTTCAAGACGAAACGGGTCAGGACGGGCCGAATAATAGAGAGGAAAAAAAAATTTCCTTCCTATCCGATCGAACCCGACCCGAGTTAGAAAATTCAAAAATAAATGCAAAAAAATTCTTAAAATTAAAAAACATCATCCAGGCTTCATTACAAGATGAAACGGGTCCGGACAGGCCGAAAAATAGAGTGGAAAAAAAAATTTCCTTCCCATTCGTTCGAACCCGTCCCGAGTTAGAAAATTCAAAAATAAATGCAAAAAAATTCTAAAAATTAAAAAACATCGTCCAGGCTTCATTTCAAGACGAAACGGGTCAAGACGGGCCGAATAATAGAGAGGAAAAAAAAATTTACTTCCTATCCGTTCGAACCCGACCCGAGTTAGAAAATTCAAAAACAAATGCAAAAAAATTCTAAAAGTTAAAAAACACCATCCAGGCTTAATTTCAAGACGACACGGGTCAGGACAGGCCGAAAAATAGAGAGGAAAAAAAAATTTCCTTCCCATCCGTTCGAACCCGACCCGAGTTAGAAAATTCAAAAATAAATGCAAAAAAATTCTAAGAATTAAAAAATATCATCCAGGCTTCATTTCAAGACGAAACGGGTCAGGACGGGCCGAATAATAGAGAGGAAAAAAAAATTTCCTTCCTATCCGTTCGAACCCGACCCGAGTTAGAAAATTAAAAAAGAAATGCAAAAAAATTCTAAAAATTAAGAAACATCATCCAGGCTTCATTTCAAGACAAAACAGGTCAGGACGGGCCGAATAATACAGAGGAAAAAAAAATTTCCTTCCTATCCGTTCGAACCCGACCCTAGTTAGAAAATTGAAAAATAAATGCAAATAAATTCTAAGAATTAAAAAACATCATCCAGGCTTCATTTCAAGACGAAACGGGTCAGGACGGGCCGAATAATAGAGAGGAAAAAAAAATTTCCTTCCTATCCGTTCGAACCCGACCCGAGTTAGAAAATTCAAAAATAAATGCAAAAAAATTCTAAAAATTAAAAAACATCATCCAGGCTTCATTTCAAGAAGAAACGGGTCAGGACAGGCCAAAAAATAGAGAGGAAAAAAAAATTTCCTTCCTATCCGTTCGAACCCGACCCGAGTTAGAAAATTCAAAAACAAATATAAAAAAATTAAAAAAATTAAAAAACATCATCTAGGCTTCATTTCAAGACGAAACGAGTCAGGACGGGCCGAATAATGGAGAGGAAAAAAAAATTTCCTTCCATCCGTTCAATCCCGACCCGAGTTAGAAAATTCAAAAATAAATGCAAAAAAATTCTAAGAATTAAAAAACATCATCCAGGCTTCATTTCAAGACGAAACGGGTCAGGACGGGCCGAATAATAGAGAAGAAAAAAATTTCCTTCCTATCCGTTCGAACCCGACCCGAGTTAGATAATTCAAAAATAAATGCAAAAAAATTCTAAAAATTAAGAAACATCAACCAGGCTTCATTTCAAGACGAAACAGGTCAGGACGGGCCGAATAATAGAGAGGAAAAAAAAATTTCCTTCCTATCCGTTCGAACCCGACCCGAGTTAGAAAACTCAAAAACAAATGCAAAAAAATTCTAAAAATTAAAAAACATCATCCAGGCTTCATTACAAGATGAAACGGGTCAGGACAGGCCGAAAAATAGAGAGGAAAAAAAAATTCCCTTCCCATCCGTTCGAACCCGACCCGAGTTAGAAAATTCAAAAATAAATGCAAAAAAATTCTAAAAATTAAAAAACATCATTCAGGCTTCATTTCAAGACGAAACAGGTAAGGACGGGCCGAATAATAGAGAGGAAAAAAAGATTTCCTTCCTATCCGTTCGAACCCGACCCGAGTTAGAAAATTCAAAAATAAATGCAAAAAAATTCTTAAAATTAAAAAACATCATCCAGGCTTCATTTCAAGAAGAAACGGGTCAGGACAGGCCGAAAAATAGAGAGGAAAAAAAAAATTTCCTTGCTAACCGTTCGAACCCGACCCCAGTTAGAAAATTCAAAAACAAATGCAAAAAAATTCTAAAAATTAAAAAACATCATCCAGGCTTTATTACAAGACGAAACGGGTCAGGACAGGCCGAAAAATAGAGAGGAAAAAAAAATTTCCTTCCCATCCGTTCAATCCCGACCCGAGTTAGAAAATTCAAAAATAAATGCAAAAAAATTCTAAGAATTAAAAAACATCATCCAGGCTTCATTTCAAGACGAAACGGGTCAGGACGGGCCGAATAATAGAGAGGAAAAAAAAATTTCCTTCCTATCCGTTCAATCCCGACCCGAGTTAGAAAATTCAAAAATAAATGCAAAAAAATTCTAAGAATTAAAAAACATCATCCAGGCTTCATTTCAAGACGAAACGGGTCAGGACGGGCCGAATAATAGAGAGGAAAAAAAAATTTCCTTCCTATCCGTTCGAACCCGACCCGAGTTAGATAATTCAAAAATAAATGCAAAAAAATTCTAAAAATTAAGAAACATCAACCAGGCTTCATTTCAAGACGAAACAGGTCAGGACGGGCCGAATAATAGAGAGGAAAAAAAAATTTCCTTCCTATCCGTTCGAACCCGACCCGAGTTAGAAAATTCAAAAATAAAAGCAAAAAAATTCTAAAAATTAAGAAACATCGTCCAGGCTTCATTTCAAGACAAAACAGGTCAGGATGGGCCGAATAATACAGAGGAAAAAAAAATTTCCTTCCTATCCGTTCGAACCCGACCCGAGTTAGAAAATTCAAAAACAAATGCAAAAAAATTCTAGAAATTAAGAAACATCATCCAGGGTTCATTACAAGATGAAACGGGTCAGGACAGGCCGAAAAATAGGGAGGAAAAAAAAATTTCCTTCCTATCCGTTCGAACCCGACCCGAGTTAGAAAATTCAAAAACAAATGCAAAAAAATTCTAAAAGTTAAAAAACACCATCCAGGCTTCATTTCAAGACGACACGGGTCAGGACAAGCCGAAAAAGAGAGAGGAAAAAAAAATTTCCTTCCCATCCGTTCGAACCCGACCCGAGTTAGAAAATTCAAAAATAAATGCAAAAAAATTCTAAGAATTAAAAAACATCATCCAGGGTTCATTTCAAGACGAAACGGGTCAGGACGGGCCGAATAATAGAGAGGAAAAAAAAATTTCCTCTCTATCCGTTCGAACCCGACCCGAGTTAGAAAATCAAAAAACAAATGCAAAAAAATTCTAAAAATTAAGAAACATCATCCAGGCTTCATTTCAAGACAAAACAGGTCAGGACGGGCCGAATAATACAGAGGAAAAAAAATTTTCCTTCCTATCCGTTCGAACCCGACCCGAGTTAGAAAATTCAAAAACAAATACAAAAAAATTCTAAAAATTAAAAAACATCATCCAGGCTTCATTTCAAGACGAAACGGGTCAGGACGGGCCGAATAATAGAGAGGAAAAAAAAAATTTCCTTCCTATCCGTTCGAACCCGACCCGAGTTAGAAAATTCAAAAATAAATGCAAAAAAATTCTTAAAATTAAAAAACATCATCCAGGCTTCATTTCAAGAAGAAACGGGTCAGGACAGGCCGAAAAATAGAGAGGAAAAAAAAAATTTCCTTGCTAACCGTTCGAACCCGACCCCAGTTAGAAAATTCAAAAACAAATGCAAAAAAATTCTAAAAATTAAAAAACATCATCCAGGCTTTATTACAAGATGAAATGGGTCAGGACAAGCCGAAAAATAGAGTGGAAAAAAAAATTTCCTTCCCATCCGTTCGAACCCGACCCGAGTTAGAAAATTCAAAAATAAAAGCAAAAAAATTCTAAAAATTAAAAAACTTCGTCCAGGCTTCATTTCAAGACGAAACGGGTCAGGACGGGACGAATAATAGAGAGGAAAAAAAAATTTCCTTCCTATCCGTTCGAACCCGAACCGAGTTAGAAAATTCAAAAATAAATGCAAAAAAATTCTAAAAATTAAAAAACATCATCCAGGCTTCATTTCAAGAAGAAACGGGTCAGGACAGGCCGAAAAATAGAGAGGAAAAAAAAATTTCCTTCCTATCCGTTCGAACCCGACCCTAGTTAGAAAATTCAAAAATAAATGCAAAAAAATTCTAAGAATTAAAAAACATCATCCAGGCTTCATTTCAAGACGAAACGGGTCAGGACGGGCCGAATAATAGAGAGGAAAAAAAAATTTCCTTCCTATCCGTTCGAACCCGACCCGAGTTAGAAAATTCAAAAATAAATGCAAAAAAATTCTAAAAATTAAAAAACATCATCTAGGCTTCATTTCAAGAAGAAACGGGTCAGGGCAGGCCAAAAATTAGAGAGGAAAAAAAAATTTCCTTCCTATCCGTTCGAACCCGACCCGAGTTAGAAAATTCAAAAACAAATGCAAAAAAATTAAAAAAATTAAAAAAACATCATCCAGGCTTCATTTCAAGACGAAACGAGTCAGGACGGGCCGAATAATGGAGAGGAAAAAAAAATTTCCTTCCCATCCGTTCAATCCCGACCCGAGTTAGAAAATTCAAAAATAAATGCAAAAAAATTCTAAGAATTAAAAAACATCATCCAGGCTTCATTTCAAGACGAAACGGGTCAGAACGGGCCGAATAATAGAGAGGAAAAAAAAATTTCCTTCCTATCCGTTCGTACCCGACCCGAGTTAGATAATTCAAAAATAAATGCAAAAAAATTCTAAAAATTAAGAAACATCAACCAGGCTTCATTTCAAGACGAAACAGGTCAGGACAGGCCGAATAATAAAGAGGAAAAAAAAATTTCCTTCCTATCCGTTCGAACTCGACCCGAGTTAGAAAACTGAAAAACAAATGCAAAAAAATTCTAAAAATTAAAAAACATCATCCAGGCTTCATTACAAGATGAAAAGGGTCAGGACAGGCCGAAAAATAGAGAGGAAAAAAAAATTCCCTTCCCATCCGTTCGAACCCGACCCGAGTTAGAAAATTCAAAAATAAATGCAAAAAAATTCTAAAAATTAAAAAACATCATTCAGGCTTCATTTCAAGACGAAACAGGTAAGGACGGGCCGAATAATAGAGAGGAAAAAAAGATTTCCTTCCTATCCGTTCGAACCCGACCCGAGTTAGAAAATTCAAAAATAAATGCAAAAAAATTCTTAAAATTAAAAAACATCATCCAGGCTTCATTTCAAGAAGAAACGGGTCAGGACAGGCCGAAAAATAGAGAGGAAAAAAAAAATTTCCTTGCTAACCGTTCGAACCCGACCCCAGTTAGAAAATTCAAAAACAAATGCAAAAAAATTCTAAAAATTAAAAAACATCATCCAGGCTTTATTACAAGACGAAACGGGTCAGGACAGGCCGAAAAATAGAGAGGAAAAAAAAATTTCCTTCCCATCCGTTCAATCCCGACCCGAGTTAGAAAATTCAAAAATAAATGCAAAAAAATTCTAAGAATTAAAAAACATCATCCAGGCTTCATTTCAAGACGAAACGGGTCAGGACGGGCCGAATAATAGAGAGGAAAAAAAAATTTCCTTCCTATCCGTTCAATCCCGACCCGAGTTAGAAAATTCAAAAATAAATGCAAAAAAATTCTAAGAATTAAAAAACATCATCCAGGCTTCATTTCAAGACGAAACGGGTCAGGACGGGCCGAATAATAGAGAGGAAAAAAAAATTTCCTTCCTATCCGTTCGAACCCGACCCGAGTTAGATAATTCAAAAATAAATGCAAAAAAATTCTAAAAATTAAGAAACATCAACCAGGCTTCATTTCAAGACGAAACAGGTCAGGACGGGCCGAATAATAGAGAGGAAAAAAAAATTTCCTTCCTATCCGTTCGAACCCGACCCGAGTTAGAAAATTCAAAAATAAAAGCAAAAAAATTCTAAAAATTAAGAAACATCGTCCAGGCTTCATTTCAAGACAAAACAGGTCAGGATGGGCCGAATAATACAGAGGAAAAAAAAATTTCCTTCCTATCCGTTCGAACCCGACCCGAGTTAGAAAATTCAAAAACAAATGCAAAAAAATTCTAGAAATTAAGAAACATCATCCAGGGTTCATTACAAGATGAAACGGGTCAGGACAGGCCGAAAAATAGGGAGGAAAAAAAAATTTCCTTCCTATCCGTTCGAACCCGACCCGAGTTAGAAAATTCAAAAACAAATGCAAAAAAATTCTAAAAGTTAAAAAACACCATCCAGGCTTCATTTCAAGACGACACGGGTCAGGACAAGCCGAAAAAGAGAGAGGAAAAAAAAATTTCCTTCCCATCCGTTCGAACCCGACCCGAGTTAGAAAATTCAAAAATAAATGCAAAAAAATTCTAAGAATTAAAAAACATCATCCAGGGTTCATTTCAAGACGAAACGGGTCAGGACGGGCCGAATAATAGAGAGGAAAAAAAAATTTCCTCTCTATCCGTTCGAACCCGACCCGAGTTAGAAAATCAAAAAACAAATGCAAAAAAATTCTAAAAATTAAGAAACATCATCCAGGCTTCATTTCAAGACAAAACAGGTCAGGACGGGCCGAATAATACAGAGGAAAAAAAATTTTCCTTCCTATCCGTTCGAACCCGACCCGAGTTAGAAAATTCAAAAACAAATACAAAAAAATTCTAAAAATTAAAAAACATCATCCAGGCTTCATTTCAAGACGAAACGGGTCAGGACGGGCCGAATAATAGAGAGGAAAAAAAAATTTCCTTCCTATCCGTTCGAACCCGACCCGAGTTAGAAAATTCAAAAATAAATGCAAAAAAATTCTTAAAATTAAAAAACATCATCCAGGCTTCATTTCAAGAAGAAACGGGTCAGGACAGGCCGAAAAATAGAGAGGAAAAAAAAAATTTCCTTGCTAACCGTTCGAACCCGACCCCAGTTAGAAAATTCAAAAACAAATGCAAAAAAATTCTAAAAATTAAAAAACATCATCCAGGCTTTATTACAAGATGAAATGGGTCAGGACAAGCCGAAAAATAGAGTGGAAAAAAAAATTTCCTTCCCATCCGTTCGAACCCGACCCGAGTTAGAAAATTCAAAAATAAAAGCAAAAAAATTCTAAAAATTAAAAAACTTCGTCCAGGCTTCATTTCAAGACGAAACGGGTCAGGACGGGACGAATAATAGAGAGGAAAAAAAAATTTCCTTCCTATCCGTTCGAACCCGAACCGAGTTAGAAAATTCAAAAATAAATGCAAAAAAATTCTAAAAATTAAAAAACATCATCCAGGCTTCATTTCAAGAAGAAACGGGTCAGGACAGGCCGAAAAATAGAGAGGAAAAAAAAATTTCCTTCCTATCCGTTCGAACCCGACCCTAGTTAGAAAATTCAAAAATAAATGCAAAAAAATTCTAAGAATTAAAAAACATCATCCAGGCTTCATTTCAAGACGAAACGGGTCAGGACGGGCCGAATAATAGAGAGGAAAAAAAAATTTCCTTCCTATCCGTTCGAACCCGACCCGAGTTAGAAAATTCAAAAATAAATGCAAAAAAATTCTAAAAATTAAAAAACATCATCTAGGCTTCATTTCAAGAAGAAACGGGTCAGGGCAGGCCAAAAATTAGAGAGGAAAAAAAAAATTTCCTTCCTATCCGTTCGAACCCGACCCGAGTTAGAAAATTCAAAAACAAATGCAAAAAAATTAAAAAAATTAAAAAAACATCATCCAGGCTTCATTTCAAGACGAAACGAGTCAGGACGGGCCGAATAATGGAGAGGAAAAAAAAATTTCCTTCCCATCCGTTCAATCCCGACCCGAGTTAGAAAATTCAAAAATAAATGCAAAAAAATTCTAAGAATTAAAAAACATCATCCAGGCTTCATTTCAAGACGAAACGGGTCAGAACGGGCCGAATAATAGAGAGGAAAAAAAAATTTCCTTCCTATCCGTTCGTACCCGACCCGAGTTAGATAATTCAAAAATAAATGCAAAAAAATTCTAAAAATTAAGAAACATCAACCAGGCTTCATTTCAAGACGAAACAGGTCAGGACAGGCCGAATAATAAAGAGGAAAAAAAAATTTCCTTCCTATCCGTTCGAACTCGACCCGAGTTAGAAAACTGAAAAACAAATGCAAAAAAATTCTAAAAATTAAAAAACATCATCCAGGCTTCATTACAAGATGAAAAGGGTCAGGACAGGCCGAAAAATAGAGAGGAAAAAAAAATTCCCTTCCCATCCGTTCGAACCCGACCCGAGTTAGAAAATTCAAAAATAAATGCAAAAAAATTCTAAAAATTAAAAAACATCATTCAGGCTTCATTTCAAGACGAAACAGGTCAGGACGGGCTGAATAATAGAGAGGAAAAAAAGATTTCCTTCCTATCCGTTCGAACCCGACCCGAGTTAGAAAATTCAAAAATAAATGCAAAAAAATTCATAAAATTAAAAAACATCATCCAGGCTTCATTTCAAGAAGAAACGGGTCAGGACAGGCCGAGAAATAGAGAGGAAAAAAAAAATTTCCTTGCTAACCGTTCGAACCCGACCCCAGTTAGAAAATTCAAAAACAAATGCAAAAAAATTCTAAAAATTAAAAAACATCATCCAGGCTTTATTACAAGATGAAATGGGTCAGGACAGGCCGAAAAATAGAGTGGAAAAAAAAATTTCCTTCCCATCCGTTCGAACCCGACCCGAGTTGGAAAATTCAAAAATAAATGCAAAAAAATTCTAAAAATTAAAAAACATCGTCCAGGCTTCATTTCAAGACGAAACGGGTCAGGACGGGACGAATAATAGAGAGGAAAAAAAAATTTCCTTCCTATCCGTTCGAACCCAACCCGAGTTAGAAAATTCAAAAATAAATGCAAAAGAATTCTAAAAATTAAAAAACATCATCCAGGCTTCATTTCAAGAAGAAACGGGTCAGGACAGGCCGAAAAATAGAGAGGAAAAAAAAATTTCCTTGCTACCCGTTCGAACCCGACCCGAGTTAGAAAATTCAAAAACAAATGCAAAAAAATTCTAAAAATTAAAAAACATCATCCAGGCTTCATTTCAAGACGAAACGGGTCAGGACGGGCAGAATAATAGAGAGGAAAAAAAAATTTCCTTCCCATCCGTTCAATCCCGACCCGAGTTAGAAAATTCCAAAATAAATGCAAAAAAATTCTAAGAATTAAAAAACATCATCCGGGCTTCATTTCAAGACGAAACGGGTCAGGACGGGCCGAATAATAGAGAGGAAAAAAAAATTTCCTTCCTATCCGTTCGAACCCGACCCGAGTTAGAAAATTCAAAAATAAATGCAAAAAAATTCTTAAAATTAAAAAACATCATCCAGGCTTCATTACAAGATGAAACAGGTCCGGACAGGCCGAAAAATAGAGTGGAAAAAAAAATTTCCTTCCCGTCCGTTCGAACCCGACCCGAGTTAGAAAATTCAAAAATAAATGCAAAAAAATTCTAAAAATTAAAAAACATCGTCCAGGCTTCATTTCAAAACGAAACGGGTCAGGACGGGCCGAATAATAGAGAGGAAAAAAAAATTTCCTTCCTATCCGTTCGAACCCGACCCGAGTTAGAAAATTCAAAAATAAATGCAAAAAAATTCAAAAAATTAAAAAACATCATCCAGGCTTCATTTCAAGAAGAAACGGGTCAGGACGGGCAGAATAATAGAGAGGAAAAAAAAATTTCCTTCCCATCCGTTCAATCCCGACCCGAGTTAGAAAATTCCAAAATAAATGCAAAAAAATTCTAAGAATTAAAAAACATCATCCGGGCTTCATTTCAAGACGAAACGGGTCAGGACGGGCCGAATAATAGAGAGGAAAAAAAAATTTCCTTCCTATCCGTTCGAACCCGACCCGAGTTAGAAAATTCAAAAATAAATGCAAAAAAATTCTTAAAATTAAAAAACATCATCCAGGCTTCATTACAAGATGAAACAGGTCCGGACAGGCCGAAAAATAGAGTGGAAAAAAAAATTTCCTTCCCGTCCGTTCGAACCCGACCCGAGTTAGAAAATTCAAAAATAAATGCAAAAAAATTCTAAAAATTAAAAAACATCGTCCAGGCTTCATTTCAAAACGAAACGGGTCAGGACGGGCCGAATAATAGAGAGGAAAAAAAAATTTCCTTCCTATCCGTTCGAACCCGACCCGAGTTAGAAAATTCAAAAATAAATGCAAAAAAATTCAAAAAATTAAAAAACATCATCCAGGCTTCATTTCAAGAAGAAACGGGTCAGGACAGGCCGAAAAATAGAGAGGAAAAAAAAATTTCCTCCCTATCCGTTCGAACCCGACCCGAGTTAGAAAATTCAAAAACGAATACAAAAAATTCTAAAAATTAAAAAACATCATCCAGGCTTCATTTCAAGACGAAACGGGTCAGGACGGGCCGAATAATAGAGAGGAAAAAAAAATTTCCTTCCTATCTGTTCGAACCCGACCCGATTTAGAAAATTCAAAAACAAATGCAAAAAAATTCTAATAATTAAAAAACATCATCCAGGCTACATTTCATGACGAAACGAGTCAGGACGGGCCGAATAATAGAGAGGAAAAAAAAATTTTCTTCCTATCCGTTCAAACCCGACCCGAGTTAGAAAATTCAAAAATAAATGCAAAAAAATTCTTAAAATTAAAAAACATCATCCAGACTTCATTTCAAGAAGAAACGGGTCGGGACAGGCCGAAAAATAGAGAGGAAAAAAAAAATTTCCTTGCTATCCGTTCGAACCCGACCCGAGTTAGAAAATTCAAAAACAAATGCAAAAAAATTCTAAAAATTAAAAAACATCATCCAGGCTTCATTTCAAGACGAAACGGGTCAGGACGGGCCGAATAATAGAGAGGAAAAAAAAATTTCCTTCCTATCCGTTCAAACCCGACCCGAGTTAGAAAATTCAAAAATAAATGCAAAAAAATTCTTAAAATTAAAAAACATCATCCAGACTTCATTTCAAGAAGAAACGGGTCGGGACAGGCCGAAAAATAGAGAGGAAAAAAAATATTTCCTTGCTATCCGTTCGAACCCGACCCGAGTTAGAAAATTCAAAAACAAATGCAAAAAAATTCTAAAAATTAAAAAACATCATCCAGGCTTCATTTCAAGACGAAACGGGTCAGGACGGGCCGAATAATAGAGAGGAAAAAAAAATTTCCTTCCCATCCGTTCAATCCCGACCCGAGTTAGAAATTTCAAAAATAAATGCAAAAAAATTCTAAGAATTAAAAAACATCATCCAGGCTTCATTTCAAGACGAAACGGGTCAGGACGGGCCGAATAATAAAGAGGAAAAAAAAATTTCCTTCCTATCCGATCGAACCCGACCCGAGTTAGAAAATTCAAAAATAAATGCAAAAAAATTCTTAAAATTAAAAAACATCATCCAGGCTTCATTACAAGATGAAACGGGTCCGGACAGGCCGAAAAATAGAGTGGAAAAAAAAATTTCCTTCCCATCCGTTCGAACCCGTCCCGAGTTAGAAAATTCAAAAATAAATGCAAAAAAATTCTAAAAATTAAAAAACATCGTCCAGGCTTCATTTCAAGACAAAACGGGTCAGGACGGGCCGAATAATAGAGAGGAAAAAAAAATTTCCTTCCTATCCGTTCGAACCCGACCCGAGTTAGAAAATTCAAAAATAAATGCAAAAAAATTCTAAAAATTAAAAAACATCATCCAGGCTTCATTTCAAGAAGAAACGAGTCAGGACAGGCCGAAAAATAGAGAGGAAAAAAAAATTTCCTTCCTATCCGTTCGAACCCGACCCGAGTTAGAAAATTCAAAAACAAATACAAAAAAATTCTAAAAATTAAAAAACATCATCCAGGCTTCATTTCAAGACGAAACGGGTCAGGACGGGCCGAATAATAGAGAGGAAAAAAAAATTTCCTTCCTATCCGTTCGAACCCGACCCGATTTAGAAAATTCAAAAACAAATGCAAAAAAATTCTAAGAATTAAAAAACATCATCCAGGCTTCATTTCAAGACGAAACGAGTCAGGACGGGCCGAATAATAGAGAGGAAAAAAAAATTTCCTTCCTATCCGTTCAATCCCGACCCGAGTTAGAAAATTCAAAAATAAATGCAAAAAAATTCTAAGAATTAAAAAACATCATCCAGGCTTCATTTCAAGACGAAACGGGTCAGGACGGGCCGAATAATAGAGAGGAAAAAAAAATTTCCTTCCTATCCGTTCGAACCCGACCCGAGTTAGATAATTCAAAAATAAATGCAAAAAAATTCTAAAAATTAAGAAACATCAACCAGGCTTCATTTCAAGACGAAACAGGTCAGGACGGGCCGAATAATAGAGAGGAAAAAAAAATTTCCTTCCTATCCGTTCGAACCCGACCCGAGTTAGAAAATTCAAAAATAAAAGCAAAAAAATTCTAAAAATTAAGAAACATCGTCCAGGCTTCATTTCAAGACAAAACAGGTCAGGATGGGCCGAATAATACAGAGGAAAAAAAAATTTCCATCCTATCCGTTCGAACCCGACCCGAGTTAGAAAATTCAAAAACAAATGCAAAAAAATTCTAAAAATTAAGAAACATCATCCAGGGTTCATTACAAGATGAAACGGGTCAGGACAGGCCGAAAAATAGAGAGGAAAAAAAAATTTCCTTCCTATCCGTTCGAACCCGACCCGAGTTAGAAAATTCAAAAACAAATGCAAAAAAATTCTAAAAGTTAAAAAACACCATCCAGGCTTCATTTCAAGACGACACGGGTCAGGACAGGCCGAAAAAGAGAGAGGAAAAAAAAATTTCCTTCCCATCCGTTCGAACCCGACCCGAGTTAGAAAATTCAAAAATAAATGCAAAAAAATTCTAAGAATTAAAAAACATCATCCAGGCTTCATTTCAAGACGAAACGGGTCAGGACGGGCCGAATAATAGAGAGGAAAAAAAAATTTCCTTCCTATCCGTTCGAACCCGACCCGAGTTAGAAAATTCAAAAACAAATGCAAAAAAATTCTAAAAATTAAGAAACATCATCCAGGCTTCATTACAAGATGAGACGGGTCAGGACAGGCCGAAAAATAGAGAGGAAAAAAAAATTTCCTTCCTATCCGTTCGAACCTGACCCGAGTTAGGAAATTCAAAAACAAATGCAAAAAAATTCTAAAAGTTAAAAAACACCATCCAGGCTTCATTTCAAGACGACACGGGTCAGGACAGGCCGAAAAATAGAGAGGAAAAAAAAATTTCCTTCCCATCCGTTCGAACCCGACCCGAGTTAGAAAATTCAAAAATAAATGCAAAAAAATTCTAAGAATTAAAAAACATCATCCAGGGTTCATTTCAAGACGAAACGGGTCAGGACGGGCCGAATAATAGAGAGGAAAAAAAAATTTCCTCTCTATCCGTTCGAACCCGACCCGAGTTAGAAAATCAAAAAACAAATGCAAAAAAATTCTAAAAATTAAGAAACATCATCCAGGCTTCATTTCAAGACAAAATAGGTCAGGACGGGCCGAATAATACAGAGGAAAAAAAAATTTCCTTCCTATCCGTTCGAACCCGACCCGAGTTAGAAAATTCAAAAACAAATGCAAAAAAATTCTAAAAATTAAAAAACATCATCCAGGCTTCATTACAAGATGAAATGGGTCAGGACAGGTCGAAAAATAGAGAGGAAAAAAAAATTTCCTTCCCATCCGTTCGAATCCGACCCGAGTTAGAAAATTCAAAAATAAATGCAAAAAAATTCTAAAAATTAAAAAACATCATCCAGGCTTCATTTCAAGACGAAACGGGTTAGGACGGGCCGAATAATAGAGAGGAAAAAAAAAATTCCTTCCTATCCGTTCGAACCCGACCCGAGTTAGAAAATTCAAAAATAAATGCAAAAAAATTCTTAAAATTAAAAAACATCATCCAAGCTTCAGTTCAAGAAGAAACGGGTCAGGACAGGCCGAAAAATAGAGAGGAAAAAAAAAATTTCCTTGCTACCCGTTCGAACCCGACCCGAGTTAGAAAATTCAAAAACAAATGCAAAAAAATTCTAAAAATTAAAAAACATCATCCAGGCTTCATTTCAAGACGAAACGGGTCAGGACGAGCCGAATAATAGAGAGGAAAAAAAAATTTCCTTCCCATCCGTTCAATCCCGACCCGAGTTAGAAAATTCCAAAATAAATGCAAAAAAATTCTAAGAATTAAAAAACATCATCCGGGCTTCATTTCAAGACGAAACGGGTCAGGACGGGCCGAATAATAGAGAGGAAAAAAAAATTTCCTTCCTATCCGTTCGAACCCGACCCGAGTTAGAAAATTCAAAAATAAATGCAAAAAAATTCTTAAAATTAAAAAACATCATCCAGGCTTCATTTCAAGAAGAAACGGGTCAGGACAGGCCAAAAAATAGAGAGGAAAAAAAAATTTCCTCCCTATCCGTTCGAACCCGACCCGAGTTAGAAAATTCAAAAACAAATACAAAAAAATTCTAAAAATTAAAAAACATCATCCAGGCTTCATTTCAAGACGAAACGGGTCAGGACGGGCCGAATAATAGAGAGGAAAAAAAAATTTCCTTCCTATCCGTTCGAACCCGACCCGAGTTAGAAAATTCAAAAACAAATGCAAAAAAATTCTAAAAATTAAGAAACATCATCCAGGCTTCATTACAAGATGAGACGGGTCAGGACAGGCCGAAAAATAGAGAGGAAAAAAAAATTTCCTTCCTATCCGTTCGAACCTGACCCGAGTTAGAAAATTCAAAAACAAATGCAAAAAAATTCTAAAAGTTAAAAAACACCATCCAGGCTTCATTTCAAGACGACACGGGTCAGGACAGGCCGAAAAATAGAGAGGAAAAAAAAATTTCCTTCCCATCCGTTCGAACCCGACCCGAGTTAGAAAATTCAAAAATAAATGCAAAAAAATTCTAAGAATTAAAAAACATCATCCAGGGTTCATTTCAAGACGAAACGGGTCATGACGGGCCGAATAATAGAGAGGAAAAAAAAATTTCCTCTCTATCCGTTCGAACCCGACCCGAGTTAGAAAATCAAAAAACAAATGCAAAAAAATTCTAAAAATTAAGAAACATCATCCAGGCTTCATTTCAAGACAAAACAGGTCAGGACGGGCCGAATAATACAGAGGAAAAAAAAATTTCCTTCCTATCCGTTCGAACCCGACCCGAGTTAGAAAATTCAAAAACAAATGCAAAAAAATTCTAAAAATTAAAAAACATCATCCAGGCTTCATTACAAGATGAAATGGGTCAGGACAGGTCGAAAAATAGAGAGGAAAAAAAAATTTCCTTCCCATCCGTTCGAATCCGACCCGAGTTAGAAAATTCAAAAATAAATGCAAAAAAATTCTAAAAATTAAAAAACATCATCCAGGCTTCATTTCAAGACGAAACGGGTCAGGACGGGCCGAATAATAGAGAGGAAAAAAAAATTTCCTTCCTATCCGTTCGAACCCGACCCGAGTTAGAAAATTCAAAAATAAATGCAAAAAAATTCTTAAAATTAAAAAACATCATCCAAGCTTCATTTCAAGAAGAAACGGGTCAGGACAGGCCGAAAAATAGAGAGGAAAAAAAAAATTTCCTTGCTACCCGTTCGAACCCGACCCGAGTTAGAAAATTCAAAAACAAATGCAAAAAAATTCTAAAAATTAAAAAACATCATCCAGGCTTCATTTCAAGACGAAACGGGTCAGGACGAGCCGAATAATAGAGAGGAAAAAAAAATTTCCTTCCCATCCGTTCAATCCCGACCCGAGTTAGAAAATTCCAAAATAAATGCAAAAAAATTCTAAGAATTAAAAAACATCATCCGGGCTTCATTTCAAGACGAAACGGGTCAGGACGGGCCGAATAATAGAGAGGAAAAAAAAATTTCCTTCCTATCCGTTCGAACCCGACCCGAGTTAGAAAATTCAAAAATAAATGCAAAAAAATTCTTAAAATTAAAAAACATCATCCGGGCTTCATTACAAGATGAAACAGGTCCGGACAGGCCGAAAAATAGAGTGGAAAAAAAAATTTCCTTCCCATCCGTTCGAACCCGACCCGAGTTAGAAAATTCAAAAATAAATGCAAAAAAATTCTAAAAATTAAAAAACATCGTCCAGGCTTCATTTCAAGACGAAACGGGTCAGGACGGGCCGAATAATAGAGAGGAAAAAAAAATTTCCTTCCTATCCGTTCGAACCCGACCCGAGTTAGAAAATTCAAAAATAAATGCAAAAAAATTCTAAAAATTAAAAAACATCATCCAGGCTTCATTTCAAGAAGAAACGGGTCAGGACAGGCCGAAAAATAGAGAGGAAAAAAAAATTTCCTCCCTATCCGTTCGAACCCGACCCGAGTTAGAAAATTCAAAAACAAATACAAAAAAATTCTAAAAATTAAAAAACATCATCCAGGCTTCATTTCAAGACGAAACGGGTCAGGACGGGCCGAATAATAGAGAGGAAAAAAAAATTTCCTTCCTATCCGTTCGAACCCGACCCGATTTAGAAAATTCAAAAACAAATGCAAAACAATTCTAAGAATTAAAAAACATCATCCAGGCTACATTTCATGACGAAACGAGTCAGGACGGGCCGAATAATAGAGAGGAAAAAAAAATTTCCTTCCCATCCGTTCAATCCCGACCCGAGTTAGAAGATTCAAAAATAAATGCAAAAAAATTCTAAGAATTAAAAAACATCATCCAGGCTTCATTTCAAGACGAAACGGGTCAGGACGGGCCGAATAATAGAGAGGAAAAAAAAATTTCCTTCCTATCCGTTCGAACCCGACCCGAGTTAGAAAATTCAAAAATAAATGCAAAAAAATTCTAAAAATTAAAAAACATCATCCAGGCTTCATTTCAAGACGAAACGGGTCAGGACGGGCCGAATAATAGAGAGGAAAAAAAAATTTCCTTCCTATCCGTTCGAACCCGACCCGAGTTAGAAAATTCAAAAATAAATGCAAAAAAATTCTAAAAATTAAAAAACATCGTCCAGGCTTCATTTCAAGACGAAACGGGTCAGGACGGGCCGAATAATAGAGAGGAAAAAAAAATTTCCTTCCTATCCGTTCGAACCCGACCCGAGTTAGAAAATTCAAAAATAAATGCAAAAAAATTCTAAAAATTAAAAAACATCATCCAGGCTTCATTTCAAGAAGAAACGGGTCAGGACAGGCCGAAAAATAGAGAGGAAAAAAAAATTTCCTCCCTATCCGTTCGAACCCGACCCGAGTTAGAAAATTCAAAAACAAATACAAAAAAATTCTAAAAATTAAAAAACATCATCCAGGCATCATTTCAAGACGAAACGGGTCAGGACGGGCCGAATAATAGAGAGGAAAAAAAAATTTCCTTCCTATCCGTTCGAACCCGACCCGATTTAGAAAATTCAAAAACAAATGCAAAAAAATTCCAAGAATTAAAAAACATCATCCAGGCTTCATTTCAAGACGAAACGAGTCAGGACGGGCCGAATAATAGAGAGGAAAAAAAATTTCCTTCCCATCCGTTCAATCCCGACCTGAGTTAGAAGATTCAAAAATAAATGCAAAAAAATTCTAAGAATTAAAAAACATCATCCAGGCTTCATTTCAAGACGAAACGGGTCAGGACGGGCCGAATAATAGAGAGGAAAAAAAAATTTCCTTCCTATCCGTTCGAACCCGACCCGAGTTAGAAAATTCAAAAATAAATGCAAAAAAATTCTAAAAATTAAAAAACATCATCCAGGCTTCATTTCAAGAAGAAACGGGTCAGGACAGGCCGAAAAATAGAGAGGAAAAAAAAATTTCCTTCCTATCCGTTCGAACCCGACCCGAGTTAGAAAATTAAAAAACAAATACAAAAAAATTCTAAAAATTAAAAAACATCGTCCAGGCTTCATTTCAAGACGAAACGGGTTAGGACGGGCCGAATAATAGAGGGGAAAAAACATTTTCCTTCCTATCCGTTCGAACCCGACCCGATTTAGAAAATTCAAAAACAAATGCAAAAAAATTCTAATAATTAAAAAATATCATCCAGGCTTCATTTCAAGAAGAAACGGGTCAGGACAGGCTGAAAAATAGAGAGGAAAAAAAAATTTCCTTCATATCCGTTCGAACCCGACCCGAGTTAGAAAATTCAAAAATAAATGCAAAAAAATTCTAAGAATTAAAAATCATCATCCAGGCTTCATTTCAAGACGAAACGGGTCAGGACGGGCCGAATAATAGAGAGGAAAAAAAAATTTCCTTCCTATCCGTTCGAACCCGACCCGAGTTAGATAATTCAAAAATAAATGCAAAAAAATTCTAAAAATTAAAAAACATCATCCAGGCTTCATTTCATGAAGAAACGGGTCAGGACAGGCTGAAAAATAGAGAGGAAAAAAAAATTTCCTTCCTATCCGTTCGAACCCGACCCGAGTTAGAAAATTCAAAAATAAATGCAAAAAAATTCTTAAAACTAAAAAACATCATCCAGGCTTCATTTCAAGAAGAAACGGGTCAGGACAGGCCGAAAAATAGAGAGGAAAAAAAAATTTCCTTGCTATCCGTTCGAACCCGACCCGAGTTAGAAAATTCAAAAACAAATGCAAAAAAATTCTAAAAATTAAAAAACATCATCCAGGCTTCATTACAAGAGGAAACGGGTCAGGACAGGCCGAAAAATAGAGTGGAAAAAAAATTTCCTTCCTATCCGTTCGAACCCGACCCGAGTTAGAAAATTCAAAAATAAATGCAAAAAAATTCTAAAAATTAAAAAACAACGTCCAGGCTTCATTTCATGACGAAACGGGTCAGGACGGACCGAATAATAGAGAGGAAAAAAAAATGTCCTTTCTATCCGTTCGAACCCGACCCGAGTTACAAAATTCAAAAATAAATGCAAAAAAATTCTAAAAATTAAAAAACACCATCCAGGCTTCATTTCAAGAAGAAACGGGTCAGGACAGACCGAAAAATAGAGAGGAAAAAAAAATTTCCTTCCTATCCGTTCGAACTCGACCCGAGTTAGAAAATTCAAAAACAAATGCAAAAAAATTAAAAAAATTAAAAAACATCATCCAGGCTTCATTTCAAGACGAAACGAGTCAGGACGGGCCGAATAATAGATAGGAAAAAAAAATTTCCTTCCCATCCGTTCAATCCCGACCCGAGTTAGAAAATTCAAAAATAAATGCAAAAAAATTCTAAGAATTAAAAAACATCATCCAGGCTTCATTTCAAGACGAAACGGGTCAGGACGGGCCGAATAATAGAGAGGAAAAAAAAATTTCCTTCCTATCCGTTCGAACCCGACCCGAGTTAGATAATTCAAAAATAAATGCAAAAAAATTCTAAAAATTAAGAAACATCAACCAGGCTTCATTTCAAGACGAAACAGGTCAGGACGGGCCGAATAATAGAGAGGAAAAAAAAATTTCCTTTCTATCCGTTCGAACTCGACCCGAGTTAGAAAATTCAAAAATAAATGCAAAAAAATTCTTAAAATTAAAAAACATCATCCAGGCTTCATTTCAAGAAGAAACGGGTCAGGACAGGCCGAAAAATAGAGAGGAAAAAAAAAATTTCCTTGCTATCTGTTCGAACCCGACCCGAGTTAGAAAATTAAAAAACAAATGCAAAAATATTCTAAAAATTAAAAAACTTCATCCAGGCTTCATTACAAGAGGAAACGGGTCAGGACAGGCCGAAAAATAGAGTGGAAAAAAAATTTCCTTCCTATCCGTTCGAACCCGACCCGAGTTAGAAAATTCAAAAATAAATGCAAAAAAATTCTAAAAATTAAAAAACAACGTCCAGGCTTCATTTCAAGACGAAACGGGTCAGGACGGACCGAATAATAGAGAGGAAAAAAAAATGTCCTTTCTATCCGTTCGAACCCGACCCGAGTTAGAAAATTCAAAAATAAATGCAAAAAAATTCTAAAAATTAAAAAACATCATCCAGGCTTCATTTCAAGACGAAACGAGTCAGGACGGGCCGAATTATAGAGAGGAAAAAAAAATTTCCTTCCCATCCGTTCAATCCCGACCCGAGTTAGAAAATTTAAAAATAAATGCAAAAAAATTCTAAGAATTAAAAAACATCATCCAGGCTTCATTTCAAGACGAAACGGGTCAGGACGGGCCGAATAATAGAGAGGAAAAAAAAATTTCCTTCCTATCCGTTCGAACCCGACCCGAGTTAGATAATTCAAAAATAAATGCAAAAAAATTCTAAAAATTAAGAAACATCAACCAGGCTTCATTTCAAGACGAAACAGGTCAGGACGGGCCGAATAATAGAGAGGAAAAAAAAATTTCCTTCCTATCCGTTCGAACCCGACCCGAGTTAGAAAACTCAAAAACAAATGCAAAAAAATTCTAAAAATTAAAAAACATCATCCAGGCTTCATTACAAGTTGAAACGGGTCAGGACAGGCCGAAAAATAGAGAGAAAAAAAAAATTCCCTTCCCATCCGTTCGAACCCGACCCGAGTTAGAAAATTCAAAAATAAATGCAAAAAAATTCTAAAAGTTAAAAAACATCATTCAGGCTTCATTTCAAGACGAAACAGGTCAGGACGGGCCGAATAATAGAGAGGAAAAAAAGATTTCCTTCCTATCCGTTCGAACCCGACCCGAGTTAGAAAATTCAAAAATAAATGCAAAAAAATTCTTAAAATTAAAAAACATCATCCAGGCTTCATTTCAAGAAGAAACGGGTCAGGACAGGCCGAAAAATAGAGAGGAAAAAAAAAATTTCCTTGCTAACCGTTCGAACCCGACCCCAGTTAGAAAATTCAAAAACAAATGCAAAAAAATTCTAAAAATTAAAAAACATCATCCAGGCTTTATTACAAGATGAAATGGGTCAGGACAGGCCGAAAAATAGAGTGTAAAAAAAAATTTCCTTCCCATCCGTTCGAACCCGACCCGAGTTAGAAAATTCAAAAATAAATGCAAAAAAATTCTAAAAATTAAAAAACATCGTCCAGGCTTCATTTCAAGACGAAACGGGTCAGGACGGGACGAATAATAGAGAGGAAAAAAAAATTTCCTTCCTATCCGTTCGAACCCGACCCGAGTTAGAAAATTCAAAAATAAATGCAAAAAAATTCTAAAAATTAAAAAACATCATCCAGGCTTCATTTCAAGAAGAAACGAGTCAGGACAGGCCGAAAAATAGAGAGGAAAAAAAAATTTCCTTCCTATCGTTCGAACCCGACTCCAGTTAGTAAATTCAAAAACAAATACAAAAAAATTCTAAAAATTAAAAAACATCATCCAGGCTTCATTTCAAGACGAAACGGGTCAGGACGGGCCGAATAATAGAGAGGAAAAAAAATTTCCATCCTATCCGTTCGAACCCGACCCGATTTAGAAAATTCAAAAACAAATGCAAAAAAATTCTAAGAATTAAAAAACATCATCCAGGCTTCATTTCAAGACGAAACGGGTCAGGACGGGCCGAATAATAGAGAGGAAAAAAAAATTTCCTTCCTATCCGTTCGAACCCGACCCGAGTTAGAAAATTCAAAAATAAATGCAAAAAAATTCTAAAAATTAAAAAACATCATCCAGGCTTCATTTCAAGAAGAAACGGGTCAGGACAGGCCGAAAAATAGAGAGGAAAAAAAAATTTCCTTCCTATCCGTTCGAACCAGACCCGAGTTAGAAAATTAAAAAACAAATACAAAAAAATTCTAAAAATTAAAAAACATCGTCCAGGCTTCATTTCAAGACGAAACGGGTCAGGACGGGCCGAATAATAGAGGGGAAAAAACATTTTCCTTCCTATCCGTTCGAACCCGACCCGATTTAGAAAATTCAAAAACAAATGCAAAAAAATTCTAATAATTAAAAAACATCATCCAGGCTTCATTTCAAGAAGAAACGGGTCAGGACAGGCTGAAAAATAGAGAGGAA
This sequence comes from Quercus robur, assembly GCF_932294415.1. Classification (NCBI taxonomy): domain Eukaryota; kingdom Viridiplantae; phylum Streptophyta; class Magnoliopsida; order Fagales; family Fagaceae; genus Quercus; species Quercus robur. The sequence goes on along the minus strand of NC_065540.1, from coordinate 30,446,444 downwards.
AAAAAAATTTCCTTCCTATCCGTTCAATCCCGACCCGAGTTAGAAAATTCAAAAATAAATGCAAAAAAATTCTAAAAATTAAAAAACACCATCCAGGCTTCATTTCAAGAAGAAACGGGTCAGGACAGACCGAAAAATAGAGAGGAAAAAAAAATTTCCTTCCTATCCGTTCGAACCCGACCCGAGTTAGAAAATTCAAAAACAAATGCAAAAAAATTAAAAAAATTAAAAAACATCATCCAGGCTTCATTTCAAGACGAAACGAGTCAGGACGGGCCGAATAATAGAGAGGAAAAAAAAATTTCCTTCCCATCCGTTCAATCCCGACCCGAGTTAGAAAATTCAAAAATAAATGCAAAAAAATTCTAAGAATTAAAAAACATCATCCAGGCTTCATTTCAAGACGAAACGGGTCAGGACGGACCGAATAATAGAGAGGAAAAAAAAATTTCCTTCCTATCCGTTCGAACCCGACCCGAGTTAGATAATTCAAAAATAAATGCAAAAAAATTCTAAAAATTAAGAAACATCAACCAGGCTTCATTTCAAGACGAAACAGGTCAGGACGGGCCGAATAATAGAGAGGAAAAAAAAATTTCCTTCCTATCCGTTCAAAGCCGACCCGAGTTAGAAAACTCAAAAACAAAAGCAAAAAAATTCTAAAAATTAAAAAACATCATCCAGGCTTCATTACAAGTTGAAACGGGTCAGGACAGGCCGAAAAATAGAGAGAAAAAAAAAAATTCCCTTCCCATCCGTTCGAACCCGACCCGAGTTAGAAAATTCAAAAATAAATGCAAAAAAATTCTAAAAATTAAAAAACATCATTCAGGCTTCATTTCAAGACGAAACAGGTCAGGACGGGCCGAATAATAGAGAGGAAAAAAAGATTTCCTTCCTATCCGTTCGAACCTGACCCGAGTTAGAAAATTCAAAAATAAATGCAAAAAAATTCTTAAAATTAAAAAACATCATCCAGGCTTCATTTCAAGAAGAAACGGGTCAGGACAGGCCGAAAAATAGAGAGGAAAAAAAAAATTTCCTTGCTAACCGTTCGAACCCGACCCAAGTTAGAAAATTCAAAAACAAATGCAAAAAAATTCTAAAAATTAAAAAACATCATCCAGGCTTCATTTCAAGAAGAAACGAGTCAGGACAGGCCGAAAAATAGAGAGGAAAAAAAAATTTCCTTCCTATCCGTTCGAACCCGACTCCAGTTAGTAAATTCAAAAACAAATACAAAAAAATTCTAAAAATTAAAAAACATCATCCAGGCTTCATTTCAAGACGAAACGGGTCAGGACGGGCCGAATAATAGAGAGGAAAAAAAAATTTCCATCCTATCTGTTCGAACCCGACCCGATTTAGAAAATTCAAAAACAAATGCAAAAAAATTCTAAGAATTAAAAAACATCATCCAGGCTTCATTTCAAGACGAAACGAGTCAGGACGGGCCGAATAATAGAGAGGAAAAAAAATTTTCCTTCCCATCCGTTCAATCCCGACCCGAGTTAGAAAATTCAAAAATAAATGCAAAAAAATTCTAAGAATTAAAAAACATCATCCAGGCTTCATTTCAAGACGAAACGGGTCAGGACGGGCCGAATAAAAGAGAGGAAAAAAAAATTTCCTTCCCATCCGTTCGACCCGACCCGAGTTAGAAAATTCAAAAATAAATGCAAAAAAATTCTAAAAATTAAGAAACATCACCCAGGCTTCATTTCAAGATGAAACAGGTCAGGACGGGCCGAATAATAGAGAGGAAAAAAAAATTTCCTTCCTATCCGTTCGAACCCGACCCGAGTTAGAAAATTCAAAAACAAATACAAAAAAATTCTAAGAATTAAAAAACATCATCCAGGCTTCATTTCAAGACGAAACGAGTCCGGACGGGCCGAATAATAGAGAGGAAAAAAAAATTTCCTTCCCATCCGTTCAATCCCGACCCGAGTTAGAAAATTCCAAAATAAATGCAAAAAAATTCTAAGAATTAAAAAACATCATCCAGGCTTCATTCCAAGACGAAACGGGTCAGGACAGGCCGAAAAATAGAGAGGAAAAAAAAATTTCCTTCCTATCCGTTCGAACCCGACCCAAGTTAGAAAATTCAAAAACAAATACAAAAAAATTCTAAAAATTAAAAAACATCATCCAGGCTTCATTTCAAGACCAAACGGGTTAGGACGGGCCGAATAATAGAGAGGAAAAAAAATTTTCCTTCCTATCCGTTCGAACGCGACCCGAGTTAGAAAATTCAAAAACAAATACAAAAAAATTCTAAAAATTAAAAAACATCATCCAGGCTTCATTTCAAGACGAAACGGGTCAGGACGGGCCGAATAATAGAGAGGAAAAAAAAATTTCCTTCCTATCCGTTCGAACCCGACCCGAGTTAGAAAATTCAAAAATAAATGCAAAAAAATTCTAAAAATTAAGAAACATCATCCAGACTTCATTTCAAGACGAAACGGGTCAGGACGGGCCGAATAATAGAGAGGAAAAAAAATATCCATCCTATCCGTTCGAACCCGACCAGAGTTAGAAAATTCAAAAACAAATGCAAAAAAATTCTAAAAATTAAAAAACATCATCCTGGCTTCATTTCAAGATGAAACGGGTATGGACAGGCCGAAAAACAGAGAACGAAAAAAATTTCCTTCCTATCCGTTCGAACCCGACCCGAGTTAGAAAATTCAAAAATAAATGCAAAAAAATTCTAAAAATTAAAAAACATCATCCAGGCTTCATTTCAAGACGAAACGGGTCAGGACGGGCCGAATAATAGAGAGGAAAAAAAAATTTCCTTCCTATCCGTTCAAACCCGACCCGAGTTAGAAAATTCAAAAACAAATGCAAAAAAATTCTAAAAATTAAAAAACATCATCCAGGCTTCATTACAAGATGAAACGGGTCAGGACAGGCCGAAAAATAGAGAGGAAAAAAAATTTCCTTCCCATCCGTTCGAATCCGACCCGAGTTAGAAAATTCAAAAATAAATGCAAAAAAATTCTAAAAATTAAAAAACATCATCCAGGCTTCATTTCAAGACGAAACGGGTCAGGACGGGCCGAATAATAGAGAGGAAAAAAAAATTTCCTTCCTATCCGTTCAAACCCGACCCGAGTTAGAAAATTCAAAAATAAATGCAAAAAAATTCTTAAAATTAAAAAACATCATCCAGACTTCATTTCAAGAAGAAACGGGTCAGGACAGGCCGAAAAATAGAGAGGAAAAAAAAAATTTCCTTGCTATCCGTTCGAACCCGACCCGAGTTAGAAAATTCAAAAACAAATGCAAAAAAATTCTAAAAATTAAAAAACATCATCCAGGCTTCACTTCAAGACGAAACGGGTCAGGACGGGCCGAATAATAGAGAGGAAAAAAAAATTTCCTTCCTATCCGATCGAGCCCGACCCGAGTTAGAAAATTCAAAAATAAATGCAAAAAAATTCTTAAAATTAAAAAACATCATCCAGGCTTCATTTCAAGACGAAACGGGTCAGGACGGGCCGAATAATAGAGAGGAAAAATAAATTTCCTTCCTATCCGTTCAAACCCGACCCGAGTTAGAAAATTCAAAAATAAATGCAAAAAAATTCTTAAAATTAAAAAACATCATCCAGACTTCATTTCAAGAAGAAACGGGTCAGGACAGGCCGAAAAATAGAGAGGAAAAAAAAAAATTCCTTGCTATCCGTTCGAACCCGACCCGAGTTAGAAAATTCAAAAACAAATGCAAAAAAATTCTAAAAATTAAAAAACATCATCCAGGCTTCACTTCAAGACGAAACGGGTCAGGACGGGCCGAATAATAGAGAGGAAAAAAAAATTTCCTTCCTATCCGATCGAACCCGACCCGAGTTAGAAAATTCAAAAATAAATGCAAAAAAATTCTTAAAATTAAAAAACATCATCCAGGCTTCATTTCAAGACGAAACGGGTCAGGACGGGCCGAATAATAGAGAGGAAAAAAAAATTTCCTTCCTATCCGATCGAACCCGACCCGAGTTAGAAAATTCAAAAATAAATGCAAAAAAATTCTTAAAATTAAAAAACATCATCCAGGCTTCATTACAAGATGAAACGGGTCCGGACAGGCCGAAAAATAGAGTGGAAAAAAAAATTTCCTTCCCATTCGTTCGAACCCGTCCCGAGTTAGAAAATTCAAAAATAAATGCAAAAAAATTCTAAAAATTAAAAAACATCGTCCAGGCTTCATTTCAAGACGAAACGGGTCAGGACGGGCCGAATAATAGAGAGGAAAAAAAAATTTACTTCCTATCCGTTCGAACCCGACCCGAGTTAGAAAATTCAAAAATAAATGCAAAAAAATTCTAAAAATGAAAAAACATCATCCAGGCTTCATTTCAAGAAGAAACGGGTCAGGACAGGCCGAAAAATAGAGAGGAAAAAAAAATTTCCTTCCTGTCCGTTCGAACCCGACCCTAGTTAGAAAATTCAAAAATAAATGCAAATAAATTCTAAGAATTAAAAAACATCATCCAGGCTTCATTTCAAGACGAAACGGGTCAGGACGGGCCGAATAATAGAGAGGAAAAAAAAATTTCCTTCCTATCCGTTCGAACCCGACCCGAGTTAGAAAATTCAAAAATAAATGCAAAAAAATTCTAAAAATTAAAAAACATCATCCAGGCTTCATTTCAAGAAGAAACGGGTCAGGACAGGCCAAAAAATAGAGAGGAAAAAAAAATTTCCTTCCTATCCGTTCGAACCCGACCCGAGTTAGAAAATTCAAAAACAAATATAAAAAAATTAAAAAAATTAAAAAACATCATCCAGGCTTCATTTCAAAACGAAACGAGTCAGGACGGGCCGAATAATGGAGAGGAAAAAAAAATTTCCTTCCATCCGTTCAATCCCGACCCGAGTTAGAAAATTCAAAAATAAATGCAAAAAAATTCTAAGAATTAAAAAACATCATCCAGGCTTCATTTCAAGACGAAACGGGTCAGGACGGGCCGAATAATAGAGAAGAAAAAAATTTCCTTCCTATCCGTTCGAACCCGACCCGAGTTAGATAATTCAAAAATAAATGCAAAAAAATTCTAAAAATTAAGAAACATCAACCAGGCTTCATTTCAAGACGAAACAGGTCAGGACGGGCCGAATAATAGAGAGGAAAAAAAAATTTCCTTCCTATCCGTTCGAACCCGACCCGAGTTAGAAAACTCAAAAACAAATGCAAAAAAATTCTAAAAATTAAAAAACATCATCCAGGCTTCATTACAAGATGAAACGGGTCAGGACAGGCCGAAAAATAGAGAGGAAAAAAAAATTCCCTTCCCATCCGTTCGAACCCGACCCGAGTTAGAAAATTCAAAAATAAATGCAAAAAAATTCTAAAAATTAAAAAACATCATTCAGGCTTCATTTCAAGACGAAACGGGTCAGGACGGGACGAATAATAGAGAGGAAAAAAAAAATTTCCTTGCTAACCGTTCGAACCCGACCCCAGTTAGAAAATTCAAAAACAAATGCAAAAAAATTCTAAAAATTAAAAAACATCATCCAGGCTTTATTACAAGATGAAATGGGTCAGGACAGGCCGAAAAATAGAGTGGAAAAAAAAATTTCCTTCCCATCCGTTCGAACCCGACCCGAGTTAGAAAATTCAAAAATAAATGCAAAAAAATTCTAAAAATTAAAAAACATCGTCCAGGCTTCATTTCAAGACGAAACGGGTCAGGACGGGACGAATAATAGAGAGGAAAAAAAAATTTCCTTCCTATCCGTTCGAACCCGACCCGAGTTAGAAAATTCAAAAATAAATGCAAAAAAATTCTAAAAATTAAAAAACATCATCCAGGCTTCATTTCAAGAAGAAACGGGTCAGGACAGGCCGAAAAATAGAGAGGAAAAAAAAATTTCCTTCCTATCCGTTCGAACCCGACTCGAGTTAGTAAATTCAAAAACAAATACAAAAAAATTCTAAAAATTAAAAAACATCATCCAGGCTTCATTTCAAGACGAAACGGGTCAGGACGGGCCGAATAATAGAGAGGAAAAAAAAATTTCCATCCTATCCGTTCGAACCCGACCCGATTTAGAAAATTCAAAAACAAATGCAAAAAAATTCTAAGAATTAAAAAACATCATCCAGGCTTCATTTCAAGACGAAACGAGTCAGGACGGGCCGAATAATAGAGAGGAAAAAAAAATTTCCTTCCCATCCGTTCAATCCCGACCCGAGTTAGAAAATTCAAAAATAAATGCAAAAAAATTCTAAGAATTAAAAAACATCATCCAGGCTTCATTTCAAGACGAAACGGGTCAGGACGGGCCGAATAATAGAGAGGAAAAAAAAAATTTCCTTCCTATCCGTTCGACCCGACCCGAGTTAGAAAATTCAAAAATAAATGCAAAAAAATTCTAAAAATTAAGAAACATCAACCAGGCTTCATTTCAAGACGAAACAGGTCAGGACGGGCTGAATAATAGAGAGGAAAAAAAAATTTCCTTCCTATCCGTTCGAACCCGACCCGAGTTAGAAAATTCAAAAACAAATACAAAAAAATTCTAAGAATTAAAAAACATCATCCAGGCTTCATTTCAAGACGAAACGAGTCCGGACGGGCCGAATAATAGAGAGGAAAAAAAAATTTCCTTCCCATCCGTTCAATCCCGACCCGAGTTAGAAAATTCAAAAATAAATGCAAAAAAATTCTAAGAATTAAAAAACATCATCCAGGCTTCATTCCAAGACGAAACGGGTCAGGACAGGCCGAAAAATAGAGAGGAAAAAAAAATTTCCTTCCTATCCGTTCGAACCCGACCCGAGTTAGAAAATTCAAAAACAAATACAAAAAAATTCTAAAAATTAAAAAACATCATCCAGGCTTCATTTCAAGACCAAACGGGTTAGGACGGGCCGAATAATAGAGAGGAAAAAAAAATTTCCTTCCTATCCGTTCGAACCCGACCCGAGTTAGAAAATTCAAAAACAAATACAAAAAAATTCTAAAAATTAAAAAACATCATCCAGGCTTCATTTCAAGACGAAACGGGTCAGGACGGGCCGAATAATAGAGAGGAAAAAAAAATTTCCTTCCTATCCGTTCGAACCCGACCCGAGTTAGAAAATTCAAAAATAAATGCAAAAAAATTCTTAAAATTAAAAAACATCATCCAGGCTTCATTTCAAGAAGAAACGGGTCAGGACAGGCCGAAAAATAGAGAGGAAAAAAAAAATTTCCTTGCTAACCGTTCGAACCCGACCCCAGTTAGAAAATTCAAAAACAAATGCAAAAAAATTCTAAAAATTAAAAAACATCATCCAGGCTTTATTACAAGATGAAATGGGTCAGGACAGGCCGAAAAATAGAGTGGAAAAAAAAATTTCCTTCCCATCCGTTCGAACCCGACCCGAGTTAGAAAATTCAAAAATAAAAGCAAAAAAATTCTAAAAATTAAAAAACATCGTCCAGGCTTCATTTCAAGACGAAACGGGTCAGGACGGGACGAATAATAGAGAGGAAAAAAAAATTTCCTTCCTATCCGTATGAACCCGACCCGAGTTAGAAAATTCAAAAATAAATGCAAAAAAATTCTAAAAATTAAAAAACATCATCCAGGCTTCATTTCAAGAAGAAACGGGTCAGGACAGGCCGAAAAATAGAGAGGAAAAAAAAATTTCCTTCCTATCCGTTCGAACCCGACTCGAGTTAGTAAATTCAAAAACAAATACAAAAAAATTCTAAAAATTAAAAAACATCATCCAGGCTTCATTTCAAGACGAAACGGGTCAGGACGGGCCGAATAATAGAGAGGAAAAAAAAATTTCCATCCTATCCGTTCGAACCCGACCCGATTTAGAAAATTCAAAAATAAATGCAAAAAAATTCTAAAAATTAAACAACATCGTCCAGGCATCATTTCAAGACGAAACGGGTCAGGACGGGCCGAATAATAGAGAGGAAAAAAAAATTTACTTCCTATCCGTTCGAACCCGTCCCGAGTTAGAAAATTCAAAAATAAATGCAAAAAAATTCTAAAAATTAAAAAACATCATCCAGGCTTCATTTCAAGAAGAAACGGGTCAGGACAGGCCGAAAAATAGAGAGGAAAAAAAAATTTCCTTCCTATCCGTTCGAACCCGACCCTAGTTAGAAAATTCAAAAATAAATGCAAAAAAATTCTAAGAATTAAAAAACATCATCCAGGCTTCATTTCAAGACGAAACGGGTCAGGACGGGCCGAATAATAGAGAGGAAAAAAAAATTTCCTTCCTATCCGTTCGAACCCGACCCGAGTTAGAAAATTCAAAAATAAATGCAAAAAAATTCTAAAAATTAAAAAACATCATCCAGGCTTCATTTCAAGAAGAAACGGGTCAGGACAGGCCAAAAAATAGAGAGGAAAAAAAAATTTCCTTCCTATCCGTTCGAACCCGACCCGAGTTAGAAAATTCAAAAACAAATGCAAAAAAATTAAAAAAATTAAAAAACATCATCCAGGCTTCATTTCAAGACGAAACGAGTCAGGACGGGCCGAATAATGGAGAGGAAAAAAAAATTTCCTTCCCATCCGTTCAATCCCGACCCGAGTTAGAAAATTCAAAAATAAATGCAAAATAATTCTAAGAATTAAAAAACATCATCCAGGCTTCATTTCAAGACGAAACGGGTCAGGACGGGCCGAATAATAGAGAGGAAAAAAAAATTTCCTTCCTATCCGTTCGAACCCGACCCGAGTTAGATAATTCAAAAATAAATGCAAAAAAATTCTAAAAATTAAGAAACATCAACCAGGCTTCATTTCAAGACGAAACAGGTCAGGACGGGCCGAATAATAAAGAGGAAAAAAAAATTTCCTTCCTATCCGTTCGAACCCGACCCGAGTTAGAAAACTGAAAAACAAATGCAAAAAAATTCTAAAAATTAAAAAACATCATCCAGGCTTCATTACAAGATGAAACGGGTCAGGACAGGCCGAAAAATAGAGAGGAAAAAAAAATTCCCTTCCCATCCGTTCGAACCCGACCCGAGTTAGAAAATTCAAAAATAAATGCAAAAAAATTCTAAAAATTAAAAAACATCATTCAGGCTTCATTTCAAGACGAAACAGGTCAGGACGGGCCGAATAATAGAGAGGAAAAAAAGATTTCCTTCCTATCCGTTCGAACCCGACCCGAGTTAGAAAATTCAAAAATAAATGCAAAAAAATTCTTAAAATTAAAAAACATCATCCAGGCTTCATTTCAAGAAGAAACGGGTCAGGACAGGCCGAGAAATAGAGAGGAAAAAAAAAATTTCCTTGCTAACCGTTCGAACCCGACCCCAGTTAGAAAATTCAAAAACAAATGCAAAAAAATTCTAAAAATTAAAAAACATCATCCAGGCTTTATTACAAGATGAAATGGGTCAGGACAGGCCGAAAAAAAGAGTGGAAAAAAAAATTTTCTTCCCATCCGTTCGAACCCGACCCGAGTTAGAAAATTCAAAAAAAAATGCAAAAAAATTCTAAAAATTAAAAAACATCGTCCAGGCTTCATTTCAAGACGAAACGGGTCAGGACGGGACGAATAATAGAGAGGAAAAAAAAATTTCCTTCCTATCCGTTCGAACCCGACCCGAGTTAGAAAATTCAAAAATAAATGCAAAAAAATTCTAAAAATTAAAAAACATCATCCAGGCTTCATTTCAAGAAGAAACGGGTCAGGACAGGCCGAAAAATAGAGAGGAAAAAAAAATTTCCTTCCTATCCGTTCGAACCCGACTCGAGTTAGTAAATTCAAAAACAAATACAAAAAAATTCTAAAAATTAAAAAACATCATCCAGGCTTCATTTCAAGACGAAACGGGTCAGGACGGGCCGAATAATAGAGAGGAAAAAAAAATTTCCATCCTATCCGTTCGAACCCGACCCGATTTAGAAAATTCAAAAACAAATGCAAAAAAATTCTAAGAATTAAAAAACATCATCCAGGCTTCATTTCAAGACGAAACGGGTCAGGACGGGCCGAATAATAGAGAGGAAAAAAAAATTTCCTTCCCATCCGTTCAATCCCGACCCGAGTTAGAAAATTCAAAAATAAATGCAAAAAAATTCTAAGAATTAAAAAACATCATCCAGGCTTCATTTCAAGACGAAACGGGTCAGGACGGGCCGAATAATAGAGAGGAAAAAAAAATTTCCTTCCTATCCGTTCGACCCGACCCAAGTTAGAAAATTCAAAAATAAATGCAAAAAAATTCTAAAAATTAAGAAACATCAACCAGGCTTCATTTTAAGACGAAACAGGTCAGGACGGGCCGAATAATAGAGAGGAAAAAAAAATTTCCTTCCTATCCGTTCGAACCCGACCCGAGTTAGAAAATTCAAAAACAAATACAAAAAAATTCTAAGAATTAAAAAACATCATCCAGGCTTCATTTCAAGACGAAACGAGTCCGGACGGGCCGAATAATAGAGAGGAAAAAAAAATTTCCTTCCCATCCGTTCAATCCCGACCCGAGTTAGAAAATTCAAAAATAAATGCAAAAAAATTCTAAGAATTAAAAAACATCATCCAGGCTTCATTTCAAGACGAAACGGGTCAGGACGGGCCGAATAATAGAGAGGAAAAAAAATTTCCTTCCTATCCGTTCGACCCGACCCAAGTTAGAAAATTCAAAAATAAATGCAAAAAAATTCTAAAAATTAAGAAACATCAACCAGGCTTCATTTTAAGACGAAACAGGTCAGGACGGGCCGAATAATAGAGAGGAAAAAAAAATTTCCTTCCTATCCGTTCGAACCCGACCCGAGTTAGAAAATTCGAAAACAAATACAAAAAAATTCTAAGAATTAAAAAACATCATCCAGGCTTCATTTCAAGACGAAACGAGTCCGGACGGGCCGAATAATAGAGAGGAAAAAAAAATTTCCTTCCCATCCGTTCAATCCCGACCCGAGTTAGAAAATTCAAAAATAAATGCAAAAAAATTCTAAGAATTAAAAAACATCATCCAGGCTTCATTCCAAGACGAAACGGGTCAGGACAGGCCGAAAAATAGAGAGGAAAAAAAAATTTCCTTCCTATCCGTTCGAACCCGACACGAGTTAGAAAATTCAAAAACAAATACAAAAAAATTCTAAAAATTAAAAAACATCATCCAGGCTTCATTTCAAGACCAAACGGGTTAGGACGGGCCGAATAATAGAGAGGAAAAAAAAATTTCCTTCCTATCCGTTCGAACCCGACCCGAGTTAGAAAATTCAAAAACAAATACAAAAAAATTCTAAGAATTAAAAAACATCATCCAGGCTTCATTTCAAGACGAAACGAGTCAGGACAGGCCGAATAATAGAGAGGAAAAAAAAATTTCCTTCCCATCCGTTCAATCCCGACCCGAGTTAGAAAATTCAAAAATAAATGCAAAAAAATTCTAAGAATTAAAAAACATCATCCAGGCTTCATTTCAAGACGAAACGGGTCAGGACGGGCCGAATAATAGAGAGGAAAAAAAAATTTCCTTCGTATCCGTTCGACCCGACCCGAGTTATAAAATTCAAAAATAAATGCAAAAAAATTCTAAAAATTAAGAAACATCAACCAGGCTTCATTTCAAGACGAAACAGGTCAGGACGGGCCGAATAATAGAGAGGAAAAAAAAATTTCCTTCCTATCCGTTCGAACCCGACCCGAGTTAGAAAATTCAAAAACAAATACAAAAAAATTCTAAGAATTAAAAAACATCATCCAGGCTTCATTTCAAGACGAAACGAGTCCGGACGGGCCGAATAATAGAGAGGAAAAAAAAATTTCCTTCCTATCCGATCGAACCCGACCCGAGTTAGAAAATTCAAAAATAAATGCAAAAAAATTCTAAAAATTAAAAAACATCATCCAGGCTTCATTTCAAGACGAAACGGGTCAGGACGGGCCGAATAATAGAGAGGAAAAAAAAATTTCCTTCCTATCCGTTCAAACCCGACCCGAGTTAGAAAATTCAAAAATAAATGCAAAAAAATTCTTAAAATTAAAAAACATCATCCAGACTTCATTTCAAGAAGAAACGGGTCAGGACAGGCCGAAAAATAGAGAGGAAAAAAAAAATTTCCTTGCTATCCGTTCGAACCCGACCCGAGTTAGAAAATTCAAAAACAAATGCAAAAAAATTCTAAAAATGAAAAAACATCATCCAGGCTTCACTTCAAGACGAAACGGGTCAGGACGGGCCGAATAATAGAGAGGAAAAAAAAATTTCCTTCCTATCCGATCGAACCCGACCCGAGTTAGAAAATTCAAAAATAAATGCAAAAAAATTCTAAAAATTAAAAAACATCATCCAGGCTTCATTTCAAGACGAAACGGGTCAGGACAGGCCGAATAATAGAGAGGAAAAAAAAATTTCCTTCCTATCCGTTCAAACCCGACCCGAGTTAGAAAATTCAAAAATAAATGCAAAAAAATTCTTAAAATTAAAAAACATCATCCAGACTTCATTTCAAGAAGAAACGGGTCAGGACAGGCCGAAAAATAGAGAGGAAAAAAAAAATTTCCTTGCTATCCGTTCGAACCCTTCCCGAGTTAGAAAATTCAAAAACAAATGCAAAAAAATTCTAAAAATTAAAAAACATCATCCAGGCTTCACTTCAAGACGAAACGGGTCAGGACGGGCCGAATAATAGAGAGGAAAAAAAAATTTCCTTCCTATCCGATCGAACCCGACCCGAGTTAGAAAATTCAAAAATAAATGCAAAAAAATTCTTAAAATTAAAAAACATCATCCAGGCTTCATTTCAAGACGAAACGGGTCAGGACGGGCCGAATAATAGAGAGGAAAAAAAAATTTCCTTCCTATCCGATCGAACCCGACCCGAGTTAGAAAATTCAAAAATAAATGCAAAAAAATTCTTAAAATTAAAAAACATCATCCAGGCTTCATTACAAGATGAAACGGGTCCGGACAGGCCGAAAAATAGAGGGGAAAAAAAAATTTCCTTCCCATTCGTTCGAACCCGTCCCGAGTTAGAAAATTCAAAAATAAATGCAAAAAAATTCTAAAAATTAAAAAACATCGTCCAGGCTTCATTTCAAGACGAAACGGGTCAGGACGGGCCGAATAATAGAGAGGAAAAAAAAATTTACTTCCTATCCGTTCGAACCCGACCCGAGTTAGAAAATTCAAAAACAAATACAAAAAAATTCTAACAATTAAAAAACATCATCCAGGCTTCATTTCAAGACGAAACGGGTCAGGACAGGCCGAAAAATAGAGAGGAAAAAAAATTTTTCCTTCCTATCCGTTCGAACCTGACCCGAGATAGAAAATTCAAAAATAAATGCAAAAAAATTCTAAAAATTAAAAAACATCATCCAAGCTTCATTTCAAGATGAAACGGATCAGGACGGGCCGAATAATGGAGAGGAAAAAAAAATTTCCTTCCTATCCGTTCGAACCCGACCCGAGTTAGAAAATTCAAAAATAAATGCAAAAAAATTCTAAAAATTAAAAAACATCATCCAGGCTTCGTTTCAAGACGAAACGGGTCGGGACAGGCCGAAAAATAGAGAGGAAAAAAAAATTTCCTTCCTATCCGTTCGAACCCGACCCGAGTTAGATAATTAAAAATAAATGCAAAAAAATTCAAAAAATTAAAAAACATTATCCAGGCTTCATTTCAAGAAGAAACGGGTATGGACAGGCCGAAAAACAGAGAACGAAAAAAATTTCCTTCCTATCCGTTCGAACCCGACCCGCGTTAGAAAATTCAAAAATAAATGCAAAAAAATGCACAAAATTAAAAAATGTCATCCTGGCTTCATTTCAAGATGAAACGGGTATGGACAGGCAGAAAAACAGAGAACGAAAAAATTTTCCTTCCTATCCGTTCGAACCCGACCCGAGTTCGAAAATTCAAAAATAAATGCAAAAAAATTCAAAAAATTAAAAAATATCATCCAGGCTTCATTTCAAGACGAAACGGGTCAGGACGGGCCGAATAATAGAGAGGAAAAAAAAAATTCCTTCCTATCCGTTCGAACCCGACCCGAGTTAGAAAATTCAAAAATAAATGCAAAAAAATTCTAAAATTTAAAAAACATCATCCAGGCTTAATTTCAAGACGAAACGGGTCGGGACAGGCCGAAAAATAGAGAGGAAAAAAAAATTTCCTTCCTATCCGTTCGAACCCGACCCGAGTTAGAAAATTCAAAAATAAATGCAAAAAAATTCAAAAAATTAAAAAACATCATCCAGGCTTCATTTCAATAAGAAACGGGTATGGACAGGCCGAAAAACAGAGAACGAAAAAAATTTCCTTCCTATCCGTTCGAACCCGACCCGAGTTAGAAAATTCAAAATTAAATGCAAAAAAATTCTAAAAATTAAAAAACATCATCCTGGCTTCATTTCAAGATGAAACGGGTATGGACAGGCCGAAAAACAGAGAACGAAAAAAATTTCCTTCCTATCCGTTCGAACCCGACCCGAGTTAGAAAATTCAAAAATAAATGCAAAAAAATTCAAAAAATTAAAAAACATCATCCAGGCTTCATTTCAAGACGAAACGGGTCAGGACAGGCCGAAAAATAGAGAGGAAAAAAAATTTTCCTTCCTATCCGTTCGAACCTGACCCGAGATAGAAAATTCAAAAATAAATGCAAAAAAATTCTAAAAATTAAAAAACATCATCCAAGCTTCATTTCAAGAGGAAACGGGTCAGGACGGGCCGAATAATAGAGAGGAAAAAAAAATTTCCTTCCTATCCGTTCGAACCCGACCCGAGTTAGAAAATTCAAAAATAAATTCTAAAAAATTCTAAAAATTAAAAAACATCATCCAGGCTTCGTTTCAAGACGAAACGGGTCGGGGCAGGCCGAAAAATAGAGAGGAAAAAAAAATTTCCTTCCTATCCGTTCGAACCCGACCCGAGTTAGAAAATTAAAAATAAATGCAAAAAAATTCAAAAAATTAAAAAACATTATCCAGGCTTCATTTCAAGAAGAAACGGGTATGGACAGGCCGAAAAACAGAGAACGAAAAAAATTTCCTTCCTATCCGTTCGAACCCGACCCGCGTTAGAAAATTCAAAAATAAATGCAAAAAAATGCACAAAATTAAAAAATGTAATCCTGGCTTCATTTCAAGATGAAACGGGTATGGACAGGCAGAAAAACAGAGAACGAAAAAATTTTCCTTCCAATCCGTTCGAACCCGACCCGAGTTAGAAAATTCAAAAATAAATGCAAAAAAATTCAAAAAATTAAAAAACATCATCCAGGCTTCATTTCAGGACGAAACGGCTCAAGACAGGCCGAAAAATAGAGAGGAAAAAAAATTTTCCTTCCTATCTGTTCGAACCCGACCCGAGTTAGAAAATTCAAAAATAAATGCAAAAAAATTCTAAAAATTAAAAAACATCATCCAAGCTTCATTTCAAGACGGAACGGGTCAGGACGGGCCGAATAATAGAGAGGAAAAAACAAATTTCCTTCCTATCCGTTCGAACCCGACCCGAGTTAGAAAATTAAAAATAAATGCAAAAAAATTCAAAAAATTAAAAAACATTATCCAGGCTTCATTTCAAAACGACACGGGTCAGGACAGGCCGAAAAATAGAGAAGAAAAAAATTTCCTTCCTATCCGTTGGAACCGGACCCGAGTTAGAAAATTCAAAAATAAATGCAAAAAAATTCTAAAAAGTAAAAAACATCGTCCAGGTTTCATTTTGAGATGAAACGGGTAAGGACCGGCCGAAAAATAGAGAAGAAAAAAAATTTCCCTCCTATCCGTTCGAACCGGACCCGAGTTAGAAAATTCAAAAATAAATGCAAAAAAATTCAAAAAATTAAAAAACATCATCCAGGCTTCATTTAAAGACGACACGGGTCAGGACAGGCCAAAAAATAGAGGAAAAAAAAATTTCTTTCCCATCCGTTCGAACCTGACCCGAGTTAGAAAATTCAAAATTAAATGCAAAAAAATTCTAAAAATTAAAAAACATCATCCAAGCTTCATTTCAAGATGAAACGGGTCAGGACGGGCCGAATAATAGAGAGGAAAAAAAAATTTCCTTCCTATTCGTTCGAACCCGACCCGAGTTAGAAAATTCAAAAATAAATGCAAAAAAATTCTAAAAATTAAAAAACATCATCCAGGCTTCGTTTCAAGACGAAACGGGTCGGGACAGGCCGAAAAATAGAGAGGAAAAAAAAATTTCCTTCCTATCCGTTCGAACCCGACCCGAGTTAGAAAATTAAAAATAAATGCAAAAAAATTCAAAAAATTAAAAAACATTATCCAGGCTTCATTTCAAGAAGAAACGGGTATGGACAGGCTGAAAAACAGAGAACGAAAAAAATTTCCTTCCTATCCGTTCGAACCCGACCCGCGTTAGAAAATTCAAAAATAAATGCAAAAAAATGCACAAAATTAAAAAATGTCATCCTGGCTTCATTTCAAGATGAAACGGGTATGGACAGGCAGAAAAACAGAGAACGAAAAAATTTTCCTTCCTATCCGTTCGAACCCGACCCGAGTTAGAAAATTCAAAAATAAATGCAAAAAAATTCAAAAAATTAAAAAACATCATCCAGGCTTCATTTCAAGACGAAAAGGCTCAAGACAGGCCGAAAAATAGAGAGGAAAAAAAATTTTCCTTCCTATCCGTTCGAACCCGACCCGAGTTAGAAAATTCAAAAATAAATGCAAAAAAATTCAAAAAATTAAAAAACATCATCCAGGCTTCATTTCAAGACGAAACGGCTCAAGACAGGCCGAAAAATAGAGAGGAAAAAAAATTTTCCTTCCTATCCGTTCGAACCCGACCCGAGTTAGAAAATTCAAAAATAAATGCAAAAAAATTCTAAAAATTAAAAAACATCATCCAAGCTTCATTTCAAGACGGAACGGGTCAGGACGGGCCGAATAATAGTGAGGAAAAAACAAATTTCCATCCTATCCGTTCGAACCCGACCCGAGTTAGAAAATTAAAAATAAATGCAAAAAAATTCAAAAAATTAAAAAACATCATCCAGGCTTCATTTCAAGACGACACGGGTCAGGACAGGCCGAAAAATAGAGAAGAAAAAAATTTCCTTCCTATCCGTTGGAACCGGACTCGAGTTAGAAAATTCAAAAATAAATGCAAAAAAATTCTAAAAAGTAAAAAACATCGTCCAGGTTTCATTTTGAGACGAAACGGGTAAGGACCGGCCGAAAAATAGAGAAGAAAAAAAATTTCCCTCATATCCGTACGAACCGGACCCGAGTTAGAAAATTCAAAAATAAATGCAAAAAAATTCAAAAAATTAAAAAACATCATCCAGGCTTCATTTCAAGACGACACGGGTCAGGACAGGCCGAAAAATAGAGAGGAAAAAAAAATTTCCTTCCTATCCGTTCGAACACGACCTGAGTAAGAAAATTCAAAAATAAATGCAAAAAAATTATAAATGTTAAAAAATATCATCCAGGCTTCATTTCAAGACGAAACGGGTCAGGACGGGCCGAATAATAGAGAGGAAAAAAAAAATTCGTTCCTATCCGTTCGAACCCGACCCGAGTTAGAAAATTCAAAAATAAATGCAAAAAAATTCTAAAAATTAAAAAACATCATCCAGGCTTCTTTTCAAGACGAAACGGGTCGGGGCAGGCCGAAAAATAGAGAGGAAAAAAAAATTTCCTTCCTATCCGTTCGAACCCGACCCGAGTTAGAAAATTAAAAATAAATGCAAAAAATTAAAAAACATTATCCAGGCTTCATTTCAAGAAGAAACGGGTATGGACAGGCCGAAAAACAGAGAACAAAAAAAATTTCCTTCCTATCCGTTCGAACCCGACCCGCGTTAGAAAATTCAAAAATAAATGCAAAAAAATGCACAAAATTAAAAAATGTCATCCTAGCTTCATTTCAAGATGAAACGGGTATGGACAGGCAGAAAAACAGAGAACGAAAAAATTTTCCTTCCAATCCGTTCGAACCCGACCCGAGTTAGAAAATTCAAAAATAAATGCAAAAAAATTCAAAACATTAAAAAACATCATCCAGGCTTCATTTCAAGACGAAACGGCTCAAGACAGGCCGAAAAATAGAGAGGAAAAAAAATTTTCCTTCCTATCCGTTCGAACCCGACCCGAGTTAGAAAATTCAAAAATAAATGCAAAAAAATTCTAAAAATTAAAAAATATCATCCAAGCTTCATTTCAAGACGGAACGGGTCAGGACGGGCCGAATAATAGAGAGGAAAAAAAAATTTCCTTCCTATCCGTTCGAACCCGACCCGAGTTAGAAAATTCAAAAATAAATGCAAAAAAATTCTAAAAATTAAAAAACATCATCCAGGCTTCGTTTCAAGACGAAACGGGTCGGGACAGGCCGAAAAATAGAGAGGAAAAAAAAATTTCCTTCCTATCCGTTCGAACCCGACCCGAGTTAGAAAATTAAAAATAAATGCAAAAAAATTCAAAAAATTAAAAAACATTATCCAGGCTTCATTTCAAGAAGAAACGGGTATGCACAGGCTGAAAAACAGAGAACGAAAAAAATTTCCTTCCTATCCGTTCGAACCCGACCCGCGTTAGAAAATTCAAAAATAAATGCAAAAAAATGCACAAAATTAAAAAAGTTCATCCTGGCTTCATTTCAAGATGAAACGGGTATCGACAGGCAGAAAAACAGAGAACGAAAAAATTTTCCTTCCTATCCGTTCGAACCCGACCCGAGTTAGAAAATTCAAAAATAAATGCAAAAAAATGCACAAAATTAAAAAATGTCATCCTGGCTTCATTTCAAGATGAAACGGGTATGGACAGGCAGAAAAACAGAGAACGAAAAAATTTTCCTTCCAATCCGTTCGAACCCGACCCGCGTTAGAAAATTCAAAAATAAATGCAAAAAAATTCAAAAAATTAAAAAACATCATCCAGGCTTCATTTCAAGACGAAACGGCTCAAGACAGGCCGAAAAATAGAGAGGAAAAATAATTTTCCTTCCTATCCGTTCGAACCCGACCCGAGTTAGAAAATTCAAAAATAAATGAAAAAAAATTCTAAAAATTAAAAAATATCATCCAAGCTTCATTTCAAGACGGAACGGGTCAGGACGGGCCGAATAATAGAGAGGAAAAAACAAATTTCCTTCCTATCCGTTCGAACCCGACCCGAGTTAGAAAATTAAAAATAAATGCAAAAAAATTCAAAAAATTAAAAAACATTATCCAGGCTTCATTTCAAGACGACACGGGTCAGGACAGGCCGAAAAATAGAGAAGAAAAAAATTTCCTTCCTATCCGTTGGAACCGGACCCGAGTTAGAAAATTCAAAAATAAATGCAAAAAAATTCTAAAAAGTAAAAAACATCGTCCAGGTTTCATTTTGAGACGAAACGGGTAAGGACCGGCCGAAAAATAGAGAAGAAAAAAAATTTCCCTCCTATCCGTTCGAACCGGACCCGAGTTAGAAAATTCAAAAATAAATGCAAAAAAATTCAAAAAATTAAAAAACATCATCCAGGCTTCATTTCAAGACGACACGGGTCAGGACAGGCCGAAAAATAGAGAAGAAAAAATTTCCTTCCTATCCGTTGGAACCGGACCCGAGTTAGAAAATTCAAAAATAAATGCAAAAAAATTCTAAAAAGTAAAAAACATCGTCCAGGTTTCATTTTGAGACGAAACGGGTAAGGACCGGACGAAAAATAGAGAAGAAAAAAAATTTCCCTCCTATCCGTTCGAACCCGACCCGAGTTTGAAAATTCAAAAATAAATGCAAAAAAATTCTAAAAATTAGAGAACATCATCTGGGCTTCATTTCAAGAAGAAGCGGGTATGGACGGGCCGAAAAATAGAGAACGAAAAAAATTTCCTTCCTATCCGTTCGAACCTGACCCGAGTTAGAAAATTAAAAATTAAATGCAAAAAAATTCTAAAATTTAAAAAACATCATCCAGGCTTAATTTCAAGACGAAACGGGTCGGGACAGGCCGAAAAATAGAGAGGAAAAAAAAACTTCCTTCCTATCCGTTCGAACCCGACCCGAGTTAGAAAATTCAAAATTAAATGCAAAAAAATTCTAAAATTTAAAAAACATCATCCAGGCTTAATTTCAAGACGAAACGGGTCGGGACAGGCCGAAAAATAGAGAGGAAAAAAAAACTTCCTTCCTATCCGTTCGAACCCGACCCGAGTTAGAAAATTCAAAAATAAATGCAAAAAAATTCAAAAAATTAAAAAACATCATCCAGGCTTCATTTCAATAAGAAACGGGTATGGACAGGCCGAAAAACAGAGAACGAAAAAAATTTCCTTCCTATCCGTTCGAACCCGACCCGAGTTAGAAAATTCAAAATTAAATGCAAAAAAATTCTAAAAATTAAAAAACATCATCCTGGCTTCATTTCAAGATGAAACAGGTATGGACAGGCCGAAAAACAGAAAACGAAAAAAATTTCCTTCCTATCCGTTCGAACCCGACCCGAGTTAGAAAATTCAAAAATAAATGCAAAAAAATTCAAAAAATTAAAAAACATCATCCAGGCTTCATTTGAAGACGAAACGGGTCAGGACAGGCCGAAAAATAGAGAGGAAAAAAAATTTTCCTTCCTATCCGTTCGAACCTGACCCGAGATAGAAAATTCAAAATTAAATGCAAAAAAATTCTAAAAATTAAAAAACATCATCCTGGCTTCATTTCAAGATGAAACAGGTATGGACAGGCCGAAAAACAGAGAACGAAAAAAATTTCCTTCCTATCCGTTCGAACCCGACCCGAGTTAGAAAATTCAAAAATAAATGCAAAAAAATTCTAAAAATTAAAAAACATCATCCAAGCTTCATTTCAAGATGAAACGGGTCAGGACGGGCCGAATAATAGAGAGGAAAAAAAAATTTCCTTCCTATCCGTTCGAACCCGACCCGAGTTAGAAAATTCAAAAATAAATGCAAAAAAATTATAAAAATTAAAAAACATCATCCAGGCTTCGTTTCAAGACGAAACGGGTCGGGGCAGGCCGAAAAATAGAGAGGAAAAAAAAATTTCCTTCCTATCCGTTCGAACCCGACCCGAGTTAGAAAATTAAAAATAAATGCAAAAAAATTCAAAAAATTAAAAAACATTATCCAGGCTTCATTTCAAGAAGAAACGGGTATGGACAGGCCGAAAAACAGAGAACGAAAAAAATTTCCTTCCTATCCGTTCGAACCCGACCCGCGTTAGAAAATTCAAAAATAAATGCAAAAAAATGCACAAAATTAAAAAATGTCATCCTGGCTTCATTTCAAGATGAAACGGGTATGGACAGGTAGAACAACAGAGAACGAAAAAATTTTCCTTCCTATCCGTTCGAACCCGACCCGAGTTAGAAAATTCAAAAATAAATGCAAAAAAATTCAAAAAATTAAAAAACATCATCCAGGCTTCATTTCAAGACGAAACGGCTCAAGACAGGCCGAAAAATAGAGAGGAAAAAAAATTTTCCTTCCTATCCGTTCGAACCCGACCCGAGTTAGAAAATCCAAAAATAAATGCAAAAAAATTCTAAAAATTAAAAAACATCATCCAAGCTTCATTTCAGGACGGAACGGGTCAGGACGGGCCGAATAATAGAGAGGAAAAAACAAATTTCCTTCCTATCCGTTGGAACCGGACCCGAGTTAGAAAATTCAAAAATAAATGCAAAAAAATTCTAAAAAGTAAAAAACATCGTCCAGGTTTCATTTTGAGACGAAACGGGTAAGGACCGGACGAAAAATAGAGAAGAAAAAAAATTTCCCTCCTATCCGTTCGAACCCGACCCGAGTTTGAAAATTCAAAAATAAATGCAAAAAAATTCTAAAAATTAGAGAACATCATCCGGGCTTCATTTCAAGAAGAAGCGGGTATGGACGGGCCGAAAAATAGAGAACGAAAAAAATTTCCTTCCTATCCGTTCGAACCCGACCCGAGTTAGAAAATTAAAAAATAAATGCAAAAAAATTCAAAAAATTAAAAAACATCATCCAGGCTTCATTTCAAGACGAAACGGGACAGGACAGGCCGAAAAATAGAGAGGAAAAAAAATTTTCCTTCCTATCCGTTCGAACCCGACCCGAGTTAGAAAATTCAAAAATAAATGCAAAAAAATTCAAAAAATAAAAAAACATCAAAACAGGCTTCATTTCAAGACGACACGGGTCAGGACAGGCCGAAAAATAGAGAGGAAAAAAAAATTTCCTTCCTATCCGTTCGAACCCGACCTGAGTAAGAAAATTCAAAAATAAATGCAAAAAAATTATAAAAGTTAAAAAATATCATCCAGGCTTCATTTCAAGACGAAACGGGTCATGACGGGCCGAATAATAGAGAGGAAAAAAAAAATTCCTTCCTATCCGTTCGAACCCGACCCGAGTTAGAAAATTCAAAAATAAATGCAAAAAAATTCTAAAATTTAAAAAACATCATCCAGGCTTAATTTCAAGACGAAACGGGTCGGGACAGGCCGAACAATAGAGAGGAAAAAAAAATTTCCTTCCTATCCGTTCGAACCCGACCCGAGTTAGAAAATTCAAAAATAAATGCAAAAAAATTCAAAAAATTAAAAAACATCATCCAGGCTTCATTTCAATAAGAAACGGGTATGGACAGGCCGAAAAACAGAGAACGAAAAAAATTTCCTTCCTATCCGTTCGAACCCGACCCGAGTTAGAAAATTCAAAATTAAATGCAAAAAAATTCTAAAAATTAAAAAACATCATCCTGGCTTCATTTAAAGATGAAACAGGTATGGACAGGCCGAAAAACAGAAAACGAAAAAAATTTCCTTCCTATCCGTTCGAACCCGACCCGAGTTAGAAAATTCAAAAATAAATGCAAAAAAATTCAAAAAATTAAAAAACATCATCCAGGCTTCATTTGAAGACGAAACGGGTCAGGACAGGCCGAAAAATAGAGAGGAAAAAAAATTTTCCTTCCTATCCGTTCGAACCTGACCCGAGATAGAAAATTCAAAATTAAATGCAAAAAAATTCTAAAAATTAAAAAACATCATCCTGGCTTCATTTCAAGATGAAACAGGTATGGACAGGCCGAAAAACAGAGAACGAAAAAAATTTCCTTCCTATCCGTTCGAACCCGACCCGAGTTAGAAAATTCAAAAATAAATGCAAAAAAATTCTAAAAATTAAAAAACATCATCCAAGCTTCATTTCAAGATGAAACGGGTCAGGACGGGCCGAATAATAGAGAGGAAAAAAAAATTTCCTTCCTATCCGTTCGAACCCGACCCGAGTTAGAAAATTCAAAAATAAATGCAAAAAAATTATAAAAATTAAAAAACATCATCCAGGCTTCGTTTCAAGACGAAACGGGTCGGGGCAGGCCGAAAAATAGAGAGGAAAAAAAAATTTCCTTCCTATCCGTTCGAACCCGACCCGAGTTAGAAAATTAAAAATAAATGCAAAAAAATTCAAAAAATTAAAAAACATTATCCAGGCTTCATTTCAAGAAGAAACGGGTATGGACAGGCCGAAAAACAGAGAACGAAAAAAATTTCCTTCCTATCCGTTCGAACCCGACCCGCGTTAGAAAATTCAAAAATAAATGCAAAAAAATGCACAAAATTAAAAAATGTCATCCTGGCTTCATTTCAAGATGAAACGGGTATGGACAGGTAGAACAACAGAGAACGAAAAAATTTTCCTTCCTATCCGTTCGAACCCGACCCGAGTTAGAAAATTCAAAAATAAATGCAAAAAAATTCAAAAAATTAAAAAACATCATCCAGGCTTCATTTCAAGACAAAACGGCTCAAGACAGGCCGAAAAATAGAGAGGAAAAAAAATTTTCCTTCCTATCCGTTCGAACCCGACCCGAGTTAGAAAATCCAAAAATAAATGCAAAAAAATTCTAAAAATTAAAAAACATCATCCAAGCTTCATTTCAGGACGGAACGGGTCAGGACGGGCCGAATAATAGAGAGGAAAAAACAAATTTCCTTCCTATCCGTTGGAACCGGACCCGAGTTAGAAAATTCAAAAATAAATGCAAAAAAATTCTAAAAAGTAAAAAACATCGTCCAGGTTTCATTTTGAGACGAAACGGGTAAGGACCGGACGAAAAATAGAGAAGAAAAAAAATTTCCCTCCTATCCGTTCGAACCCGACCCGAGTTTGAAAATTCAAAAATAAATGCAAAAAAATTCTAAAAATTAGAGAACATCATCCGGGCTTCATTTCAAGAAGAAGCGGGTATGGACGGGCCGAAAAATAGAGAACGAAAAAAATTTCCTTCCTATCCGTTCGAACCCGACCCGAGTTAGAAAATTAAAAAATAAATGCAAAAAAATTCAAAAAATTAAAAAACATCATCCAGGCTTCATTTCAAGACGAAACGGGACAGGACAGGCCGAAAAATAGAGACGAAAAAAAATTTTCCTTCCTATCCGTTCGAACCCGACCCGAGTTAGAAAATTCAAAAATAAATGCAAAAAAATTCAAAAAATAAAAAAACATCAAAACAGGCTTCATTTCAAGACGACACGGGTCAGGACAGGCCGAAAAATAGAGAGGAAAAAAAATTTTCCTTCCTATCCGTTCGAACCCGACCTGAGTAAGAAAATTCAAAAATAAATGCAAAAAAATTATAAAAGTTAAAAAATATCATCCAGGCTTCATTTCAAGACGAAACGGGTCATGACGGGCCGAATAATAGAGAGGAAAAAAAAAATTCCTTCCTATCCGTTCGAACCCGACCCGAGTTTGAAAATTCAAAAATAAATGCAAAAAAATTCTAAAATTTAAAAAACATCATCCAGGCTTAATTTCAAGACGAAACGGGTCGGGACAGGCCGAAAAATAGAGAGGAAAAAAAAATTTCCTTCCTATCCGTTCGAACCCGACCCGAGTTAGAAAATTCAAAAATAAATGCAAAAAAATTCTAAAATTTAAAAAACATCATCCAGGCTTAATTTCAAGACGAAACGGGTCGGGACAGGCCGAAAAATAGAGAGGAAAAAAAAATTTCCTTCCTATCCGTTCGAACCCAACCCGAGTTAGAAAATTCAAAAATAAATGCAAAAAAATTCAAAAAATTAAAAAACATCATCCAGGCTTCATTTCAATAAGAAACGGGTATGGACAGGCCGAAAAACAGAGAACGAAAAAAATTTCCTTCCTATCCGTTCGAACCCGACCCGAGTTAGAAAATTCAAAATTAAATGCAAAAAAATTCTAAATATTAAAAAACATCATCCTGGCTTCATTTCAAGATGAAACGGGTATGGACAGGCCGAAAAACAGAGATCGAAAAAAATTTCCTTCCTATCCGCTCGAACCCGACCCGAGTTAGAAAATTCAAAAATAAATGCAAAAAAATTCAAAAACTTAAAAAACATCATCCAGGCTTCATTTCAAGACGAAACGGATCAGGACTGGCCGAAAAATAGAGAGGAAAAAAAATTTTCCTTCCTATCCGTTCGAACCCGACCCGAGTAAGAAAATTCAAAAATAAATGCAAAAAAATTCTAAAAATTAAAAAAAATCATCCAGGCTTCATTTCAAGACGAAACGGGTCAGGACGGGTCGAATAATAGAGAGGAAAAAAAAATTTCCTTCCTGTCCGTTCGAACCCGACCCGAGTTAGAAAATTCAAAAATAAATGCAAAAAAATTTTAAAAATTAAAAAACATCATCCAGGCTTCATTTCAAAAGAAACGGGTCAGGACAGGCCGAAAAATAGAGAGGAAAAAAAAAAATTCCTTCCTATCCATTCGAACCCGACCCGAGTTAGAAAATTCAGAAACAAATGCAAAAAAATTCTAAAAACTAAAAAACATCATCCAGGCTTCATTTCAAGACGAAACGGGTCAGGACGGGCCGAATAATAGAGAGGAAAAAAAAATTTCCTTCCTATCCGTTCGAACCCGACCCGAGTTAGAAAATTCAAAACTAAATGCAAAAAAATTCTAAAAATTAAGAAATATCATCCAGGCTTCATTTCAAGACGAAACGGATCAGGACGGGCCGAATAATAGAAAGGAAAAAAAAATTTCCTACCTATCCGTTCGAACCCGACCCGAGTTAGAAAATTCAAAAATAAATGCAAAAAAATTCGAAAAATTAAAAAAAATCATCCAGGCTTCATTTCAGGACGAAACGGGTCGGGACAGGCCGAAAAATAGAGAGGAAAAAAAATTTCCTTCCTATCCGTTCGAACCCGACCCGAGTTCGAAAATTAAAAAATAAATGCAAAAAAACTCTAAAAATTAAAAAACATCATCCAGGCTTCACTTCAAGACGAAACGGGTCTGGATAGGTCGAAAAATGGAGAGGAAAAAAAAATTTCCTTCCTATCCGTTCAAACCCGACCCGAGTTAGAAAATTCAAAAATAAATGCAAAAAAATTCAAAAAATTAAAAAACATCATCCAGGCTTCATTTCAAAACGAAACGGGTCAGGACAGGCCGAAAAAGAGAGAGGAAAAAAAATTTTCCTTCTTATCCGTCCGAACCCGACCCGAGTAAGAAAATTCAAAAATAAATGCAAAAAAATTCTAAAAATTAAAAAATATCATCCAGGCTTCATTTCAAGACGAAACGGGTCAGGACGGGCCGAATAATAGTGAGGAAAAAAAAATTTCCTTCCTATCCGTTCGAACCCGAACCGAGTTAGAAAATTCAAAAATAAATGCAAAAAAAATTCGAAAAATTAAAAAACATCATCCCGGCTTCATTTCAAGACAAAACGGGTTGGGACAGGCCGAAAAATAGAGGAAAAAAAATTTTCCTTCCTATCCGTTCGAACCCGACCCGAGTTAGAAAATTCAAAAATAAACGCAAAAAAATTCTAAAAATTAAAAAACATCATCCAAGCTTCATTTCAAGACGAAACGGGTCAGGACGGGCCGAATAATAGAGAGGAAAAAAAATTTTCCATCCTATCCGTTCGAACCCGACCCGAGTTAGAAAATTCAAAAATAAATGCAAAAAAATTCTAAAAATTAAAAAACATCATCCAGGCTTCATTTCAAGACGAAACGGGTCGGGACAGGCCTAAAAATAGAGAAAAAAAAAAAATTTCCTTCCTATCCGTTCGAACCCGACCCGAGTTAGAAAATTAAAAATAAATGCAAAAAAATTCAAAAAATTAAAAAACATCATCCAGGCTTCTTTTCAAGACGACACGGGTCAGGACAGGCCGAAAAATAGAGAGGAAAAAAAAATTTCCTTCCTATCCGTTCGAACCCAACCCGAGTAAGAAAATTCAAAAATAAATGCAAAAAAATTCAAAAAATTAAAAAACATCATCCTGGCTTCATTTCAAGAAGAAACGGGTATGCACAGGCCGAAAAACAGAGAACGAAAAAAATTTCCTTCCTATCCGTTCGAACCCGACCCGAGTTAGAAAATTCAAAAATAAATGCAAAAAAATTTTAAAAATTAAAAAACATCAACCTGGCTTCATTTCAAGAAGAAACGGGTATGGACAGGCCGAAAAACAGAGAACGAAAAAAATTTCCTTCCTATCCGTTCGAACCCGACCCGAGTTAGAAAATTCAAAAATAAATGCAAAAAAATTCTAAAAATTAAAAAACATCATCCAAGCTTCATTTCAAGATGAAACGGATCAGGACAGGCCGAAAAATTGAGAGGAAAAAAAATTTTCCTTCCTATCCGTTCGAACCCGACTCGAGTTAGAAAATTCAAAAATAAATGCAAAAAAATTCTAAAAATTAAAAACATCATCCAAGCTTCATTTCAAGACGAAACGGGTTAGGACGGGCCGAATAATATAGAGGAAAAAAAATTTCCTTCCTATCCGTTCGAACCCGACCCGAGTTAGAAAATTCAAAAATAAATGCAAAAAAATTCTAAAAATTAAAAAACATCATCCAGGCTTCATTTTAAGACGAAACCGGTCGGGACAGGCCGAAAAATAGAGAGGAAAAAAAAATTTCCTTCCTATCCGTTCGAACTCGACCCGAGTTAGAAAATTAATAATAAATGCAAAAAAAAATTCAAAAAATTAAAAAACATCATCCAGGCTTGATTTCAAGACAACACGGGTCAGGACAGGCCGAAAAATAGAGAGGAAAAAAATTTCCTTCCTATCCGTTGGAACCTGATCCGAGTTAGAAAATTCAAAAATAAATGCAAAAAAATTCTAAAAATTAAAAAACATCGTCCAGGTTTCATTTTGAGACGAAACAAGTAAGGACCGGGCGAAAAATAGAGAAGAAAAAAAATTTCCCTCCTATCCGTACGAACCCGACCCGAGTTTGAAAATTCAAAAATAAATGCAAAAAAATTCTAAAAATTAGAGAACATCATCCGGGCTTCATTTTAAGAAGAAGCGGGTATGGACGGGCCGAAAAATAGAAAACGAAAAAATTTTCCTTCCTATCCGTTCGAACCAGACCCGAGTTAGAAAATTCAAAAATAAATGAAAAAAATTCTAAAAATTAAAAAATATCATCCTGGCTTCATTTCAAGATGAAACGGGTATGGACAGGCCGAAAAACAGAGAATGAAAAAAATTTCCTTCCTATCCGTTCGAACCCGACCCGAGTTAGAAAATTCAAAAATAAATGCAAAAAAACTCTAAAAACTAAAAAATATCATCCAGGCTTCATTTCAAGACGAAACGGGTCTGGATAGGTCGAAAAATGGAGAGGAAAAAAAAATTTCCTTCCTATCCGTTCGAACCCGACCCGAGTTAGAAAATTCAAAAATAAATGCAAAAAAATTCTAAAAATTAAAAAACATCATCCAGGCTTCATTTCAAGACTAAACGGGTCAGGACAGGCCGAAAAATAGAGAGGAAAAAAAAATTTCCTTCCTATCCGTTCGAACCCGACCCGAGTTAGAAAATTCAAAAATAAATGCAAAAAAATTCTAAAAATTAAGAAACATCATCCAGGCTTCATTTCAAGAAGAAACGGGTCAGGATAGGCCGAAAAATAGAGAGGAAAAAAAAATTTCCTTCCTATCTGTTCGAACCCGACCCGAGTTAGAAAATTCAAAAATAAATGCAAAAAAATTCTAAAAATTAAAAAACATCATCCAGGCTTTATTTCAAGACGAAACGGGTCAGGACGGGCCGAATAATAGAGAGGAAAAAAAAATTTCCTTCCTATCCGTTCGAACCCGACCCGAGATAGAAAATTCAAAAATAAATGCAAAAAAATTCTAAAAATTAAAAAACATCATCCAGACTTCATTTCAAGACTAAACGGGTCAGGACAGGCCGAAAAATAGAGAGGAAAAACAAATTTCCTTCCTATCCGTTCGAACTCGACCCGAGTTAGAAAATTCAAAAATAAATGCAAAAATATTCGAAAAATTAAAAAACATCATCCTGGCTTCATTTCAAGATGAAACGGGTATGGACAGGCCGAAAAACAGAGAACGAAAAAACTTTCCTTCCTATCCGTTCGAACCCGACCCGAGTTAGAAAATTCAAAAATAAATGCAAAAAAATTCAAAAAATTAAAAAACATCATCCAGGCTTCATTTCAAGACGAAACGGGTCAGGACAGGCCGAAAAATAGAGAGGAAAAAAAATTTTCCTTCCTATCCGTTCGAACCCGACCCGAGTTAGAAAATTCAAAAATAAATGCAAAAAAATTCTAAAAATTAAAAAACATCATCCAAGCTTCATTTCAAGACGAAACGGGTCAGGACGGGCCGAATAATAGTGAGGAAAAAAAAATTTCCTTCCTATCCGTTCGAACCCGACCCGAGTTAGAAAATTCAAAAATAAATGCAAAAAAATTTTAAAAATTAAAAAACATCATCCAGGCTTCATTTTAAGACGAAACGGGTCGGGACAGGCCGAAAAATAGAGAGGAAAAAAAAATTTCCTTCCTGTCCGTTCGAACCCGACCCGAGTTGGAAAATTAAAAATAAATGCAAAAACATTCAAAAAATTCAAAAACATCATCCAAGCTTCATTTCAAGACGAAACGGGTCAGGACGGGCCGAATAATAGTGAGGAAAAAAAAATTTCCTTCCTATCCGTTCGAACCCGACCCGAGTAAGAAAATTCAAAAATAAATGCAAAAAAATTCAAAAAATTAAAAAACATCATCCTGGCTTCATTTCAAGAAGAAACGGGTATGCACGGGCCGAAAAACAGAGAACGAAAAAAATTTCCTTCCTATCCGTTCGAACCCGACCCGAGTTAGAAAATTCAAAAATAAATGCAAAAAAATTCTAAAAATTAAAAAACATCAACCTGGCTTCATTTCAAGAAGAAACGGGTATGGACAGGCCGAAAAAGAGAGAACGAAAAAAATTTCCTTCCTATCCGTTCGAACCCGACCCGAGTTAGAAAATTCAAAAATAAATGCAAAAAAATTCAAAAAATTAAAAAACATCATCCAGGCTTCATTTCAAGACGAAACGGCTCAGGACAGGCCGAAAAATTGAGAGGAAAAAAAATTTTCCTTCCTATCCGTTCGAACCCGACTCGAGTTAGAAAATTCAAAAATAAATGCAAAAAAATTCTAAAAATTAAAAACATCATCCAAGCTTCATTTCAAGACGAAACGGGTCAGGACGGGCCGAATAATATAGAGGAAAAAAAATTTCCTTCCTATCCGTTCGAACCCGACCCGAGTTAGAAAATTCAAAAATAAATGCAAAAAAATTCTAAAAATTAAAAAACATCATCCGGGCTTCATTTTAAGACGAAACCGGTCGGGACAGGCCGAAAAATAGAGAGGAAAAAAAAATTTCCTTCCTATCCGTTCGAACTCGACCCGAGTTAGAAAATTAATAATAAATGCAAAAAAATTCAAAAAATTAAAAAACATCATCCAGGCTTGATTTCAAGACAACACGGGTCAGGACAGGCCGAAAAATAGAGAGGAAAAAAATTTCCTTCCTATCCGTTGGAACCTGATCCGAGTTAGAAAATTCAAAAATAAATGCAAAAAAATTCTAAAAATTAAAAAACATCGTCCAGGTTTCATTTTCAGACGAAACAAGTAAGGACCGGGCGAAAAATAGAGAAGAAAAAAAATTTCCCTCCTATCCGTACGAACCCGACCCGAGTTTGAAAATTCAAAAATAAATGCAAAAAAATTCTAAAAATTAGAGAACATCATCCGGGCTTCATTTTAAGAAGAAGCGGGTATGGACGGGCCGAAAAATAGAAAACGAAAAAATTTTCCTTCCTATCCGTTCGAACCAGACCCGAGTTAGAAAATTCAAAAATAAATGAAAAAAATTCTAAAAATTAAAAAATATCATCCTGGCTTCATTTCAAGATGAAACGGGTATGGACAGGCCGAAAAACAGAGAATGAAAAAAATTTCCTTCCTATCCGTTCGAACCCGACCCGAGTTAGAAAATTCAAAAATAAATGCAAAAAAACTCTAAAAACTAAAAAACATCATCCAGGCTTCATTTCAAGACGAAACGGGTCTGGATAGGTCGAAAAATGGAGAGGAAAAAAAAATTTCCTTCCTATCCGTTCGAACCCGACCCGAGTTAGAAAATTCAAAAATAAATGCAAAAAAATTCTAAAAATTAAAAAACATCATCCAGGCTTCATTTCAAGACGAAACGGGTCAGGACGGGCCGAATAATAGAGAGGAAAAAAAAATTTCCTTCCTATCCGTTCGAACCCGACCCGAGTTAGAAAATTCAAAAATAAATGCAAAAAAATTCTAAAAATTAAAAAACATCATCCAGACTTCATTTCAAGACTAAACGGGTCAGGACAGGCCGAAAAATAGAGAGGAAAAACAAATTTCCTTCCTATCCGTTCGAACTCGACCCGAGTTAGAAAATTCAAAAATAAATGCAAAAATATTCGAAAAATTAAAAAACATCATCCTGGCTTCATTTCAAGATGAAACGGGTATGGACAGGCCGAAAAACAGAGAACGAAAAAACTTTCCTTCCTATCCGTTCGAACCCGACCCGAGTTAGAAAATTCAAAAATAAATGCAAAAAAATTCAAAAAATTAAAAAACATCATCCAGGCTTCATTTCAAGACGAAACGGGTCAGGACAGGCCGAAAAATAGAGAGGAAAAAAAAATTTCCTTCCTATCCGTTCGAACCCGACCCGAGTTAGAAAATTCAAAAATAAATGCAAAAAAATTCTAAAAATTAAAAAACATCATCCAAGCTTCATTTCAAGACGAAACGGGTCAGGACGGGCCGAATAATAGTGAGGAAAAAAAAATTTCCTTCCTATCCGTTCGAACCCGACCCGAGTTAGAAAATTCAAAAATAAATGCAAAAAAATTTTAAAAATTAAAAAACATCATCCAGGCTTCATTTTAAGACGAAACGGGTCGGGACAGGCCGAAAAATAGAGAGGAAAAAAAAATTTCCTTCCTGTCCGTTCGAACCCGACCCGAGTTAGAAAATTAAAAATAAATGCAAAAACATTCAAAAAATTAAAAAACATCATCCAAGCTTCATTTCAAGACGAAACGGGTCAGGACGGGCCGAATAATAGTGAGGAAAAAAAATTTTCCTTCCTATCCGTTCGAACCCGACCCGAGTAAGAAAATTCAAAAATAAATGCAAAAAAATTCAAAAAATTAAAAAACATCATCCTGGCTTCATTTCAAGAAGAAACGGGTATGCACAGGCCGAAAAACAGAGAACGAAAAAAATTTCCTTCCTATCCGTTCGAACCCGACCCGAGTTAGAAAATTCAAAAATAAATGCAAAAAAATTCTAAAAATTAAAAAACATCAACCTGGCTTCATTTCAAGAAGAAACGGGTATGGACAGGCCGAAAAACAGAGAACGAAAAAAATTTCCTTCCTATCCGTTCGAACCCGACCCGAGTTAGAAAATTCAAAAATAAATGCAAAAAAATTCAAAAAATTAAAAAACATCATCCAGGCTTCATTTCAAGACGAAACGGCTCAGGACAGGCCGAAAAATTGAGAGGAAAAAAAATTTTCCTTCCTATCCGTTCGAACCCGACTCGAGTTAGAAAATTCAAAAATAAATGCAAAAAAATTCTAAAAATTAAAAACATCATCCAAGCTTCATTTCAAGACGAAACGGGTCAGGACGGGCCGAATAATATAGAGGAAAAAAAATTTCCTTCCTATCCGTTCGAACCCGACCCGAGTTAGAAAATTCAAAAATAAATGCAAAAAAATTCTAAAAATTAAAAAACATCATCCAGGCTTCATTTTAAGACGAAACCGGTCGGGACAGGCCGAAAAATAGAGAGGAAAAAAAAATTTCCTTCCTATCCGTTCGAACTCGACCCGAGTTAGAAAATTAATAATAAATGCAAAAAAATTCAAAAACTTAAAAAACATCATCCAGGCTTGATTTCAAGACAACACGGGTCAGGACAGGCCGAAAAATAGAGAGGAAAAAAATTTCCTTCCTATCCGTTGGAACCTGATCCGAGTTAGAAAATTCAAAAATAAATGCAAAAAAATTCTAAAAATTAAAAAACATCGTCCAGGTTTCATTTTGAGACGAAAAAAGTAAGGACCGGGCGAAAAATAGAGAAGAAAAAAAATTTCCCTCCTATCCGTACGAACCCGACCCGAGTTTGAAAATTCAAAAATAAATGCAAAAAAATTCTAAAAATTAGAGAACATCATCCGGGCTTCATTTTAAATAGAAGCGGGTATGGACGGGCCGAAAAATAGAAAACGAAAAAATTTTCCTTCCTATCCGTTCGAACCAGACCCGAGTTAGAAAATTCAAAAATAAATGAAAAAAATTCTAAAAATTAAAAAATATCATCCTGGCTTCATTTCAAGATGAAACGGGTATGGACAGGCCGAAAAACAGAGAATGAAAAAAATTTCCTTCCTATCCGTTCGAACCCGACCCGAGTTAGAAAATTCAAAAATAAATGCAAAAAAACTCTAAAAACTAAAAAACATCATCCAGACTTCATTTCAAGACGAAACGGGTCTGGATAGGTCGAAAAATGGAGAGGAAAAAAAAATTTCCTTCCTATCCGTTCGAACCCGACCCGAGTTAGAAAATTCAAAAATAAATGCAAAAAAATTCTAAAAATTAAAAAACATCATCCAGGCTTCATTTCAAGACTAAACGGGTCAGGACAGGCCGAAAAATAGAGAGGAAAAAAAAATTTCCTTCCTATCCGTTCGAACCCGACCCGAGTTAGAAAATTCAAAAATAAATGCAAAAAAATTCTAAAAATTAAGAAACATCATCCAGGCTTCATTTCAAGAAGAAACGGGTCAGGATAGGCCGAAAAATAGAGAGGAAAAAAAAATTTCCTTCCTATCCGTTCGAACCCGACCCGAGTTAGAAAATTCAAAAATAAATGCAAAAAAATTCTAAAAATTAAAAAACATCATCCAGGCTTCATTTCAAGACGAAACGGGTCAGGACGGGCCGAATAATAGAGAGGAAAAAAAAATTTTCTTCCTATCCGTTCGAACCCGACCCGAGTTAGAAAATTCAAAAATAAATGCAAAAAAATTCTAAAAATTAAAAAACATCATCCAGACTTCATTTCAAGACTAAACGGGTCAGGACAGGCCGAAAAATAGAGAGGAAAAACAAATTTCCTTCCTATCCGTTCGAACCCGACCCGAGTTAGAGAATTCAAAAATAAATGCAAAAAAATTTTAAAAATTAAAAAACATCATCCAGGTTTCATTTCAAGACGAAACGGGCCAGGACAGGTAGAAAAATAGAGAACAAAAATAATTTCGTTCCAATCCGTTCGAAACCGACCCGAGTTAGAAAATGCAAAAATAAATGGAAAAAAATTCTAAAAATTAAAAAACATCATCTAGGTTTCATTTCAAGACGAAACAGGTGAAGACAGGCCGAAAAATAGAGAAGAAAAAAAATTTCCTTCCTATCTGTTCAAACCCGACCCGAGTTAGAGAATTAAAAAATAAATGCAAAAAAATTTTAAAAATTAAAAAACATCATCCAGGTTTCATTTCAAGACGAAATGGGCCAGGACAGGCAGAAAAATAGAGAACAAAAAAAATTTCCTTCCTATCCGTTCGAACCCGACCCGAGTTAGAAAATTCAAAAATAAATGCAAAAAAATTCTAAAAATTAAAAAACATCATCCAGGCTTCATTTCAAGACTAAACGGGTCAGGACAGGCCGAAAAATAGAGAGGAAAAAAAAATTTCCTTCCTATCCGTTCGAACCCGACCCGAGTTAGAAAATTCAAAAATAAATGCAAAAAAATTCTAAAAATTAAGAAACATCATCCAGGCTTCATTTCAAGAAGAAACGGGTCAGGACAGGCCGAAAAATAGAGAGGAAAAAAAATTTCCTTCCTATCCGTTCGAACCCGACCCGAGTTAGAAAATTCAAAAATAAATGCAAAAAAATTCTAAAAATTAAAAAACATCATCCAGGCTTCATTTCAAGACGAAACGGGTCAGGACGGGCCGAATAATAGAGAGG
Source organism: Quercus robur (assembly GCF_932294415.1). NCBI lineage: Eukaryota > Viridiplantae > Streptophyta > Magnoliopsida > Fagales > Fagaceae > Quercus > Quercus robur. The sequence continues at coordinate 30,411,120 of NC_065540.1, read as the reverse complement.
AAAAAAAAATTTCCTTCCTATCCGTTCGAACCCGACCCGAGTTAGAAAATTCAAAAATAAATGCAAAAAAATTCTAAAAATTAAAAAACATCATCCAGGCTTCATTTAAAGACTAAACGGGTCAGGACAGGCCGAAAAATAGAGAGGAAAAACAAATTTCCTTCCTATCCGTTCGAACTCGACCCGAGTTAGAAAATTCAAAAATAAATGCAAAAATATTCGAAAAATTAAAAAACATCATCCTGGCTTCATTTCAAGATGAAACGGGTATGGACAGGCCGAAAAACAGAGAACGAAAAAACTTTCCTTCCTATCCGTTCGAACCCGACCCGAGTTAGAAAATTCAAAAATAAATGCAAAAAAATTCAAAAAATTAAAAAACATCATCCAGGCTTCATTTCAAGACGAAACGGGTCAGGACTGGCCGAAAAATAGAGAGGAAAAAAAATTTTCCTTCCTATCCGTTCGAACCCGACCCGAGTTAGAAAATTCAAAAATAAATGCAAAAAAATTCTAAAAATTAAAAAACATCATCCAAGCTTCATTTCAAGACGAAACGGGTCAGGACGGGCCGAATAATAGTGAGGAAAAAAAAATTTCCTTCCTATCCGTTCGAACCCGACCCGAGTTAGAAAATTCAAAAATAAATGCAAAAAAATTCTAAAAATTAAAAAACATCATCCAGGCTTCATTTCAAGACTAAACGGGTCAGGACAGGCCGAAAAATAGAGAGGAAAAAAAAATTTCCTTCCTATCCGTTCGAACCCGACCCGAGTTAGAAAATTCAAAAATAAATGCAAAAAAATTCTAAAAATTAAGAAACATCATCCAGGCTTCATTTCAAGAAGAAACGGGTCAGGACAGGCCGAAAAATAGAGAGGAAAAAAAATTTCCTTCCTATCCGTTCGAACCCGACCCGAGTTAGAAAATTCAAAAATAAATGCAAAAAAATTCTAAAAATTAAAAAACATCATCCAGGCTTCATTTCAAGACGAAACGGGTCAGGACGGGCCGAATAATAGAGAGGAAAAAAAAATTTCCTTCCTATCCGTTCGAACCCGACCCGAGTTAGAAAATTCAAAAATAAATGCAAAAAAATTCTAAAAATTAAAAAACATCATCCAGGCTTCATTTAAAGACTAAACGGGTCAGGACAGGCCGAAAAATAGAGAGGAAAAACAAATTTCCTTCCTATCCTTTCGAACTCGACCCGAGTTAGAAAATTCAAAAATAAATGCAAAAATATTCGAAAAATTAAAAAACATCATCCTGGCTTCATTTCAAGATGAAACGGGTATGGACAGGCCGAAAAACAGAGAACGAAAAAACTTTCCTTCCTATCCGTTCGAACCCGACCCGAGTTAGAAAATTCAAAAATAAATGCAAAAAAATTCAAAAAATTAAAAAACATCATCCAGGCTTCATTTCAAGACGAAACGGGTCAGAACAGGCCGAAAAATAGACAGGAAAAAAAATTTTCCTTCCTATCCGTTCGAACCCGACCCGAGTTAGAAAATTCAAAAATAAATGCAAAAAAATTCTAAAAATTAAAAAACATCATCCAAGCTTCATTTCAAGACGAAACGGGTCAGGACGGGCCGAATAATAGTGAGGAAAAAAAAATTTCCTTCCTATCCGTTCGAACCCGACCCGAGTTAGAAAATTCAAAAATAAATGCAAAAAAATTTTAAAAATTAAAAAACATCATCCAGGCTTCATTTTAAGACGAAACGGGTCGGGACAGGCCGAAAAATAGAGAGGAAAAAAAAATTTCCTTCCTGTCCGTTCAAACCCGACCCGAGTTAGAAAATTAAAAATAAATGCAAAAACATTCAAAAAATTAAAAAACATCATCCAAGCTTCATTTCAAGACAAAACGGGTCAGGACGGGCCGAATAATAGTGAGGAAAAAAAATTTTCCTTCCTATCCGTTCGAACCCGACCCGAGATAGAAAATTCAAAAATAAATGCAAAAAAATTCTAAAAATTAAAAAACATCATCCAAGCTTCATTTCAAGACGAAACGGGTCAGGACGGGCCGAATCATAGAGAGGAAAAAAAAATTTCCTTCCTATCCGTTCGAACCCGTCCCGAGTTAGAAAATTCAAAAATAAATGCAAAAAAATTCTAAAAATTAAAAAACATCATCCAGGCTTCATTTCAAGACTAAACGGGTCAGGACAGGCCGAAAAATAGAGAGAAAAAAAAATTTCCTTCCTATCCGTTCGAACTCGACCCGAGTTAGAAAATTCAAAAATAAATGCAAAAATATTCGAAAAATTAAAAAACATCATCCTGGCTTCATTTCAAGAAGAAACGGGTATGGACAGGCCGAAAAACAGAGAACGAAAAAAATTTCCTTCCTATACGTTCGAACCCGACCCGAGTTAGAAAATTCAAAAATAAATGCAAAAAAATTCAAAAAATTAAAAAACATTATCCAGGCTTCATTTCAAGACGAAACGGGTCAGGACAGGCCGAAAAATAGAGAGGAAAAAAAATTTTCCTTCCTATCCGTTCGAACCCGACCCGAGTTAGAAAATTCAAAAATAAATGCAAAAAATTCTAAAAATTAAAAAACATCATCCAAGCTTCATTTCAAGACGAAACGGGTCAGGACGGGCCAAATAACAGTGAGGAAAAAAAAATTTCCTTCCTATCCGTTCGAACCCGACCCGAGTTAGAAAATTCAAAAATAAATGCAAAAAAATTCTAAAAATTAAAAAACATCATCCAGGCTTCATTTTAAGACGAAACGGGTCGGGACAGGCCGAAAAATTGAGAGGAAAAAAAAATTTCCTTCCTGTCCGTTCGAACCCGACCTGAGTTAGAAAATTAAAAATAAATGCAAAAACATTCAAAAAATTAAAAAACATCATCCAGGCTTCATTTCTAGACGACACGGGTCAGGACAGGCCGAAAAATAGAGAAGAAAAAAATTTCCTTCCTATCCGTTGGAACCTGACCCGAATTAGAAAATTCAAAAATAAATGCAAAAAAATTCTAAAAATTAAAAAACATCGTCCAGGTTTCATTTTGAGACGAAACGGGTAAGGACCGGCCGAAAAATTGAGAAGAAAAAAAATTTCCGTCCTATCCGTTCGAACCCGACCCGAGTTAGAAAATTTAAAAATAAATGCAAAAAAACTCTAAAAATTAAAAAACATCATCCAGGCTTCATTTCAAGACGAAACGGATCTGGATAGGTCGAAAAATGGAGAGGAAAAAAAAATTTCCTTCCTATCCGTTCGAACCCGACCCGAGTTAGAAAATTCAAAAATAAATGCAAAAAAATTCTAAAAATTAAAAAACATCATCCAGGCTTCATTTCAAGACTAAACGGGTCAGGACAGGCCGAAAAATAGAGAGGAAAAAAAATATTTCCTTCCTATCCGTTCGAACTCGACCTGAGTTGGAAAATTCAAAAAGAAATGCAAAAAAATTCTAAAAATTAAAAAACATCATCCTGGCTTCATTTCAAGATGAAACGGGTATGGACAGGCCGAAAACCAGAGAACGAAAAAAATTTCCTTCCTATCCGTTCGAACCCGACCCGAGTTAGAAAATTCAAAAATAAATGCAAAAAAACTTCAAATAATCAAAAAACATCATCCAGGCTTCATTTCAAGACGAAACGGGTCAGGACAGGCCGAAAAATATAGAGGAAAAAAAATTTTCCTTCCTATCCGTTCGAACCCGACCCAAAATAGAAAATTCAAAAATAAATGCAAAAAAATTCTAAAAATTAAAAAACATCATCCAAGCTTCATTTCAAGACGAAACGGGTCAGGACTGGCCGAATAATAGAGAGGAAAAAAAAATTTCCTTCCTATCCGTTCGAACCCGACCCGAGTTAGAAAATTCAAAAATAAATGCAAAAAAATTCTAAAAATTAAAAAACATCATCCAGGCTTCATTTCAAGACGAAACGGGTTGGGACAGGCCGAAAAATAGAGAGGAAAAAAAAATTTCCTTCCTATCCGTTCGAACCCAACCCGAGTTAGAAAATTAAAAATAAATGCAAAAAAATTCAAAAAATTAAAAAACATCATCCAGGCTTCATTTCAAGAAGAAACGGGTATGGACAGGCCGAAAAACAGAGGACGAAAAAAATTTCCTTCCTGTCCGTTCGAACCCGACCCGAGTTAGAAAATTCAAAAATAAATGCAAAAAAATTCTAAAAATTAAAAAATATCATCCTGGCTTCATTTCAAGATGAAACGGGTATGGACAGGCCGAAAAACAGAGAACGAAAAAAATTTCCTTCCTATCCGTTCGAACCCGACCCGAGTTGGAAAATTAAAAATAAATGCAAAAAAATTCAAAAAATTAAAAAACATCATCCAGGCTTCATTTCAAGACGACACGGGTCAGGACAGGCCGAAAAATAGAGAGGAAAAAAAATTTCATTCCTATCCGTTCGAACCCGACCCGAGTAAGAAAATTCAAAAATAAATGCAAAAAAATTCTAAAAATTAAAAAACATCATCCTGGCTTCATTTCAAGAAGAAACGGGTATGCACAGGCCGAAAAACAGAGAACGAAAAAAATTTCCTTCCTATCCACTCGAACCCGACCCGAGTTAGAAAATTCAAAAATAAATGCAATAAAATTCTAAAAATTAAAAAACATCAACCTGGCTTCATTTCAAGAAGAAATGGGTATGGACAGGCCGAAAAACAGAGAACGAAAAAAATTTCCTTCCTATCCGTTCGAACCCAACCCGAGTTAGAAAATTCAAAAATAAATGCAAAAAAATTCAAAAAATTAAAAAACATCATCCAGGCTTCATTTCAAGACGGAACGGCTCAGGACAGGCCGAAAAATAGAGAGGAAAAAAAAATTTCCTTCCTATCCGTTCGAACCCGACCCGAGTTAGAAAATTCAAAAATAAATGCAAAAAAATTCTAAAAATTAAAAAATATCATCCAAGCTTCATTTCAAGACGAAACGGGTCAGGACGGGCCGAATAATAGAGAGGAAAAAAAACTTTCCTTCCTATCCGTTCGAACCCGACCCGAGTTAGAAAATTCAAAAATAAATGCAAAAAAATTCTAAAAATTAAAAAAAATCATCCAGGCTTCATTTCAAGACGAAACGGGTCGGGACAGGCCGAAAAATAGAGAGGAAAAAAAATTTCCTTCCTATCCGTTCGAATCCGACCCGAGTTAGAAAATTTAAAATAAATGCAAAAAAATTCAAAAAATTAAAAAACATCATCCAGGCTTCATTTCAAGACGACACGGGTCAGGACAGGCCGAAAAATAGAGAGGAAAAAAAAATTTCCTTCCTATCCGTTCGAACCCGACCCGAGTAAGAAAATTCAAAAATAAATGCGAAAAAATTCTAAAAATTAAAAAACATCATCCTGGCTTCATTTCAAGAAGAAACGGGTATGCACAGGCCAAAAAACAGAGAACGAAAAAAATTTCCTTCCTATCCGTTCGAACCCGACCCGAGTTAGAAAATTCAAAAATAAATGCAAAAAAATTCTAAAAATTAAAAAACATCATCCTGGCTTCATTTCAAGAAGAAACGGGTATGGACAGGCCGAAAAACAGAGAACGAAAAAAATTTCCTTCCTATCCGTTCGAACCCGACCCGGGTTAGAAAATTAAAAATAAATGCGAAAAAATTCTAAAAATTAAAAAACATCATCCTGGCTTCATTTCAAGAAGAAACGGGTATGCACAGGCCAAAAAACAGAGAACGAAAAAAATTTCCTTCCTATCCGTTCGAACCCGACCCGAGTTAGAAAATTCAAAAATAAATGCAAAAAAATTCTAAAAATTAAAAAACATCATCCAGGCTTCATTTCAAGACGAAACTGGTTCGGACAGGCCGAAAAATAGAGAGGAAAAAAAAATTTCTTTCCTATCCGTTCGAACCCGACCCGAGTTAGAAAATTCAAAAATAAATGCAAAAAAATTCAAAAAATTAAAAAACATCATCCAGGCTTCATTTCAAGACGACACGGGTCAGGACAGGCCGAAAAATAGAGAGGAAAAAAAAATTTCCTTCCTATCCGTTCGAACTCGACCCGAGTAAGAAAATTCAAAAATAAATGCAAAAAAATTCTAAAAATTAAAAAATATCATCCAGGCTTCATTTCAAGACGAAACGGGTCAGGACAGGCCGAAAAATAGAGAGGAAAAAAAAATTTCCTTCCTATCCGTTCGAACCCGACCCGAGTTAGAAAATTCAAAAATAAATGCAAAAAAATTCTAAAAATCAAAAAACATCATCCAGGCTTCATTTCAAGACGAAACGGGTCGGGACAGGCCGAAAAATAGAGAGGAAAAAAAAATTTCCTTCCTATCCGTTCGAACCCGACCCGAGTTAGAAAATTCAAAAATAAACGCAAAAAAATTCTAAAAATTAAAAAACATCATCCAGGCTTCATTTCAAGACGAAACGGGTCAGGACAGGCCGAAAAATAGAGAAGAAAAAAATTTCCATACTATCCGTTGGAACCTGACCCGAGTTAGAAAATTCAAAAATAAATGCAAAAAAATTCTAAAAATTAAAAAATATCGTCCAGGTTTCATTTCGAGACGAAACGGGTAAGGACTGGCCGAAAAATAGAGAAGAAAAAAAATTTCCCTCCTATCCGTTCGAACCTGACCCGAGTTAGAAAATTCAAAAATAAATGCAAAAAAATTCTAAAAATTAGTGAACATCATCCGGGCTTCATTTCAAGAAGAAGCGGGTATGGACGGGCCGAAAAATAGAGAACGAAAAAAATTTCCTTCCTATCCGTTCGAACCCGACCCGAGTTAGAAAATTAAAAAATAAATGCAAAAAAACTCTAAAAATTAAAAAACATCATCCAGGCTTCATTTCAAGACGAAACGGGTCTGGATAGGTCGAAAAATGGAGAGGAAAAAAAATTTTCCTTCCTATCCGTTCGAACCCGACCCGAGTTAGAAAATTCAAAAATAAATGCAAAAAAATTCAAAAAATTAAAAAACATCATCCAGGCTTCATTTCAAGACGAAACGGGTCAGGACAGGCCGAAAAATAGAGAGGAAAAAAAAATTTCCTTCCTATCCGTTCGAACCCAACCCGAGTTAGAAAATTCAAAAATAAATGCAAAAAAATTATAAAAATTAAAAAACATCATCCTGGCCTCATTTCAAGAAGAAACGGGTATGGACAGGCCGAAAAACAGAGAACGAGAAAAATTTCCTTCCTATCCGGTCGAACCCGACCCGAGTTAGAAAATTCAAAAATAAATGCAAAAAAATTCTAAAAATTAAAAAACATCATCCAGGTTTCATTTCAAGACGAAACGGGTGAAGACAGGCTAAAAAATAGAGAAGAAAAAAACTTTCCTTCCTATCCGTTCGAACCCGACCCGAGTTAGAGAATTCAAAAATAAATGCAAAAAAATTTTAAAAATTAAAAAACATCATCCAGGTTTCATTTCAAGACGAAACGGGCCAGGACAGGTAGAAAAATAGAGAACAAAAATAATTTCGTTCCAATCCGTTCGAAACCGACCCGAGTTAGAAAATGCAAAAATAAATGGAAAAAAATTCTAAAAATTAAAAAACATCATCTAGGTTTCATTTCAAGACGAAACAGGTGAAGACAGGCCGAAAAATAGAGAAGAAAAAAAATTTCCTTCCTATCCGTTCAAACCCGACCCGAGTTAGAGAATTAAAAAATAAATGCAAAAAAATTTTAAAAATTAAAAAACATCATCCAGGTTTCATTTCAAGACGAAATGGGCCAGGACAGGCAGAAAAATAGAGAACAAAAAAAATTTCCTTCCTATCCGTTCGAACCAGACCCGAGTTAGAAAATTCAAATATAAATGCAAAAAAATTCTTAAAATGAAAAAACATCATCCAGGTTTAATTTCAAGACGAAACGGGTGAAGACAGGCCAAAAAATAGAGATGAAAAAAAATTTCCTTCCTATCCGTTCGAACCCGACCCGCGTTAGAGAATTCAAAAATAAATGTAAAAAAATTTTAAAAATTAAAAAACATCATCCAGGCTTCATTTCAAAACGAAACGGGCCAGGACAGGCCGAAAAATAGAGAACAAAAATAATTTCCTTCCTATCCGTTCGAACCCGACCCGAGTTAGAAAATTCAATAATAAATGCAAAAAAATTTTAAAAATTAAAAAACATCATCCAGGCTTCAGTTCAAGACGAAACGGGTAAGGATAGGCCGAAAAATAGAGAACAAAAATAATATCCTTCCTATCCGTTCGAACCAGACCCGAGTTCGAAAATTCAAAAATAAATGTAAAAAAATCTAAAAATTAAAAAACATCATCTAGGCTCCATGCTCGACCCAGGCTAGAAAATCCAAAAAAAATAGCAAAAAAATTCTAAAAATTAAAAAACATCATTCCCGTGTTATTTTTATCCAAACCGGGATAAGATAGGCCGAGAAAAACAGAAAAAAAAAATAAAAATAAAAAAAAAATAAAAAAAAATAAAAAAAAATAAAAATTTAGTCTCGAATTCCGTTACTAACCGACCCGGGCTAGAAAATTCCAAAAAAATAGAAAAAAAAATTAAAAAACATCTTTCCGGCATTATTTCTATCGAAACCAGGATGAGATACGCCTAGAAAGAGCGAAAAAAATTTTAGACCCAAAATCTTTTCCTACCCGACCCAGGCAAGAAAATTCCAAAACAAATTTAAAAAATTTAAAAACATCTTTTCGGCATTATTTCTATCAAAACCGGGATGAGATAGGCCGAGAAATAGAAAAAAATTTTAGTCTCGAATTTCGTTCCTACCCCACCCGTGCTAGGAAATTCCATAAAAAATAGCAAAAAAATTAAAAAAAATTAAAAAACGTCATTCCATAATTATTTCTATCGAAAACGGGATTAGATAGGCTAAGAAAGAGAGAAAACAATTATAGTTCCGAACTCCATTCCTACCTGACCTGGTCTAGAAAATTTTTAAAAAAATAGCTAGAACCTTCAAAAAATTAAAAAAGAAAAAACATCATTCTGGCATTATTGCTATCCAAACCGGGAAGTGATAGGCCGAGAAAGTGAGAAAAAAATTTTAGTCCCGAATTCCGTTCCTACCCGACCCGGGAAAGAAAATTAAAAAAAAAAAAGCAAAAATATTCAAAATATTAAAAAACGTCATTCCGGTATTTTTTCCATCGAAACGGGGATGAGAGAGGCCGAGAAAGAGAAAAAAAATTTAGTCTAGAATTCCGTTCCTAACCGACCCGGGCTAGAAAATTCAAAAACAAAATAACAAAAAAATTTAAAAAATTAAAAAAAATCATTTCGGCATTATTTCTATTGAAACAGGGATGAGAGAGGTTGAGAAAGAGAGAAAAAAATTGTAGTCCCGAATTCAGTTCCTACCCGACCCGAGCTAGAAAATTCAAAAAAAAATAGCAAAAAAATTTAAAAACCATCATTCCGGTATTATTTCTATTGATACCGGGATGTCATAGGCCGAGAAAGAGAGAAAAAAATTTTAGTCCCGAATTCCGTTCCATCCCGACCTGGGCTAGAAAATTCAAAAAAAAAATTTCAAAAAATTAAAAAACATATTTCCGGCATTATTTTTATTAAAATCGGGATGAGATAGGCTGAGAAAGAGAAAAAAAATTTAGTCCCGAATTCCGTTCCTACCCGACTCGGGTTAGAAAATTCCAAAAAAAATAGCAAAAAAATTCAAAAAATTTAAAAACATCATTCCGGCATTATTTCTATCAAAACCAGGATTAGATAGGCCGAGAAAAAGAAAAACATTTTAGTCCCGAATTCCGTTCCTTCCCGACCTGGGCTAGAAAATTCCAAAAAAAATTGCAAAAAAAATTAAAAAACATCATTCTGCCATTATTTTTATCCAAACCGGGATGAGATTGGCCGAGAAAGAGAAAAAAAAAAATTTAGTCCCGAATTCCGGTCCTAACCGGCCCGGGCTAGAAAATTCAAAATAGAAATAGCAAAAAAATTCAAAAAATTAAAAAATATCGTTCCGGCATTATTTCTATCCAAATCGGGATGAGATAGGCCGAGAAAGAGAGAAAAAAATTTTAGACCCGAATTCCGCTCCTTCCCGACCCAGGAAGAAAATTCCAAAAAAATTAGCAAAAAAATTCAAAAAATTAAAAAACATCCTTCCGTCATTAATTCTATCCAAACCGGGACGAGAAAGGCCTAGAAAGTGAAAAGAAAAAAAAAATTTAGCCCAAATTCCGTTCCTACTCTACACGGGCAAGAAAATTAAAAAAAAAATAATAGCAAAAAAATTCAAAAAATTAAAAAACATCATTTTGGCATTATTTCTATCGAAACTGGGATTAGATAGGACGAGAAAAAGAAAAAACAATTTGTCCCGAATTCCATTCCAACCCTACTCGGGCTAGAAAACTCAAAAAAAAAAATAGCGAAAAAATTCAAAAACATCATTCAGGCATTATTACTATCGAAATCGGGATTAGATAGATCAAAAAAAAATTTAGCCCCATATTCCGTTCCTACTTAACCCGGGCAAGAAAATTCCAAAAAAAATTGTAAAACTTCATTCCGACATTATTTCTATCGTAACCAGGATTAGATAGGCCAAGAAAAAGAAAAAAAATTTAGTCCCGAATTCCGTTTTAGCCCTACTCGGGCTAGAAAACTCCAAAAAAAATAGCGAAAAAATTCAAAAACATCATTCCAGCATTATTTCTATCGAAACCGGGATTAGATATATCGAGAAAGTGAGGAAAAAATTTTTGTCCCGTATTACGTTCCTACTCAACCAGGGCAAGAAAATTCCAAAAAAAATCGCAAAAAAATTCAAAAAAATCATTTCGGCATTATTTCTATCGAAACCCGGATTAGATAGGCTGAGAAAGAGAAAAAAAAAAATTAGTCTCAATTTCCGTTCCTACCCGACTCGGGCAAGAAAATAGCAAAAAAATTCAAAAAATTAAAAAACATCATCCCGGCATTATTTCTATCAAAACCGGGATTAGATAGGCCGAGAAAAAGAAAAAAATTTTAGTCCCGAATTACGTTCCAACCCTACTCGGGCTAGAAAAATCCAAAAACAAATAGCGAAAAAATTCAAAAAACTTCATTCCGGCATTATTTCTATCGAAACCGGGATTAGGTAGATCGAGAAAAAGAGAAAAAAAATTTTGGACCCGTATTCCGTTCCTACTCGACCTGGGCTAGAAAATGAAAAAAATAGCAAAAAAATTATAAATAAAAAAAAAAATCATTCCGGCATTATTTCTATCGAAACCGGGATGAGATAGGCCGAGAAAGAGAAAAAAAAAATTTTGCCCCGAATTTAGTTCCTACCCAACCAAGGCAAGAAAATTCCAAAAAAAATATCAAAAAAATTCAAAAAATTAAAAAACATCATTCCTGCATTATTTCTACCCAAAACGAGATTAGATAGGCCGAGAAAAAGAGAAAAAAATTGTAGTCCCGAATTTTGTTCATGCCAGACCCGAGCTAGAAAATTCCAAAAAAAAATAGCAAAAAAATTTAAAAAAATCATTCCAGCATTATTTCTATCGAAACTGGGATGAGATAGGCCGAGAAAGAAAAAAAAAATTAGTCCCGAATTCCGTTCCTGCTCGACCCGGGAAAGAAAATTCCAAAAAAAATACCAAAAGAATTCAAAAAATTCAAAAACATCATTCCGGCATTATTTCTATCGAAACCGGGATTAGATAGGCCGAGAAAGAGAAAAAAAAAAATTTAGTCCCGAATTCTGTTCCTACCCAACCCAAGCAAGAAAATTAAAAATAAAAATGGCAAAAAAATTCAAAAACTTAAAAAAAGCATTCCAGCATTACTTCTATCGAAACTGGGATTAGATAGGCTGAGAAAAAGAAAAAAAATTTAGTCCTGAATTCCGTTGCAACCCTACTCGGGCTATAAAACTCCAAAAAAATAGCGAAAAAATTCAAAAACATCATTCCGGCATTATTTTTATCGAAACCGGGATTAGATAGATCGAGAAAGAGAAAAAAAAAATTTAGTCCCGTATTCCATTCCTACTAGACTCGGGCTAGAAGGTTAAAAAAAAAATAGCAAAAAAATTAAAAAACATTATGCCTGCATTATTTTTATCGAAACCAGGATGAGATAGGCCGAGAAAGAGAAAAAAAAAAATTATTCCTGAATACCGTTCCTATCCGACCCGGTCAAGAAAATTCCAAAAAAAATTGCTAAAAAATTCAAAAACATCATTCCGGCATTATTTCTATCCAAACCGGGATTAGATAGGCCGAGAAAAAGGAAAAAAAAAAAAAAAAAAAAAAAAAAATTGCCCCGAATTCCATTCCTACCCGACCAGGGCAAGAAAATTCCAAAAAAAATAGCAAAAAAATTCAAAAAGTTAAAAAACATCTTTCCGGCATTCTTTCTATCGAAACCGGGATGAGATTAACCAAGAAAGAGAGAAACAAATTTTAGTCCCGAATTCCGTTCTTAACCGACCTGGGCTAGAAAATTCCAAAAAAAATTCAAAAAAAATCATTACGGCATAATTTATATCCAAACCGGGATGAGATAGGCTGAAAAAGAAGGAAAAAAATTTAGTCCCGAATTCCTTTCCAACCCGACCTGGGCTAGAAAATTCCAAAAAAAATAGCAAAAAAATTCGAAAAAATAAAAAATATCATTTCGGTATTATTTCTGCCGAAACCGGGATGAGATAGCTCGTGAAAGAGAAAAACATTTTAGTCCCGAATTCCGTTCCTACTTGACCTGGGCTAGAAAATTCAAATAATATAAAAAAAAAATTCAAAAAATTAAAAAACATCATTCCGGCGTTATTTTTATCAAAACCTGGATAAGATAGGCCGAGAAAAACAGAAAAAAAAAAATTTTAGTCTCGAATTATTTCAAAAAATTAAAAAATAGTAAAATTTCAAAAAAAATAGTAAAAAAATTAAAAAACATCTTTCCGGTATTATTTCGATCGAAACTGGGATGAGATCGGCCGGAAAAGTGAAAAAAAAAAAAATTTAGTCCCAAAATCCTTTCCTACCCGACCCGGGCAAGAAAATTCCAAAAAATATAGCAAAAAAATTCAAAAAATTAAAAAACATAATTCCGGCATTATTTCTATCGAAACTTGGATGAGATAGGCCGAGAAAGAGAAAAAAAATTTAGTCCCGAACTCCGTTCCTACGCGACCCTGGTTAGAAAATTCCAAAAAAAAAAAAAGCAAAAAATTCAAAAACATCATTCTGGCATTATTTCTATCCAAAACGGGATTAGATAGGCCGAGAAAGAGAAAAAAAAGATTTTAGTCCCGAATTCCATTCCTACTTGACCCGGGCTAGAAAATTCCAAAAAAAATAGCAAAAAAATTCAAAATATTAAAAAACATTATTCCGGAATTATTTCTATCCAAATCGGGAAGTGATAGGCCGAGAAAGTGAGAAAAAAATTTTGTCCCAAATTCCGTTCCTACCCGACCCGGGAAATAAAATTAAAAAAAAAAAAGGAAAAAGATTGAAAAAATTAAAAAACATCATTCCGGCCTTATTTCTATCCAAAACGGGGATTAGATAAGCCGAAAAAGAGAGAAAGAAATTTTAGTCCCGAATTCCGTTACTACCCTACCCGGGCTAGAAATTTACAAAAAAAAATAGCAAAAAAATTCAAAAAATTCAAAAACATCATTCTGGCATTATTTCTAGCGAAACGGGGATGAGAGGGGCTGAGAAAGAGAAACAAAAAAATTTCGTCCCGAATTCCGTTCCTACCCGAACCGGGCTAGAAAATTAAAAAAAAATGGCAAAAAAATTCTAAAAATTAAAAAACATCATTCCGGCGTTATTTCTATTGAAACCGGGATGAGATATGATGAGAAAGAGAGAAAAAAAAATTTAGTCCCGAATTCTCTTCCTACCCAACCCGGGTTAAAAAACTCAAAAAAAATAATAATAAAAAACATCATTCCGGCATTATTTCTATCGAAATTGGGATTAGATAGGCCGAGAAAGGGAAAAAAATTTTAGTCCCAAATTCCGTTCCAACCTGTCCTGGGTTAAAAAATTCCAAAAAAAATAGCAAAAAAATTAAAAAATATCATTCCGGCATTATTTCTATCGAATCCGGGATGAGATAGGCCGAGAAAAAAAAATTAATCCAGAATTCCGTTCCTACCCAACTCGGGCAAGAAAATTCCAAAAAGAATAGCAAAAAATTAAAAAACATCATTCTTGCATTATTTCTATCCAAACCGGGATTAGATAGGCCGAGAAAGGCCAAAAAAGAGGGAAAACAATTTTAGTTCCAAATTTCGTTCCTTCTCGGCCAGGGCAAGAAAATTCCAAAAAAAAAAAGAAAAAAAATTCAAAAAATTAAGAAACATCATTTTGGCATTATTTCTGTCCAAACCAGGATGAGATAGGCCGAGAAAAAGAGAAAAAAAAATTTAGTCCCGAATTCCGTTCCTAACCGACCCGGGCTAGAAAATAAAAAAAAAATAGCAAAAAAATTTAAAAAATTAAAAAAGTTCATTCCGGCCTTATTTCTATCGAAACCGGTATGAGATAGGCCGAGAAAGAGAGAAAAAAAAATTTAGTCCCGAATTTCGTTCCGACTCAACCCGAGCAAGAAAATAAAAAAAAATAGCAAAAAAATTAAAAAGTATCATTTCGTCATTATTTCTATCCAAACTGGGATGAGATTGGCTGAGAAAGAGTGAAAAATTTTAGTCCCGAATTCCATTCCTACCAAACCCGGGCTAGAAAATTCCAAAAAAATAGCAAAAAATTTTAAAAACATCATTCCGGCATTATTTCTATCCAAACCGGGATGAGATAGGCCGAAAAAGAGAGAAAACTTTTTGTCCCGAATTCCGTTCCTACCTGACCCGGGCTAGAAAATTAAAAAAAAAAATTGAAAAAAAAAAAATTATCATTCCGGCATTATATCTATCCAAACCGGGATGTGATAGGCCGAGAAAGAGAAAACCATTTTAGTCACAACTTCCGTTCCTACCCGGCCCGGACTATAAAATTCTAAAAAAAATAGCAAAAAATTCAAAAAATTAAAAATTATCATTCCGACATCATTTCTATCAAAACCGGGATGAGATAGGCCGAAGAAGAGAAAAAAATTTTAGTCCCGAATTCCGTTCCTACCCGACCTGGGTAAGAAAATTCCAAAAAAAATAGCAAAAAAATTCAAAAAATTAAAAAACATCATTATGTCATTATTCCTATCAAAAACGGGATTAGATAGGCTGAGAAAAAGAAATAAAAAATTTAGTCACGAATTCCGTTCCTACCCGACCCGGGCTAGAAAATTCCAAAAAAATAGCAAAAAAATTCAAAAAATTAAAAAACATTATTCTGGTATTATCTATCCAAACTGGGATGAGATTGGCCATGAAAGAGGGAAAAAATTTAGTCCCGAATTCCGTTCCAACTCGGCCCGGGCGAGAAAATTAAAAAAAAAAATAGCAAAAAAATTCAAAAAATTCAAAAACCTCATTCCGGCATTATTTCTATCCAAATTGGGATGAGATTGGTCAAGAAAGAGAAACAAAAAATTTTAGTCCCAAATTCCGTTCCCAACAGAACCGGGCTAGAAAATTCCAAAAATAAAATAGCAAAAAAGTTCAAGAAATTAAAAAACATCATTCCAGCATTATTTCTATTGAAACTTGGATGAGATAGGCTGAGAAAGAGAAAAAAAATTTAGTCCCGAATTCCGTTCCTACTCGACCTGGGTAAGAAAATTCCAAAAAAAAATAGCAAAAAAATTAAAAAACATCATTCCGGCATTATTTCTATCGAAACCGGGATGAGATAGGTCGAGAAAGAGGGAAAACAATTTTAGTTCCAAATTCTGTACCTACCTGACCCATGCTGAAAAATTCCAAAACAAAAATAGCAAAAAAATTCACAAAATTAAAAAACATCATTCCGGCGTTACTTCAATTGAAACCAGGATGAGATAGGCCGAGAAAGAGAGACAAAAATTTTAGTCCCAAATTCCGTTACTACCCGAACCGGGCAATAAAATTCCAAAAAAAAATAGACAAAAAATTCAAAAAATTGAAAAACATCATTTCGGCAATATTTCTATCGAATCTGGGATGAGATAGGCTGAGAAAGAATAAAAAAAAAAATTTAGTCGCAAATTCCGTTCCTAATCGACCTTGGCTAGAAAATTCAAAAAATATAGTAAAAAAAATTCAAAAAATGAAAAAAATCATTCCGGTGTTATTTTGTTCAAAACTGGGATAAGATAGGCCGAGAAAAACAGGAAAAAAAAAAATCTATTCCCAAATTCTGTTCCTACCCGACCCGGGCTAGAAAATTCCAAAAAAATTGCAAAAATATTCAAAAAATTAAATAACATCATTCCGACATTATTTCTATTGAAAGCAGGATGAGATAGGCCAAGAAAGAGAAAAAAATTTTAGTCCCGAATTCCGTTCCTACCCGACGCGGGCTAGAAAATTCCAAAAAAAATAGCAAAAAAATTCAAACAATTAAAAAACATTATTCCGGCATTATTTCTATCCAAAACAAGATTAGATAGGCCGACAAACAAAGAAAAAAATTTTAGTCCCGAATTCTGTTCTTACCCGACCCGTGCTAGAAAATTCCAAAAAAAATAGCAAAAAAATTAAAAAACATCATTCTGGCATTATTTCTATCCAAACCGGAACAAGATAGGCCAAGAAAGTGAGAAAAAAATTTTAGTCCCGAATTCCGTTCATACCTGACCCGGGAAAGAAAATTACAAAAAAAAAATAGCGAAAAAATTCAAAAAATTAAAAAACAACATTTCGACATTATTTCTATCCAAAACGGGATTAGATAGGCCAAGAAAGAGAGAAAAAAAAAATTTGTCTCGAATTCCGTTCCTACTCGACCCGGGCTAGAAAATTCCAAAAAAAAATAGCAAAAAATTAAAAAAAAATATTTCCAGCATTATTTCTATCCATACCGAGATTAGATAGGCTGAGAAAGAAAAAAAAAATTAGTCCCGAATTACCTTCCTACCTGACCCGGCCTAGAAAATTCGAAAAAAATAGCAAAAAAATTCAAAAAATTAAAGACATCATTTCGACATTATTTCTATCGAAACCGGAATGAGATAGGTCGAGAAAGAGAAAAAAATTTAATCCCAAATTTCATTCCTACCCGACCCGGGCTAGAAAATTCCAAAAAAAATAGCAAAAAAATTAAAAAAAAATCTTTCCGACAATATTTCTATCCAAACTGGGATGAGATAGGCCGAGAAAGAGAGACAAAAGTTTTAGTCCCAATTTCCGTTCCTACCTGACCTGGGCAAGAAAATTCCATAAAAAACAATAGCAAAAAAAATCAAAAATTTAGAAAACATCATTCCGGCATTATTTCTATCGAAACTGGGATGAGATAGGCCGAGAAAGAGAGAAAAATTTAATCCCGAATTCCGTTCCTACCCGACCCGGGCTAGAAAATTCCAAAAAAAAAGCAAAAAAATTCAAAAAATTAAAAAACATAATTCTGGCATTATTTCTATCCAAACCGGGATTAGATAGGCCGAGAAAGGCCAAAAAAGAGGGAAAAAAATTTTAGTCCCGAATTCCGTTCCTTCTCAGCCAGGGCAAGAAAATTCCAAAAAAAAAAAAAAAAAAAAAAAATTAAAAAACATCATTCTGGCATTCTTTCTATCCAAACTGGGATGAGATAGCTCGTGAAAGAGAAAACAATTTTAGTCCCGAGTTCCGTTCCAATTCGACCCGGGCAAGAAAATAAATAAAAAAAATAGCAAAAAATTCAAAAAATTTTAAAAAATCATTCCAGCATTATTTCTACCAAAACCAGGATGAGATAGGCCGAAAAAGAGAAAAAAAAAATTAGTCCCGAATTCCATTCCTTCTCGACCTGGGCTAGAAAATTCCAAAAAAATTCAAAAAATTAAAAAACATCATTCCGGCAATATTTCTATCCAAATCGGGAGAGATAGGCCGAAAAAGTGGGAAAAAAAATTTAGTCCTGAATTCCATTCCTTCTAGGCTTGGGCAAGAAAATTGCAAAAAAAAAAAAAATTCAAAAAATTAAAAAACATCATTCCGGCATTATTTCTATCAAAACCGAGATGAGTTAGGCCGAGAAAGTGTGAAAAAAAAAATTTTGTCCTGAATTTCGTTCCTACTCGACCTAAGCTTGAAAATTAAAAAAAAATAGAAAAAAATTTTAAAAATTAAAAAACGTCTTTCCGGAATTATTTCTATCCAAACCGGGATGAGATAGGCCGAGAAAAAAAGAAAAAATTTCAATCTCGAATTCCGTTCCTAACTGACCAGGGCTAGAAAATTCCAAAAAAATAGCAAAAAAATTCAAAAAATCAAGAAACATCATTGCGTAATTATTCCTATCAAAAACGGGATTAGATAGGCCGAGAAAAAGAACAAAAAAAATTTAGTCACAAATTCCGTTCCTACCCGACCCGGGCTAGAAAATTTCAAAAAAAAATATAAACAATTAAAAAACATCATTTTGGCATTATCTAACCAAACCGGGATGAGATAGGCCGAGAAAGAGAGAAAACTTTTAGTCCCGAATTCCGTTCCTACTCGGCCCGGACTAGAAAATTAAAAAAAAAATAGCAAAAAAATTAAAAAAACTCATTCCGGCATTATTTCTATCCAAACCGGGATGAGATTGGCCGAGAAAGAGAAAAAAAAAATTTAGTCTAGAATTCCATTACTAACAGAACCGAGCTAGAAAATTCCAAAAAAAAAATAGCAAAAAAATTCAAAAAATTAAACACATCATTCCGGCATTATTTCTATCGAAACTGGGATGAGATAGGTCGAGAAAGAGAAAAAAAATTTTAGTCCCAAATTTCGTTCCGACTCAACTCGGGTTAGAAAATTCCAAAAAAGAAATAGCAAAAAAATTCTAAAAATAAAAAAACATCATTCCAACATTATTTCTATCGAAACCAGGATGAGATAGGTCGAGAAAGAGGGAAAAATATTTTAGTCCCGAATTCCGTACCTACCAGATTCGTGCTAGAAAATTCTGAAAAAACAAAGCAAAAAAATTCAAAAAATTAAAAAAACATCATTCCAGCATTATTTCTATCGAAACCAGGATGAGATAGGCCAAGAAAGAGAGACAAAAATTTTAGTCCCGAATTCCGTTACTACACAAACCGGGCAATAAAATTCCAAAAAAAATAGAAAATAAAATTCAAAAAATTCAAAAACATCATTCTGGCATTATTTCTATTGAAATCGGGATGAGATAGGTCGAGAAAGAGAAAAAAAAAATTAGTCTCGAATTCTGTTCCTACTCAACCCGGGCTAGAAAATTAAAAAAAAATAGCAAAAAAATTAAAAAACATCATTACGGCGTTATTTCTATCGAAACCGGAATGAGATAGGCCGAGAAAGAGTGAAAAAAATTTTAGTCCCGAATTCCATTCCTACCCGACTCGGCTAGAAAATTCCAAAAAAAAAAAGAAAAAAAATTCAAAAAATTAAAAAACATCATTCCGGCATTATTTCTATCCAAAATGGGATTAGATAGGCCGAGAAAGAGAGAAAAAAATTTTAGTCCCGAATTCCGTTCCTACTCGACCCGAGCTAGAAAATTCCAAAAGAAATAGCAAAAAAATTCAAAAAATGAAAAAAACATCATTCCGGCATTATTTCTATCGAAACTGGGATGAGATAGGCCAAGAAAGAGAAAAAAAATTTAGTCTCGAATTCCGTTCCTACCTGACACGGGGTAGAAAATTCCAAAAAAAAAATAGCAAAAAAAATTGAAAAAATTAAAAAACATCATTCTGGCATTATTTCTATCCAAACCGAGACGAGATAGGCCAAGAAAGTGAGAAAAAAATTTTAGTCCCGAATTCCGTTCCTTCTCGACCCGAGCTAGAAAATTCCAAAAAAAAAAGCAAAAAAAATAAAAAAATAAAAAAAAAATCTTTCCAGCATAGGCCGAGAAAGTGAAAAAAAAAAAAAAAAAAAGTCCTGAATTCCGTTCCTACCCGACCTGGGGCCTAGAAAATTCGAAAAAAATGGCAAAAAAATTCAAAAAATTAAAAAACATCATTCTGACATTATTTCTATCGAAACCGGATGAGATAGGTTGAGAAAGAGAAAAAAATTAATCCCGAATTCCGTTCCTACCCGACCCGGGCTAGAAAATTCCCAAAAAAATAGCAAAAAAATTCAAAAAATTCAAAAAAAATCATTCCGGCATTATTTCTATCCAAACCGGGATGAGATAGGCTGAGAAAGAGAGACAAAAATTTTAGTCCCGAATTCCATTCCTACCCGACCCGGACAAGAAAAAAAAAAAAAAAAAAAGCGAAAAAATTCAAAAATTTTAGAAACATCATTCTGTCACTATTTCTACCCAAACCGGGATGAGATAGGTTGAAAAAGGGAGAAAAAAATTTACTCCTGAATTCCGTTCCCTCTCGGCTTGGGCAAGAAAATTGCAAAAAAATAGCAAAGAAATTCAAAAAATTAAAAAACATCATTCCGGCTTTATTTCTATCGAAACAGGGATGAGATAAGCTGTGAAAAAGTGAAAAAAATTTTAGTCCCAAATTCCGTTCCTAGTCGACCCGAGCTAGAAAATTTAAAAAAAATAGCAAAAAAAAAAAAAAACATTAAAAAAAAAAAAATCATTCCAGCATTATTTCTACCCAAACCGGGATGATATAGGCCAAAAAAAGGAGAAAAAATTTTAGTCTCGAATTCCACTTGTTCTCGGCCTGTGTTAGAAAATTCCAAAAAAAATTTTAAAAATTAAAAAACATCATTCCAGTATTATTTCTATCCAAACCGGGATGAGATAGCTTGTGAAAGAGAAAAAAATTTTAGTCCCGAATTCCGTTCCTATTTGACCCGGGCTAGAAAATTCAAAAGAAATAGCAAAAAATTCAAAAAATTTATAAAAATCATTCCATCATTATTTCTACGTAAACCGAGATGAGATAGGCCGAAAAAAAGAAAAAAAAATTTAGTCCCGAATTCCGTTCCCTTTTGGCCTGGGCTAGAAAATTGAAAAAAAAATTAAAAAATTTAAAAAACATCTTCTGGCATAATTTCTATCCAAACCAGGAGAGATAGGCTGAAAAACAGGGAAAAAAATTTTAGTCCTGAATTCCATTCCTTCTCGGCCTGGGCAAGAAAATTGCAAAAAAAAAAAAAAAAAACAAAAAAATTCAAAAATAAAAAAATAAAAAACATCATTCTGGCATTATTTCTATTGAAACCAGGATTAGTTAGGCCGAGAAAGAGTGAAAATTTTTTTTTCCCGAATTCCGTTCCTACTCGACATGGGCTAGAAAATTCAAAAAAACTAGGAAAAAAAAATTAAAAAACATCATTCCAGCATTATTTCTATCCAAACCAGGATGAGATAGGCTGTGAAAAAAAGAAAAAAAAATTAGTCTCAAATTCCGTTCCTAATCGACCCGGGCTAGAAAATTACAAAAAAATTTCAAAAAAATTCAAAAAATTAAAAAACATTATTCTGGCAATATTTCTATCGAAACCAGGATGAGATAGGCCGAGAAAGAGTGAAAAAAATTTTAGTCCCGAATTCCGTTCCTACCCGACCTGGGCTAGAAAATTCCAAAAAAAAAAAGTAAAAAAATTCAAAAAATTAAAAAACATCATTCCGGCATTATTTTTATCGAAACCGGAATGAGATAGGCCGAGAATGAGAAAAAACTTTTAGCCCTGAATTCCGTTCCCAACCAACCCGGGCTAGAAAATTCCAAAAAAAAATAGCAAAAAAATTCAAAGAAATTAAAAAACATCATTCCGGCATTATTTGTATCGAAACCGGGATTAGATTGGCTGAGAAAGACACAAAAATTTTAGTCTCGAATTCCATTTCTACTCTACCTGGGCTAGAAAATTAAAAAAATAATAATAACAAAAAAATTCAAAAAATTAAGAAACATCATTTTGGCATTATTTCTATCCAAATCGGAATGAGATTGGCTGAGATAGAGAGAAAAAATTTTTAGACCCGAATTCCGTTCTTAACCAACACGGGCTAGAAAATTCCAAAAAAAAATAGCAAAAAAATTAAAAAACATCATTCGGGCATTATTTCTATCCAAACCAAGATTAGATTGGCCGAGAAAGAGAGAAAAATTTTAGTCCCGAATTGCGTCCTTAACCGACCTAGTATAGAAAATTCCAAAAAAAATTGCAAAAAAATTCAAAAACATCATTCTGGCATTATTTCTATCCAAACTGGGAAGATTGGCCGAGAAAGAGAAAAAAATTTTAGTCCTGAATTTCGTTCCTTCTCTGCTTGGGCAAGAAAATTGCAAAAAAATTCAAAATTTTAAAAAACATCATTTTGGCATTCTTTCTATCGAAATCAGGATGCGACAAATCGAGAAAGAGTGAAAAAAATTTTAGTCCCGAATTCAGTTCCTACTCGACCCGGGCTAGAAAATTTAAAAAAAAAAAAAGCTAAAAAATTCAAAAAATTAAAAAACATCATTCCGGCATTATTTTTATCGAAACTGGAATGAGATAGGCCGAGAATGAGAAAAAACTTTTAGCCCTGAATTCCGTTCCCAACCAACCCGGGCTAGAAAATTCCAAAAAAAAAAATAGCAAAAAAATTCAAAGAAATTAAAAAACATCATTCCGGCATTATTTGTATCGAAACCGGGATTAGATTGGCTGAGAAAGACACAAAAATTTTAGTCTCGAATTCCATTTCTACTCTACCTGGGCTAGAAAATTAAAAAAATAATAATAACAAAAAAATTCAAAAAATTAAGAAACATCATTTTGGCATTATTTCTATCCAAACCGGAATGAGATTGGCCGAGATAGGGAGAAAAAAATTTTAGACCCGAATTCCGTTCTTAACCAACACGGGCTAGAAAATTCCAAAAAAAATAGCAAAAAAATTAAAAAACATCATTCTGGCATTATTTCTATCCAAACCAAGATTAGATTGGCCGAGAAAGAGAGAAAAATTTTAGTCCCGAATTGCGTCCTTAACCGACCTAGTATAGAAAATTCCAAAAAAAATTGCAAAAAAATTCAAAAACATCATTCTGGCATTATTTCTATCCAAACTGGGAAGATTGGCCGAGAAAGAGAAAAAAATTTTAGTCCTGAATTTCGTTCCTTCTCTGCTTGGGCAAGAAAATTGCAAAAAAATTCAAAATTTTAAAAAACATCATTTTGGCATTCTTTCTATCGAAATCGGGATGCGACACACCGAGAAAGAGTGAAAAAAATTTTAGTCCCGAATTCAGTTCCTACTCGACCCGGGCTAGAAAATTAAAAAAAAAAAAAAAAGCTAAAAAATTAAAAAAAATTAAAAAACATCATTCCGGCATTATTTTTATCGAAACCGGAATGAGATAGGCCGAGAAAGAGAAAAAACTTTTAGCCCTGAATTCCGTTCCCAACCGACCCGGGCTAGAAAATTCCAAAAAAAAATAGCAAAAAAATTCAAAGAAATTAAAAATCATCATTCCGACATTATTTGTATCGAAACTGGGATTAGATTGGCCGAGAAAGACACAAAAAAATTTTAGTCCCGAATTCCATTTCTACTCTACTCGGGCTAGAAAATTAAAAAAAAATAATAATAACAAAAAAATTCAAAAAATTAAGAAACATCATTCTGGCATTATTTCTATCCAATCCGGAATGAGATTGGCCGAGATAGAGAGAAAAAAATTTTAGACCCGAATTCCATTCTTAACCAACACGGGCTAGAAAATTCCAAAAAAAAATAGCAAAAAAATTAAAAAACATCATTCTGGCATTATTTCTATCCAAATCGAGATTAGATTGGCCGAGAAAGAGAGAAAAATTTTAGTCCCGAATTGCGTCCTTAACCGACCTAGTATAGAAAATTCCAAAAAAAATTGCAAAAAAATTCAAAAACATCATTCTGGCATTATTTCTATCCAAACCAGGATGAGATTGGCCGAGAAAGAGAAAAAAAATTTAGTCCCGAATTCCGTTCCTTCTCTGCCTGGGCAAGAAAATTGCAAAAAAATTCAAAAATTTAAAAAACATCATTTCGGCATTCTTTCTATCGAAATCGGGATGAGATACGCCGAGAAAGAGTGAAAAAAAAAATAGTCTCGAATTCCGTTTCTAACCGACCCAGGCTAGAAAATTCCAAAAAAAATTGTAAAAGAATTCCAAAAATTAAAAAACATCATTCCGGCGTTATTTCTATCCAAACCGGAATGAGATAGGCCGAGAAAGAGAAAAATTTTACTCTTGAATTCCGTTCCTACCCAACCCGGGCTAGAAAATTCCAAAAAAAATAGCAAAAAAATTAAAAAAATCATTCCGACATTATTTCTATCCAAACCGGGATGAGATAGGCCGAGAAAGAGAGAAAAAAAAATTTTAGTCCCGAATTCCATTCCTACCCGACCCAGGCTAGAAAATTAAAAAAAAATAGCAAAAAAATTCAAAAAATTAAAAAACATAATTCCGGCAGTATTTCTATCCAAACCGGGATGAGATAGCTGGTGAAAGAGAAAAAAATTTTAGTCCCGAATTCCGTTCCTACTCGACCCAGTCTAGAAAATTAAAAAAAATAGCAAAAAAATTCAAAAAATTTAAAAACATCATTCCGGCATTATTTCTACCAAAACCGGGATGAGATAGGCCGAAAAAGAGAAAAAAAAATTTTAGTCCCGAATTCCGTTCCTTCCCAACTTGGGCAAGAAAATTCCAAAAAAAAAAAAGCAAAACAATTAAAAAAATTAAAAAACATCATTCCGGCATTATTTCTATCCAAGCCGGGAGGAGATTGGCCATGAAAGAGAGAAAAAAAATTTTGCCCCGAATTCCTTTCCTAATCGACCTGAACTAGAAAATTCCAAAAAAAATTCAAAAAATTTAAAAACATCATTCTGGCATTATTTCGATCCAAACCGAGATGAGATAGGCTGAAAAAGAGAAAAAAAAAAAATTTTGTCCCGAATTCCGTTCCTTCTTAGCCTAGGAATGAAAATTCCAAAAAAATAGCAAAAAAATTCAAAAAATTAAAAAACATCATTCCGGCATTATTTCTATCGAACCTGCCTCATTATCCCTCCTAGGCCTACCCATCCTTGCTTCTCTATTCCCATACCCACGCTCAAACCTGCCTCGGTTCACATATGGCCCATCAACCTCCTCCGACTCCGCCTCTTTCTCAACATTCCGCCATGGAACACGCCCACCTTGCTGCCTATTGGGGTTGTCATGTTGCTGGCGCCTAGGAGTTCTCGCTTCTACCCTATCCAACCTCTCATGAATAGGTTCTAATTCAGCCCTCAACATACGCCTCATCTCCCCTAGCATCGCTTGCATTTGGAGGGTCTGATCTGTTGGTGGTCAAAGTCCTTCGGTTGTGTCTTCTTCTTGATTATTGGACATATTTAAATTCTGTAAACAAAGTTAGAATCCTCACAAGCCCTCCCTTACATGTTTCACTCAAGAATTTGATACACTCGCACTCGTGTTTTCACTCTAAACGGCTTTTATCCTCTTATGGTCTCACACACTCTTGCCTTTTTCCACTTTTTTGTGTCTTCTTTAGTTCTTAATCGAACTTCAAGAAACTAATTCAAAATACACTAGCAGCAATTCAAAATGAGAAACAACCAAAACTCATCAACAAGGTCAAGAACTTGAATAAGGTGAGAAACAAAATTGAAATTAAGAAATTTTCTTACTAGAAATGATATGATTGAGAAATTTTCCTCTTCGTGTACTGAGAAATCTTCTTTTTTTTTTTTTTTTTTTTTTTTTTTTTTTTGTTTTTTTTTTTTTTGAGCAAGTAATAGGAAATAGAATGAAAATAAAAGATAGTCAAACTTATCTTAGAACCAAAGCTCTGATACCAAAATGATATGAACTTCACCAACAATTGTGATGAAACCCGATAACAATGATGGTTTGGAACCCCAAGATCGTGTAGACAAGATTTGTTGAGCCTTGACCCGTCACCTAACCAGATGAAAACCAAGACTACGATAGAATTGAAATGCCACACCAAGAATTCCTAAGAATCTCTCAAGAATTAAAGGTGATAAGTTTGGTTATTTGAACGCCACAAGATTAACTTGATAAGTTCAAGAGTTCTTTTAAGAACCAAGAGGATCACAAGACTCACAAGGAGAATAATTTTCTGAATACCAATTTGTCTTTTTTTAAAATTCGTACTACCAGATATATACTTGGAAAAACCCTCCAAGAATAGGTAAAAATCATAATTACAACTTCAAAGACAACACAAAAATTAATCTAATCAAGTTCCCACGTTTTTTATAGTTTTTTAGGACTTCTAAAGGAAATCAAAAATAGCTAAATGACTAGAATTAACATGCCCAGCCAATACCAAGGCATCTTCCCATTTAATATCCTTGGAACTTAACAAATTCACACCCTTTTATGGCCAGACCATGCTGGTTGCGAATTTACATGCATTAGCCTCTTCAATTGCTTTGATGACATGGACTAAGCCTTGATTATTATTTGAGCCCATCTCGGCCTCTCTCATCCCGGTCTGGATAGAAATAATGTCGGAATGATGTTTTTTAATTTTTTTAATTTTTTTTGGAATTTCTAGCCCGGGTTGATTAGGAACAGAATTCGAGACTAAATTTTTTTTTCTCTCTTTCTCGACCAATCTCATCCCGGTTTGGATAGAAATAATGCCGGAATGATGTTTTCTAATTTTTTGAATTTTTCTGCTATTCTTTTTTGAATTTTCTAGTCCGGGTCAAGTAGGAACAGAATTCGGCCTATCTCATCCTGGTTTGGATAGAAATAATGCCGGAATGATGTTTTTTAGTTTTATTTTTTTAATTTTTTTGCTATTTTTTTTAATTTTCTATCCAAGGTCGAGTAGGAATCGAATTCGGGACTAAAATTTTTTCATTCTTTCTCGGCCTATCTCATCCCAGTTTGGATAGAAATAATGCCAGAATGATTTTTTTAATTTTTTTAATTTTTTTGCTTTTTTTAATTTTTTTTATTTTCTAGCTCGGGTCGAGTAGGAACAGAATTCGGGACTAAATTTGTTTTCTCATTTTCTCGGCCTATCTCATGGTTTTGATAGAAATAATGACGGAATGATGTTTTTTATGTTTTTGAATTTTTTGCTATTTTTTTGGGAATTTTCTTGCCCAGGTCAGGTAGGAACGGAATTTGGGACAAAATTTTTTTTTTCTCTTTCTTGGCCTATCTCATCCCGGTTTGGATAGAAATAAAGCCGAAATGATGTTTTTTTTAATAAATTTTTTAGCTTTTTTTTTTTGGAATTTTCTTGCTCGGGTCGGGTAGGAATGGAAATCGGGACTAAATTTTGTTTCTCTCTTTCTCGGCTTATCTCATCCCGGTTTGGATAGAAATAATGTTGGATTGAAGTTTTTTTAATTTATTGAATTTTTTTGCTATTTTTTTTGGAATTTTCTAGCCCGGGTCGGGTGGGAACGGAATTTGGGCCTAAATGTTTTTTTTCCCTTTCTCAGCGTATCTTATCCCCTGTTTCGCCAGGGTCTGGTAGGAACGGAATTCGGAACTAAATTTTTTTTTTCTCTTTCTCGGCCTATCTAAGCCCGATTTTGCTAGAAATAAAGCTGGAATGACGATTTTTAATTTTTTTTTTTTTATAATTTTTTTGCTATTTTTTTGGGAATTCTTTAGCTAGGGTCGGGTAGGAACGGAATTCGGAACGTAAATTTTTTTTCTATCTTTCTTGGTCTATCTCGGCTCGATTTGGCTTGTAATACAGCTAGAATGACGTTTTTTAATTTACTGAATTTTTTTGCTATTTTTTTTATGAATTCTTTTGCCTGGGTAGGAACAGAATTTGGATCCAAATTTTTTTCTCTATTTCTCAACCTATCACTGCCCGGTTTGGCTTGAAATAAAGATCGAATGATTTTTTTAATTTTTTTAATTTTTTTTCTATTTGTTTGTGAATTCTTTAGCCATGGTCGGGTAGGAACGGAATTTGAAACGAAATTTTTTTTTCTCTCTTTCTCGTCCTATCTCAACCCGGTTTCACTAGAAATAAAGTTAGAATGACGATTTTTAATTTATTGAATTTTTCTGCTATTTTTTTCGGAATTCTTAGCCGGGGTCGGGTAGGAACGGAATTCGGAACCAAAATATTTTTCTCTCTTTCTTGGCCTATCTCAGCCCAGTTTGGATAGAAATACAGGTAGAATGACGATTTTTAATTTTCTTAAATTTTTTTGCTATTTTTTTGGGAATTGTTTAGCCAGGGTCGAGTAGGAACGAAATTTGGAACGAAAATTTTATTCTCTCTTTCTCAGCATATCTCAGCCCGATTTTGCAAGAAATAAAGCTAGAATGACGTTTTTTAATTTTTTGAATTTTTCTGCTATTTTTTTGGGAATTCTTTAGCCAGGGTTGTATTCGAACGGAATTCGGAACTAAAATTTTATTTTCTCCTCCTCGGCCTATCTAACCCCGGTTTGTCTATAAATAAACTAGAATGATGTTTTTAAAATTTTTTTTGCTATTTTTTTGGGAATTCTTTTGCTAGGGTCGGGTTGAAACAAAATTCAGAATGAAAATTTTTTTTTCCTTTCTCGGCCTATCTCAGCCCGATTTGGCTAGAAATAAAGCTAGAATGACGTTTTTTTAATTTTATGAATTTTTTTGGGAATTCCTTAACCAGGGCCGAGTAGGAACGGAATTCAGAACCAAAATTTTTTTCTCTCTTTCTCGACCTATCTTAGCCCAGTTTGGCAAGAAATAAAGCTAGAATGATGTTTTTTTAATTTTTTTGGGAATTCTTTTGCTAGGGTCGGGTAGGAACAGAATTCAGGAAAAAAAAAAATTTTCCCTCATTCTCGGTCTATCTAAGCCCGAATTGGCTAGAAAAAAAAGCTAGAATGATATTTTTTTAATTTTTTTAATTTTTCTGCAATTTTTTTTTTTTTTGAATTCTCTAGCTCGGGTCGGGTTGGAACTGAATTCGGAACAAAAATTTTCTCAATCTATCAGCCAAATTTGGCTAGAAATAAAGCTAGAATGACATTTTTTAGTTTTTTGAATTTTTTCGCTATTTTTTTTGGAATTCTTTAGCTAGGGTCAGGTAGGAACGGAATTCGGAACCAAAATTTTTCTCTCTTTCTCAACCTATCTCAGCCGGGTTTGGCTAGAAAAAAAAAATCTAGAATAATGGCTTTTGATTTTTTGAAATTTTTTGCTATTTTTTGGGAATTCTTTAGCCAGGGTTGGGTAGGAACAGAATTTGGAACAAAGTTTTTTTTCACTCCATCTCGGCCTATTTCAGCCCAGTTTAGATAGAAATAATGTTGGAATGATGTTTTTTCATTTTTTTGCTGTTTTTTTGGGAATTCTTTAACTAGGATCGGATTGGATCAAAATTCGGAACTAAAATTTTTTTTTTCTCTTTCTCGGCCTATCTACCCCGTTTTGGCTAGAAATAAAGCTAGAATTATGTTTTTTTAATTTTTTTAATTTTTTTGAGAATTCTTTAGCTAGAGTCGTGAAGGAAAGGAATTCAGAACGTAATTTTTTTTCTTTCTTTCTCAGTCCATCTCAGCCCGGTATGGCTTGAAATAAAGTTAAAATCATGTTTTTCAATTTTTTTGATTTTTTTTGCTATTTTTCTTGGGAACTCCTTAGGTAGGGTCGGATAGGAATGGAATTCGGCACGCAAATTTTTTTCTTTCTTTCAGGGCTAATCATGGGCCAGTTTGGCTAGAAATAAAGTTGGAATGATGTTTTTTAATTTTTTGAATTTTTCTGCTATTCTTTAGGAAATTCTTTAGCCAGGGTTGGGTATGATCTGAATTTAGAACAAAATTTTTTCTCACTTTCTCAGCCTATCTTAGCTCGGTTTGGCTAGAAATTAAGTTAGAATGAGATTTTTTAATTTTTTGGGGAATTCTTTAGCCAGGGTTGGGTAGGAACGGAATTCGAATCAAATTTTTTTTTTCTTTCTCGGCCTATCTCAACCCGGTTTCGTTAGAAATAAAGCTAGAATGATGTTTTTTAATTTCTTGAATTTTTTTGCTATTTTTTTGGGAATTCTTTCGCTAGGATCGGGTAGGAATGGAATTCGGAACCAAAAATTTTTTCACTCTTTCTCAGCTTGGTTTGGCTAGAAATAATGCTAGAATGATGTTTTTTAACATTTTGATTTTTTTTTTTTTTTTTTTTGGGAAATCTTTAGCTAGGGTCGAATAGGAATGAAATTTAGAATGAAAATTTTTTCCACTCCTTCTCGGCCATTCTAAGCCCAGTTTCGATAGAAATAATGCCGAAATGATGTTTTTGAATTTTACAAATTTTTTTGCTACTTTTTTAGTAATTCTTTTGCCAAGGTCTAATAGGAACGGAATTCGGAACTAAATTTTTTTTTTCCTCTTTCTCGGCCTATCTACCTAGGTTTTGGCTAGAAATAAAGCTAGAATGATGTTTTTAGAATATGTTGTATTTTTTTGGGAATTCTTTAGCCAGGGTCGGGTAGGAACGGAATTCGAAACGAAATTTTTTTTTCTTTCTTTTAGGGCCAATCTCTGCCCGATTTGGCTAGAAATAAAGTTAAAATGATGTTTTTTAATTTTTTTGGGAATTCTCTATCCAAGGTCGGGTAGGAACAAAATTCGGAACGAAATTTTTTTTTTCTCTTTCTCAGCCTATCTCAGCCGGTTTTGGCTAGAAATAAAGTTAGAATGAGTTTTTTTTTTTTTTTTAATAATTTGGTTATTTTTTTCGGAATTCTTTAGCCAAGTCGGGTAGGAACGGAATTCGAAATGAAAATTGTTTTTTCTCTTTCTCAGCCTATCTCAACTTGGTTTGACTAGAAATAAAGTTAGAATAAGGTTTTTGAATTTTTTGAATTTTTTTTGCTATTTTTTTGGTAATTCTTAATCCAGGGTCGAGTAGGTACTGAGTTTGGCAAGAAAAATTTTTTCTTTCCTTCTTGGCCTATCTCAACCTAGTTTTGCTAGGAATAAAGTTAAAATGAAGTTTTCTAATTTTTTGAATTTTTCTGCTATTTTTTTGGGGAATTTTTTAGCTAGGGTTGGGTAGGCACGGAATTCGAAACCAAAATTTTTTTCTCACATTCTTGGCCAATCTCAGCCCAGTTTCACTAGAAATAAAGCTAGAATGACGATTATTAATTTTTATAATTTTTTTGGGAATTGTTTAGCCCGGGTCGGGTTGGAATGGAAATCGGAACGAAAAATTTTTTCTCTCTTTCTCCGCCTATCTAAGCCCTAAGCCCGGATTGGCTAGAGAAAAAGCTAGAATGATGTTTTTTAAATTTTTTTCCGATATTTTTTTTATAATTCCTTAGCCAGGGTCGGGTAGGAACTGAATTTGAATCGAAATTTTTTTTTTCTCTTTTCTGCCAATCTCAGCCCGGTTTCGCAAGAATTAAAACTAGAATGACAATTTTTAATTTTTTTATTTAATTTTTTTGCTTTTTTTGGGAATTTTTTAGCCAGGGTCGGGTAGGAACGGAATTCGGAATGAAACTTTTTTTTCTCTATTTCTCAGCCTATTTAAGCCTGGATTGGCTAGAAATAAAGCTTGAATGATGTATTTAAATTGTTTTAATTTTTTTGCTATTTTTTTGGGAATTCTTTAGCCAAGGTCGGGAAGGAACAAAATTTGGAGCGAAAATTTTTTTCACTCCTTCTCGGCCTATCTCAACCCGGTTTGGATAGAAATAATGCCGGAATGATGTTTTTGAATTTTTTTTGCTATTTTTTTGGGAATTCTTTAGACAAGGTCATATAGGAACGGAATTCGGAACGTAAAATTGTTTCCCTTTTTCTTGTCCTATTTCAGCCCAGTTTCGCTAGAAATAAATCTAGAATGGCGATTTATAATTTTTTTAATTTTTCTAGTATTTTTTTGGGAATTGTTTAGCCAGGGTCGGGTAGGTACGGAATTTGGAAGGAAAATTTTTTTCTCTCTTTCTCGGCCTATCTCAAACCGTTTCCAGACCGGTTTCACTAGTAATAAAGCTAGAATGGCGTTTTTTTGGAAATTCTTAAGCCAGGGTTGGATAGGAACGGAATTCAAAACTACAATTTTTTTTTCACTTTCTCGGCCTATCGAAGCCCGGTTAGGCTAGAAATAAAGTTAGAATGAGGTTTTTTTGTATTTTTTGAATTTTTTTGCTATTTTTTTGGGAATTCTTTAGCCAGGGTTGGGTACGATCGAAATTCGGAACCAAAATTTTTTTTTTCTCTCTTTCTCAGCCTGGTTTGGCTAGAAATAAAGCTAGAATGATGTATTTTAATTTTTTGAATTTTTTTCCCTATTTTTTTGGGGATTCTTTAGCCATGGTCGGGAAGGAATTAAATTTGGAATGACAAATTTTTTCACTCATTCTCAGCCTATCTCTGCCCGGTTTGGATTGAAATAATGCCAGAATGATGTTTTTGAATTTTTTGAATTTTTTTTGCTTTTTTTTTGTGAATTCTTTAGCCAAGCTCGAAAAGGAACGGAATTCGAAACTATTTTTTTCTCTTTCTAGGCCTATCTAACCCCGGTATGGCTTGTAATTAACCTAGAATGATGTTTTTTTTTTTTTTTTTTTTTTTTTTTGAATTTTTTTGCTATTTGTTGGAATTGTTTAGCCAAGGTCGGGTAGGAATGGAATTCAGAACAATTTTTTTTT
The DNA here is from genome assembly GCF_932294415.1 of Quercus robur. Taxonomy (NCBI): domain Eukaryota; kingdom Viridiplantae; phylum Streptophyta; class Magnoliopsida; order Fagales; family Fagaceae; genus Quercus; species Quercus robur. The sequence goes on along the minus strand of NC_065540.1, from coordinate 30,378,481 downwards.
TCTTTCTTTCTTGGCTAGAAATAAAGTTAGAATGATGTTTTTGAATTTTTTTGCTATTTTTTTGGAATTCTTTAGCTGGGGTTAGGTATAAACCGAATTCGGCAAGAAATTTTTTTTTTTTCTGTCTTTCTTGCCCTATCTCAGCCCGGTTTAGGGAAAATATAGTTAGAATGTTGTATTTTAATTTTTTGAATTTTTCTTCTATTTTTTTGGGAATTCCTTAGCTAGGGTCGGGTCGGTACGGAATTTGAAACGAAAATTGTTTTCTCTCTTTCTCAGCCTGGTTTGGCTAGAAATAAAGCTAGAATGACGATTTTTATTTTTCTACTATTTTTTTGGGAATATTTAGCCAGGGTCGGGAAGGAACGAAATTCGGAACGAAATTTTTTTTTCTCTCTTTCTCAACCCATCTCAGCCCAGTTTGGATAGAAAAAAAAAAGCTAGAATGATGATTTTTAATTTTTTTTAATTTTTCAACTATTTTTTTTGGCAATTGTTTAGCGAGAGTTGGGTAGGAACGGAATTTGGATTGAAATTTTTTTTCTCTCTTTCTCAGCCTATCTCAGCCCAATTTGGCTAGAAATAAAGCTAGAATTACGTTTTTTGATTTTTTGAATTTTTTTGCTATTTTTTTGGGAATTCATTAGCCAAGGTCGGATAGGAACGAAATTTGGCACAAATTTTTTTTTCTCTTTCTTGGTCTATCTAACACCGGTTTGATTAGAAATAAACTAGAATGACGTTTTCTTTTTTTAATTTTTCAGCTAGTTTTTGGAAATTGTTTAGCAAGGGTCGGGTAGAAACGGAATTCGGAACAAAATTTTTTTCTCTCTTTTTAATTTCCCTCTTTCTAGACGTTTTTAAATTTTTTTGAATTTTTCGGCTATTTTTTTGGGAATTTTTTAGCCCGGGTCAGATAGGAACGGAATTCGGAAATAAATTTTTTTTTCTCTTTCTCGGCCTATCTGACCTCGGTTTTGCTAGAAAAAAACTAGAATGATGTTTTTTCTTTTTTGAATTTTTTTGGGAATTCTTTAGCTAGGTTCGGGTAGGAACAGAATTCAGAACTATAATTTTTTTCTCTTTCTCGGCCTATCTCAGCCCGATTTGGCTAGAAATAAAGCTAGAATGACGTTTTTTAATTTTTAAAAATTTTTTGCTATTTTTTTGGGAATTCTTTAGCCAGGGTCGGGCAGGAACGAAATTCAGAATTAAAATTTTTTTCTCTCTTTCTCGGCCTATCTAAGCCCGGATTGGCTAGGAAAAAAGCTAGAATGATTTTTTTTTTTAATTTTTAATTTTTTGAATTTTTTTGGGAATTCTTTAGCTAGGGTCAGGAAGGAACGAAATTCAAAACGAAAATTTTTTTCTTCTCTTTCTCGGCCTATCTCAGCTCGATTAGGCTAGAAATAAAGCTCGAATGACGTTTTTTAATTTTTTGAAATTTTCTTCTATTTTTTTGGGAATTCTTTAGCTTGGGTCGGGTAGGAACGGAATTCGAAACGAAATTTTTTTTCTCACTTTCTCGGCCAAACACAGCCCAGTTTCGCTAGAAAAAAGCTAGAATGATGTTTTTTCATTTTTTTAATAATTTTTTTGCTATTTTTTTGGGAATTCTTTTAGCCAGGGTCAGATAGGAATGGAATTCGGAACTACAATTTTTTTTTCTCTTTCTTGGCCTATCTAATCCCGGTTTGGCTACAAATAAACTAGAATTATGTTTTTTTTTTTAATTTTTTTACTATTTTTTTGGGAATTCTTTAGCCAAGGTCGGGTAGGAATGGAATTTGGAACCAAAATTTTTTTCTCACTTTCTCAGCCTATCTTAGCATGGTTTGGCTAGAAATAAATCTAGAATGACGATTTTTAATTTTTTTAAAATTTTTCTGCTATTTTTTTGGGAATTGTTTAGCGACGGTCGGGCAGAAATGGAATTCAGAATGAATTTTTTCTCTTTTTGTCGGCCTATCTAAGCCCGGTTTGGCTAGAAATAAAGCTAGAATGACGATTTTTAATTTTTTTTTAAATTTTTCTGCTATATTTTTGGCAATTGTTTAGCGAGGGTCGGGTAGGAACGAAATTTGGATTGAAAATTTTTTTTTCTCTTTATCAGCCTATCTTAGCCCGATTTGGTTAGAAATAAAGCTAGAATTATGTTTTTTGATTATTTGAATTTTTTTGCTATTTTTTGGGAATTCATTATCCAAGGTCGGATAGGAACGGAATTCGGAAATTTTTTTTTTTTTTTTTCTCGGCCTATCTAAGGCCAGTTTGGCTACAAATAAACTAGAATGATGTTTTTTAAATTTTTTTCTATTTTTTTGGGAATTCTTTAACCAAGGTCTAGTAGGAATGGAATTCGGAACCAAATTTTTTTTCTCTTTCTAGGCCTATCTTAGCCCGGTTTGGCTAGAAATAAAGCTAGAATGACGATTTCTTAATTTTTTTTTTTTAATTTTTCTACTATTTATTTGGGAATTGTTTAGCCAGGGTCGGATAGGAACGAAATTCAGAACAAAAATTTTTTTTCTCTCTTTTTCGACCTATCTCAACCCGATTTGGCTAGAAATAAAGCTTGAATGATGTTTTTTCATTCTTTGAAAATTTCAACTATTTTTTTGGGAATTCTTTAGCCAAGGTCGGATAGGAACGAAATGCGGAACTAAATTTTTTTTTTCTCTTTCTCGGTCTATCTAACGCCGGTTTGGCTAGAAATAAACTAGAATGATGTTTTTTTTTTTTTAATTTTTCTGCTATTTTTTGGGAATTTTTTAGCAAGGGTCGGGTGGGAACGGAATTCTGAACGAAAATTTTTTCTCTTTCTCGACCTATCTCAGCCCAATTTGGCTAGAAATAAAACTAGAAAGACGTTTTTTAATTTTTTATATTTTTCTGCTATTTTTTTGGAAATTCTTTAGCCAGGGTTAGATAGGAACGAAAGTCGAAACTAAATTTTTTTTTTTCTCTTTCTCAGGCTATTTGACCCCAGTTTGGCTAGAAATAAACTAGAACGATGTTTTTTTTTTTTTTTTTAAATAATTTTGAATTCTTTTGATATTTTTTTGGGAATTTTTAGCTAGAGTCGGGTAGGAACGGAATTCTGAATGATAATTTTTTTCTCTCTTTCTCAGCCTATCTCAGCCCAGTTTTGCTTGAAATAAAGCTAGAATGACGTTTTTTTAATTTTTTTTAATTTTGCTGCTATTTTTTTGGGGAATTCTTTAGCTAGTGTCGGGTAGGAACGGAATTCGAAACAAAATTTTTTTTTCTCACTTTCTCGGCCAATCTCAGCTCAGTTTTGCTAGAATGACGATTTTTAATGTTCTTGCTATTTGTTTCGCCAGGGTCGGGTAAGAACGGAATTCGGAACGAAAATTTTTTTCTTTCTTTCTCGGCCTACTTAAGCCCAGATTGGCTAGAAACAAAGCGGGAATGATGTTTTTTAATTTTTTGAATTTTTGTGCTATTTTTTTGGGAATTCTTTAGCCAGGGTCGAGTAGGAACAGAATCCGGAACGGAAATTTTTTTCTCTTTCCTAGCCTATCTCAGCCCGGTTTGGCTTGAAATAAAGCTAGAATGATGTTTTTTTAATTTTTTTTAATTTTTCTGCTATTTTTTTGGGGGAATTCTTTAGCTAGTGTCGGGTAGGAACGGAATTCGAAACAAAAATTTTTTTTCTCACTTTCTCGGCCAATCTCAGCTCAGTTTTGCTAGAATGACGATTTTTAATTTTCTTGCTATTTGTTTCGCCAGGGTCGGGTAAGAACGGAATTCGGAACGAAAATTTTTTTCTTTCTTTCTCGGCCTACTTAAGCGCGGATTGGCTAGAAACAAAGCGGGAATGATGTTTTTTAATTTTTTGAATTTTTGTGCTATTTTTTTGGGAATTCTTTAGCAAGGGCCGAGTAGGAACAGAATCCGAAAGGAAATTTTTTTTCTCTTTCCCAGCCTATCTCAGCCCGGTTTGGCTTGAAATAAAGCTAGAATGACGTTTTTTAATTTTTCTGCTATTTTTTGGGGAATTCTTTAGCTAGTGTCGGGTAGGAACGGAATTCGAAACAAAATTTTTTTTTCTCACTTTCTCGGCCAATCTCAGCTCAGTTTTGCTAGAATGACGATTTTTAATTTTCTTGCTATTTGTTTCGCCAGGGTCGGGTAAGAACGGAATTCGGAACGAAAATTTTTTTCTTTCTTTCTCGGCCTACTTAAGCCCGGATTGGCTAGAAACAAAGCGGGAATGATGCTTTTTAATTTTTTGAATTTTTTTGGAATTTTGTTTATGAATTCTACAGCCCAAGTCGGGTAGGAATGGAATTTGGAACGAAAATTTTTTTCTCTCTTTCTCGGCCAATCCAAGCCCGGTTTGGGTAGAAATAAATTTAGAATGAGGTTTCTTAATTTTTATGCTATTTTTTTAGGAATTGTTTAGCCTGGGCCGGGAAGGAATGGAATCCGGAACAAAAATTTCTTCCTCTCTTTCTCGGCCTATCTCAACCCGATTTGGCTAAAAATAAAGCTCGAATGACGTTTTTTCATTTTTAGAATTTTTCTGCGATTTTTTTGGGAATTTTTTAGCCAGGGTCAGATAGGAACATAATTCAGAACTACAATTTTTTTTTTTTTCACTTTCTCGGCCTATCTAGCCCCAGTTTGGCTAGAAAGAAACTAGAATGATGTTTTTTTTTTTTTTTTTTTTTTTGGGAATTCTTTAGCTAGGGTCGGGTACGAACGAAATTCAGAACCAAAATTTTTTTGTCTTTTTAGGCCTATCTCAGCTCAGTCTGGCTAGAAATAAGCTAGATTGACGTTTTTTAATTTTTTAGCTATTTTTTTGGGATTTGTTTAGCTAGGGTCGAGAAGGAACGGAATTTGGATTGAAATTTTTTTTTTCTCTTTCTCGGCCTATCTCAGCCCGATTTGGCTAGAAATAAAGCTAGAATGACGTTTTTTATTTTTTTTGAATTTTTCTACTATTTTTTTGGGAATTCATTTGCCAGGGTCGGAAAGGAACGAAATTTGGAACTAATTTTTTTTCTTTCTCTTTCACGGCCTATTTAACCCCTATTTGGTTAGAAATAAAGTAGAATAATGTCTTTTTAATTTTTTGCTATTTTTTTGGAAATTCTTTAGCTAGGGTCAGGTAAGAACGGAATTCAGAACGAAAATTTTTTTATTCTCTTTCTCAGCCTATCTCAGCCCGATTTGGCGAGAAATAAAGCTAGAATGACGTTTTTTAGTTTTTTTTTTTTAATTTTTTTGCTATTCTTTTGGGAATTCTTTAGCCAGGGTCAGATATGAACGGAATTCGGAACTACAATTTTTTTTTTTCTCTTTCTCCGCCTATCTAACCCCGATTTCACTAGAAATAAACTAGAACGATGTTTTTTTTTTTAATTTGTTTTAATTTTTTTTTTCTATTTCTTTGGGAATTCTTTAACCAAGGTCTGGTAGGACCGGAATTCGGAACCAAAATTTTTATCTCTCTTTCTAGGCCTATCTCAGCCTGGTTTGGCTAGAAAAAAAGCTAGAATGATGATTTTTACTTTTTTTAACTTTTCAACTATTTTTTTGGGAATTGTTTAGCCAGGGCTAGGGAGGAACGAAATTCAAAACGAAAATTGTTTTTCTCTCTTTCTCGGCCTATCTCAACCCGATTTGGCTAGAAATAAAGTTTGAGTGACGTTTTTTCATTCTTTGAAAATTTCTGCTATTTTTTTGGGAATTCTTTAGCCAAGGTCGGATAGGAACGAAATTCGAAACTACAATTTTTTTTCCTCTTTCTCGACCTATCTTACCTCGGTTGGCTAGAAATAAACTAGAATGATGTTTTTTTTTTTTTTTTTTTTTGCTATTTTTTTGGGAATTCTTTAGCCAGGGTCTGGTACGAACGGAATTCGGAACCAAAATTTTTTTTTCTGTCTATCTCGACCTATCTCAGCTCAGTCTGGCTAGAAATAAAGCTAGATTGACTTTTTTTAATTTTTTTAATTTTTCTGCTATTTTTTTGGGAATTGTTTAGCCAGGGTCGAGAAGGAACAGAATTTGGATCGAATTTTTTTTTTCTCTTTCTCGACCTATCTCAGCCCAATTAGGCTAGAAATAAAGGTAGAAAAACGTTTTTTAATTTTTTGAATTTTTCTGCTTTTTGTTGGGAATTCAATAGCCAGGGTCGGATAGGAACGGAATTCATAACTAATTTTTTTTTTCTTCTCTTTCACAGCCTATCTAACCCCGATTTGGCTAGAAATAAACTAGAATAATGTTTTTTTATTTATTTTTTATTTTTTTGCTATTTCTATGGAAATTCTTTAGCCAGGGTCAGGTAGGAATGGAATTCGGAACGAAATTTTTTTTCTCTTTCTCGGCCTATCTCAGCCCGATTTTGCGAGAAATAAAGCTAGAATGATGTTTTTTAGTTTTTTGAATTTTTTTGCTATTTTTTTGGGAATTCTTTAGCCAGGGTCGGATAGGAATGGAATTCGGAACTACAATTTTTTTTTCTCTTTCTCCGCCTATCTAACCCCGGTTTGGCTAGAAATAAACTAGAATGATGTTATTTTAATTTTTTTCTATTTTTTTCGGAATTCTTTAACCAAGTCTAGTAGGAACGGAATTCGGAACCAAATTTTTTTCCCCTCTTTCTAGGCCTATCTCAACCCGGTTTGGCGAGAAATAAAGCTAGAATGACGATTTTTACTTTTTTTTTTTAATTTTTAAGCTATTTTTTGGGAATTGTTTAACCAGGGCCAGGTAGGAACGAAATTCAAAACGAAAATTTTTCTCTCTCTTTCTCGGCCTATATCAACCTGATTTGCCTAGAAATAAAGCTTTAATGATGTTTTTTCATTCTTTGAAAATTTCTGCTATTTTTTTGGGAATTCCTTAGCCAGGGTCCGTTAGGAACGAAATTAGGAACTACAATTTGTTTTTCTCTTTCACGGCCTATCTAACCCCAGTTTGGCTAGAAATAAACTAGAATGATGTTTTTTTTTAATTTTTTGATTTTTTTTCTATTTTTTTGGGAATTCTTTAGCCAGGGTTGGGTAGGAACGGAATTCGGAAAAAATATTTTCTCTCTCTTTCTCGGCTTATCTCAGCCCGATTTGGCTAGAAATAAAGCTAGGATGACATTTTTTTAATTTTTTAAATTTTTTTGGGAATTCTTTAGCTAGGGTCGGGAAGGAACGGAATTCGAAACGAAATTTTTTTTCTCACTTTCTCGGCCAAACACAACCCAGTTTCGCTAGAAAAAGCTAGAATGACGTTTTTTTTAATAATTTTTTTGCTATTTTTTTGGGAATTCTTTTAGCCAGGGTCGGATAGGAACAGAATTCGGAACAACAACTTTTTTTTCTCTTTCTTGGCCTATCTAATCCCGGTTTGGCTACAAATAAACTAGAATGATGTTTTTTTTTTTTTTTAAATTTTTTTGCTATTTTTTTGGGAATTCTTTAGCCAAGGTCGGGTAGGTATGGAATTTGGAACCAAAATTTTTTTCTCTCTTCCTCAGCTTATCTTAGCATGGTTTGGCTAGAAATAAATCTAGAATGACGATTTTTAATTTTTTTTTAATTTTTCTGCTATTTTTTTAGGAATTGTTCAGCGAAGGTCGGGCAGAAACGGAATTCAGAATGAAATTTTTTTTCTCTTTTTGTCAGCCTATCTAAGCTCGGTTTGGCTAGAAATAAAGCTAGAATGACGATTTTTAATTTTTTTTTAAATTTTTCTGCTATATTTTTGGCAATTGTTTAGCAAGGGTCGGGTAGGAACGCAATTCGGATTGAATTTTTTTTTCCTTTTATCAGCCTATCTTAGCCCGATTTGGCTAGAAATAAAGCTAGAATTATGTTTTTTGATTATTTGAATTTTTTTGCTATTTTTTTGGGAATTCATTATCCAAGGTCGGATAGGAACAGAATTCGGAAATTTTTTTTTTGCTCGGCCTATCTAAGGCCGGTTTGGCTACAAATAAACTAGAATGATGTTTCTTAAATTTTTTTCTATTTTTTTGGGAATTCTTTAACCAAGGTCTGGTAGGAACGGAATTCGAAACCAAATTTTTTTTCTCTCTTTCTAGGCCTATCTCAGCCCGGTTTGGCTAGAAATAAAGCTAGAATGACGATTTTTTAATTTTTTTTTTAATTTTTCTACTATTTATTTGGGAATTGTTTAGCCAGGGTTGGATAGGAACGAAATTCAGAACAAAAATTTTTTTTCTCTCTTTTTCGACCTATCTCAACCCGATTTGGCTAGAAATAAAGCTTGAATGACGTTTTTTCACTCTTTGAAAATTTCAACTATTTTTTTGGGAATTCTTTAGCCAGGGTCGGATAGAAACGGAATTCGGAACTCAAATTTTTTTTTTCTCTTTCTCGATCTATCTAACGCCGGTTTGGCTAGAAATAAACTAGAATGATGTTTTTTTTTTTAAATTTTTCTGCTATTTTTTGGGAATTTTTTAGCAAGGGTCGGGTAGGAACAGAATTCTGAACGAAAATTTTTTCTCTTTCTTGACCTATCTCAGTCCAATTTGGCTAGAAATAAAGCTAGAAAGATGTTGTTTAGTTTTTTATATTTTTCTGCTATTTTTTTGGAAATTCTTTAGCCAAGGTTAGATAGGAACGAAATTCGAAACTAAATTTTTTTTTTCTCTTTCTCAGCCTATTTGACCCCAATTTGGCTAGAAATAAACTAGAACGATGTTTTTTAAAAAAAAAATAATAATTTTGAATTCTTTTGATATTTTTTTGGGAATTCTTTAGCTAGGGTCGGGTAGGAACGGAATTCTGAATGATAATTTTTTTCTCTCTTTCTCGGCCTATCTCAGCTTGATTTGACTAGAAATAAAGCTAGAATGACGTTTTTTAATTTTTTGAATTTTTTTGCAATTTTTTTGGGAATTCTTTAGCTAGGGTCGGGTAGGAATGAAATTTGGGGCAATTTTTTTTTTTTCTATTTCCCGGCCTATCAAAGCCCGGATCGGCTAGAAAAAAAGCTAGAATGATGTTTTTTAATTTTTGAATTTTTTTGCGGTTGTTTTTATTTAATTCTCTAGCCCGGGTTGGGTAGGTACGAAATTCGGAACGAAAATTTTTTTTTCTCTTTCTCGGCCTATCTCAGCCCGATTTGGCTAGAAATAAAGCTAGGATGACGTTTTTTAATTTTTTGAATTTTTCTGCTATTTTTTTGGAATTCTTTAGAAAGGTTCGGGTAGGAACGAAATTCGAAACAAAAATTGTTTTTTCTCTTTCTCAGCCCATCTGAACCCAGTTTGGCTAGAAATAAAGCTAGAATGATGTTTTTTAATTTTTGTTATTTTTTTGCTATTTTTTTGGAATTCTTTAGCAAGGTTCAGGTAGGAACGGAATTCGGAACCAAATTTTTTTTTCTCTTTCTCAGCCTATCTGAACCTGATTTGGCTAGAAATAAAGCTAGAATGATATATATATATATATATATATATATTTTTTTTTGCTATTTTTTTGGGAATTCTTAGCCATGGTTAGGTTGGAACGAAATTTGGAATGAAAATTTTTTTCACTCCTTCTCGGCCTATTTCAGCCCAGTTTGGAAAGAAATAATGCCAGAATGATGTTTTTGAATTTTTTGCTATTTTTTTGGGAATGCTTTAGCAAGGGTCGGGTAGGAACGAAATTTGAAACAAAATTTTTTTTCTCTTTCTCGGCCTATCTCAGCCCGATTTGGTTAGAAATAAAGCCAGAATGATGTTCTTGAATTTTTTTGCAATATTTTTATGAATTCTCTAGCCCTAGTCGGGTAGGAACGAAATTTGGAATGAAAATTTTTTTCTCAATTTCTTGGCCTATCTTAGCCCGGTTTGGCTAGAAATAAAGCTAGAATGACGATTTTTATTTTTTATTTTTAAATTTTTCTGCTATTTTTTTGGGAATTGTTTAGCTAGGGCCGGGTAGAAACGGAATTTGGAAGAATTTTTTTTTTCTCTTTCTCGGCCTATCTCAACTCGATTGGCTAGAAGTAAAGCTCGAATGACATTTTTTCATTTTTTTGAATTTTTCTGCTATTTTTTTGGGAATTCTTTAAACAGGGTTTGATAGGAACAGAATTCGGAACTACAATTTTTTTTCTCTTTCTTGGCCTAACCCCGGTTTGGCTAGAAATAAACTAGAATGATGTTTTTTGATTTTTTGAATTTTTTTGCTATTATTTTGGGAATTCTTTATCCAGGGTCGGGTAGGAACGGAATTCGGAACCAAATTTATTTTTCTCTTTCTCGACCTATCTCAGCCCGATTTGGCTAGAAATAAAGTTAGAAAGACGTTTTTTTTAATTTTTTGATATTTTTTTTGGAATTCTTTAGCCAGGGTCGGGTAGAAACGGAATTCAGAACGAATTTTTTTTTTCTTTCTCGGCCTATCTCAGCCCGATTAGGCTGGAAATAAAGCTAGAATGACGTTTTTTAATTTTTTGAATTTCTTTGCTATTTTCTTGGGAATTCTTTATCCAGGGTCGGGTAGGAACAGAATTCGGAACGAAATTTATTTTTCTCTTTCTCGGCCTATCTTTGCTCGATTTGGCTAGAAATAAAGCTAGAAAGACGTTTTTTTTTAATTTTTTTAATTTTTTTGCTATTTTTTTGGGAATTCTTTAGCAGGGTTCGGGTAGGAACGGAATTTGGAACCAAAATTTTATTCTCTTTCTCAACCTATCTGAGCCCGGTTTGGCTAGAAATAAAGCTAGAATGATGTTTTTTAATTTTTTGAATTTTTTTTCTATTTTTTTAGGAATTCTTTAGCTAGGGTTAGGTAGGAACGAAATTCGAAACGAAATTTTTTTTCCTCTCTTTCTCGGCCTATCTAAGCCTGGATTGGCTAGAAAAAAAAGCTAGAATGATGTTTTTGAATTTTTTTACAATTTTTTTTTTGAATTCTATAGCCCGGGTCGAGTAGGAATAGAATTCAAAATGAAAATTTTTTTCTCTCTTTCTCGGCCTACCTCAGCTTGATTTTGCTAGAAATAAAGCTAGACTGACGTTTTTTTAATTTTTTGATTTTTTTTTGCTATTTCTTTTTTGGGAATTCTTTAGCTAGAGTCGGGTAGGAATGAAATTTGAAACGAAAATTTGTTTCCCACTTTCTCGGCCAATCTCAGCCCAGTTTCGCTATAAATAAAGCTAGAATGACGATTTTTAAATTTTTTTGCTATTTTTTTGGGAATTGTTTAGCTAGGGTCGGGTAGGAACTAAATTCGGAACGAAATTTTTTTTTTTCTCTTTCTCGGCCTATTTAAGCCCGGATTGACTTGAAATAAAGCGGGAATGATATTTTTTAATTTTTTGAATTTTTTCGTAATTTTTTTTTGAATTCTACAACCTGAGTCAGGTAGGAATGGAATTCGGAACGAAAATTTTTTCTCTCTTTCTCGGCCTATTCAAGCCCGGTTTGGCTAGGAATAATTTTAGAATGAGGTTTTTTAGCCATGGTCGGATAGGAATGGAATTTGGAACTACAATTTTTTTTTTTTTCTCTTTCTTGGCCTATCTAACCCCAGTTTGGCTAGAAATAAAGCTAGAATGATGTTTTTTAATTTTTTTAATTTTTCTGCTACTTTTTCGGGAATTCATTAGCCAGGGTCAGATAGGAACGGAATTCAAAACTAATTTTTTTTTTCTCTTTCATGGCCTATCTAACCCCAGTTTGGCTAGAAATAAAATATAATGATGTTTTTTTTTTTTTGAATTTTTTTGGAAATTGTTTAGTCAGGGTCGGTAACGAACGGAATTCGAAATGAAATTTTTTTTTCTCTTTCTTAGCTTAGCTCAGCCCAATTTGGCTAGAAATAATGCTAGAATGGCGTTTTTTTTTAATTTTTTGAATTTTTTTGCTATTTTTTGGGAATTCTTTAGCCAGGGTCGGATAGGAACGAAATTCGAAACTACAATTTTTTTTTCTCTTTCTCGGCCTATCTAACCCCGGTTTGGCTAGAAATAAACTAGAATGATGTCTTTTTAATTTTTTGCTATTTTTTTGGTAATCCTTTAGCCAAGGTCGAGTAGGAACGGAATTCGTATCCAAATTTTTTTTTCTCTCTTTCTCGGCCTATCTGTTGGTTTGGCTAGAAATAAAGCTAGAATGACGATTTTTAATTTTTCTGTTATTATTTTGGGAATTATTTTGCCAGGGTCAGGGAGGAACGAAATTCGGGAAAAAAAATTTTCTTTCTCTTTCTCGGCGTATCTCAGCCCGATTTGGCTAGAAATAAAGCTAGAATGACGTTTTTTAATTTTTTTGAATTTTTCTGCTATTTTTTTGGGAATTCTTTAGCCGGGGTCAGATAGGAATGGAATTCTGAACTAATTTTTTTTATAATTTTTTTGGGAATTCTTTAGCCAAAGTCGGGTAGGAACGGAATTCGGAACTAAAATTTTTTTTTTCTCTTTCTCGGCCTATCTCAGCCCGATTTGGTTAGAAATAAAGCTAGAATTACGTTTTTTAATTTTTTGACTTTTTTTGCTATTTTTTTTTTGGAATTCTTTATCCAGGATTAGGTAGGAACGAAATTCGAAACCAAAATTTTTTTCTCTCTTTCTCAGCCTATCTCAACCCGGTTTGGCTAGAAATAAAGTTAGAATGATGTTTTTTTTTTTTTTTTTGAATTTTTTTCTATTTCTTTGGGAATTCTTTAGCCAGGGTCAGGTAAGAACAGAATTAGGAATGAAAATTTTTTTCTCTCTTTCTCGGCCAATCTAAGCCCAGATTGGCTTGAAAAAAAAGCTAGAATGATGTTTTTTAATTTTTTTGCAATTTTTTTTGAATTTTCTAGCCCAGGTAGGGTAGGAACGGAATTCAGAACGAAATTTTTTTCTCTCTTTCTCAACCTATCTCAGCCTGATTTGGCTAGAAATAAAGCTAGAATGACATTTTTTTAATTTTTTGTTAATTTTTTGGGAATTCTTTAGCAAGGTTCGGGTAGGAACGGAATTTGGAACCATTTTTTTTCTCTTTCTCAGCCTATCTCAGCCCAGTTTGGCTAGAAATAAAGCTAGCATAATGTTTTTTAATTTTTTGAAATTTTTTTCTATTTTTTTTAGAATTCTTTAGCCAGGGTTAGGTAGGAATGGAATTTGGAACGAAAATATTTTTCACTCCTTCTCGGCCTATTTCAGCCTAATTTGGATAGAAATAATGCCGAAATGATGTTTTTGAATTTTTTTGCTATTTTTTTGGGAATTCTTTAGCTAGGGTCAGATTGGAATGGAATTCGAAACTAAATTTTTTTTTTCTTTCTCGACCTATCTACCCCGGTTTGGCTAGAAATAAAGCTAGAATGATGTTTTTTTTAATTTTTTTAATTTTTTTTGCTATTTTTTTTTTGGAATTCTTTAGCCAGAGTCGGGTAGGAATGGAATTCAGAATGAAATTTTTTTTTCTCTTTCTCGGCCAATCTAAGCCCGGATTGGCTAGAAAAAAAAGCTAGAATGATGTTTTTTAATTTTTTTGCAATTTTTTTTTATTTCTCTAGCTCAGGTCGGGTAGGAACGGAATTCGGAACGAATTTTGTTTTTTCTCTTTCTCGGCCTATCTCAGCCCGATTTGGCTAGAAATAAAGCTAGAATGATGTTTTTTAATTTTTTGAATTTTTTTGTTATTTTTTTGGGAATTCTTTAGCAAGGTTCGGGTAGGAACGGAATTTGAAACCAAAATTTTTTTTTCTCTTTCTCAACCTATCTCAGCCCGGTTTGGTTAGAAATAAAGCTAGAATAATGTTTTTTTAATTTTTTGAATTTTTTTGCTATTTTTTTTAGAATTCTTTAGCCAGGGTTGGGTAGGAACGGAATTTGGAATGAAAATTTTTTTCACTCCTCGACCTATAGAAATAATGCCAGAATGATGTTTTTGAATTTTTCGAATTTTTTTGCTATTTTTTTGGGAATTCTTTAGCTAGGGTCGGATTGGAACAGAATTCGGAACTAAATTTTTTTTTTCTTTCTCGGCCTATCTACCCCAGTTTGGCTACAAATAAAGCTAGAATGATGTTTTTTTTGCTATTTTTTTGGGAATTCTTTAGCCAGAGTGGGGTAGGAACGGAATTCGGAACGAAATTTTTCTTTCTTTCTTTCTCAACCTATCTCAGCCTAGTTTGGCTAGAAATAAAGTAAAAATCATGTTTTTTAATTTTTTTGGGAATTCTTTAGCCAGGGTTGGGTAGGAACGGAATTTGACACGAAATTCTTTTTCTTTCTTTCATGGCCAATCTCAGGCTGGTTTGGCTAGAAATAAAGTTAGAATGATGTTTTTTAATTTTTTGAATTTTTTTGCTATTTTTTTGTGAATTCTTTAGCTAGGGTCGGGTAGGAACAGAATTCGGAACGTAATTTTTTTTTTCTCTTTCTTAGCCTATCTCTGCCCGGTTTGGCTAGAAATAAAGCTCGAATGATGTTTTTTTAATTTTTTTAATTTTTCTGCTATTTTTTTGGGGAATTCTTTAGCTAGGGTCAGGTAGGAACAGAATTCGAAACGAAAATTTTGTTCTCACTTTCTCAGCCAATCTCAGCCCGGTTTCTCTAGAAATAATGCTAGAATGACGATTTTTAATTTTTATTTTTATTTTTTGGAATTGTTTAGCCAGGGTTAGGTAGGAACGAAATTTGAAACGAAATTTTTTTTTCTCTCTTTGTCGGCCTATTTAAACTCGGATTGGCTAGAAATAAAGCGGGAATGATGTTTTTTAATTTTTTGAATTTTTTTACAATTTTGTTTTTAATTCTACAACCCGAGTCGGGTAGGAATGGAATTCGAAACGAAAATTTTTTTTTCTCTTTCTCGGCCTATCCAAGCTCAGTTTGGCTAGAAATAAATTTAAAATTAGGTTTTTTAATTTTTTTTTTGCTATTTTTTTGCGAATTCTTTAGCCAGGGTCGGGTAGGAACGGAATTCGGAACAAATTTTTTTTTTCTTCTCTTTCTTGGCCTATCTCAACCCGGTTTGGCTAGAAATAAAGCTAGAATGACGATTTTTAATTTTTTGAATTTTTCTGCTATTTTTTTGGGAATTGTTTAGCCATGGCCGGGTAGGAACATAATTCGGAATGAATTTTTTTTTTCCTCTTTCTCGGCCTATCTCAACCCGATTTTGCTAGAAATAAAGCTCGAATGACATTTTTTCATTTTTTGAATTTTTCTGCTATTTTTTTTTGGGAATTCTTTAGCCAGGGTCGGATAGGAACGGAATTCGGAACTACTATTTTTTTTTTTTTTTTTATCTTTCTCGGCCTATCTAACCCCGGTTTGGCTTGAAATAAACTAGAATGATGTTTTTTTAATTTTTTGATTTTTTTTTGCTATTTTTTTGGGAATTCTTTAGCCAGGGTCGGGTAGGAATGAAATTTGAAATCAAAATTTTTTTTTTCTCTTTCTCGGTCTATCTCATCCTGATTTGGCTAGAAATAAAGCTAGAATAATGATTTTTAATTTTTTTTTTTATTTTTCTGCTATTTTTTTGGGAATTGTTTAGCTAGGGTTGGGTAGGAACAGAATTTGGATCGAAATTTTTTTTTTCTTTCTCGGCTTATCTCAGCTCGATTTGGCTAGAAATAAAGCTATAATGACGTTTTTTTAATTTCTGTTGGCAGTGGCCATGTCATTCAAAAGTTTAAGTTTGGGACTCGTGGGCGTTTGAATGGAACAGTTAAAATAGTCCTCCAATCAATAAAATAATATTATTTATGCGTACAAATATATGAATGAGATATATCATATATTCATAAATAAGACCATTTTATTAGCTGTACACCCATTGGTCTTCTTATCAGAAAGGAAAGGAGAGCACGCGAAAAGTACGTCACATAAACAGAAATATTTTTTTTTTTTTTCTTCTTTCCATCCAAACACTACTACGACTACATGATCTACTGTGGCAAGTTGTGTCCAGATGCATTCCAAATCCAAAATGTACGCACCAACGAAAAACAAGGGTTCAAAACAGGACTACAAAACTTTTTATTTCTACTAGCTAACAAACCCATAATAATTATTATTATTATGAAATTAATGCTTTCTTCCATTCCTTCTATTATTGGTTTCGTTCGGGTAACATAAAAATCACTTCACTTTTCTCTCTCTGTTCTGTTCTGTATTATCAAATATCAAGCAAACAAGCAAATTAAGCCAGGTTTCAGGTTTGGAATCTTTCTCTTCCAGCTGGTATCCTTCTTATCTGTCTCTTTCTTTCATTTGATGGGTGATGCCAAGTTCTTTTAATGGAAAATGTACACTTTATTATTATTATTATTATTTTCATCAATTACAAGGCTTCTTTTCTTTTCGTGTGACATTACAAATACTTTATGATCATATATCTACCAAGCCCACATTGGATTGATTATTCTTTAGGATAAAGGAACTTTTAATAAAGGGCATTTTTCAGTTTTTGTGTATTCCTTTTTATTATTGTTCAAATAGATTTTTTTTTTTTTTAAAAAAAAAATTCTTATTTGCATTTTTGTTGAATTTCATCAATCCAAATAAAAGAATAATAGTTACCCAGAAAGGTAAAAGTAAAACAATGGAATGTGAACACAACACCAACCCAATCCATATTTGCTTTGTCCTTTTTCTTAAAAATTTTATTAATTTTTTCACCTTTTCTTCCCCTCCTCTGTGCTGTATATTATAAGAAATGAGTTTTTTTTTTTTTATAATTTTTTTTTAATATAATATTCAAGTACACTTTTTCACAGTTGTATTGCTAATTTGCTATTAATGATTTAACGTTTGATTTTTGGGAAGGAACAGAAGAGAAGTTTGTGATGTCTACTCTGAGCAATTCAACAAATATATTTTGGCAAGAATCTCCTGTTGGGAAGCTTGATAGGCAAAAGTTACTTAATCAAAAGGGGTGTGTTGTATGGATTACAGGACTCAGCGGATCAGGTTTACTTTTTTGAATCGAATTTCATATTACTTCCAATCTTCGTAGGAAAGTACCATGATGTCTATATGTTCATAAGAAATTTGTGGTATGAGAATCAGAACTCATTATGTCTATATGATCATAAGAAATTTGTGGTATTTAGTAGATATGATGTCTATACTCTATTTTTGCTACTTGGGCATTGAGTTTGAAACTTTTGTCTCTTATTGTCTTGCATATAAGTTAGGCTTACATTTACTGTTGGTTGCTATTGAGCCTCTATGATTTTGCATTGCTTTTGGATTAATTTTATGACTTTTTCCGGATTAGGTATGACCGTGCAAACAAGCATGGATAAGAAATTGATATGCTTCTTTGAGAAGGTGTAGGTAGCATCCAGTGAGGACACAAAATCTGTATATGTTATTAGCAGGCCAGCATGCTTGTACAGTTCAACATCCATTTGTCCATAGAATGCGCATAAGTATGATATGGATGCTGCAATAGATGACTTAGCTTTGAAAGAAAATATGGCATAAGACATCGATTTGCTTCTGTGTGAAGGTATGAGTTGCATATATTGAGGTCAAGCTTTGGGATAGAGGCCAATTACTGCTCCTGTGAGAGTAGCAATATTATTGCAGTCAAAGGAGTTCGTGAAGAATGCAAAAATGAATATGATCAAAATCAGGCTGATGGCTTATTATTCTAGTGAGAATAAAGGTGCTAATTAGAGCTGAGTGTTCAGTGGTTTTACATACCATTCCATGTAGGTCTGATATGAGGCTTTGTCGTTGCTGTTACATGTCATTTAACTGGAACGGGACATTGACATTGTATCATTAATTCGCTGGCCCAACTGTGGTCAATAGTTTGGATGGCTGAATTTGTGGTATTGTGTTGTTAATGCTAAAACAATTGATTTTATAAAAACCTTGTTATAAATGAAGATGATATAGTAGTTGGAAGTGTGTTTTAGGCTTTGGAAGCTTGTGTTTGAGTCCTGGGATCAATCTTTTAATTTTAGGAGCTTGAATCATTCTAGCATCAATCTTTTAGTTTCATAATCATCAGTCATCCAATATGAATAGGTTGGAAATCACTATACTGGACCAACTAAAAACCCGCAGTTTGGTTGGTTTTAACTTTTAACTGCTTCTATTGTTATTTTGGTCCACAGCATGACGTGGTCTCACTTTTGAACCAGGCCACCAATTACCAATGCCTCCGGTCTAGCTGGTCCATAGATGATAGCTATGGCTTTTACTGCCTAAATTTATGAATACAGATAGTAGAGGGGCATGGAACCGCTTATTTACCAACATAAAATTAGCTGAACTTCTGCTTTTATAATTGCATTTTGCATTTTGAGCTAGCTTTGGAAGAAGCAATATTTGGGTCTTTGAGTAGTTGATGAAATTCTACTGGAACAGTAGAAATGTATGCTAGGAATCTAGTTTATTATGGTTGGATCAAATTCTTGAAACCCACATTGTCCTTTTCATCAGGGAGAGGTTTGATGCAGCAAGTCAATTATTAAGGTCACCAGGAGGCTGGACTTAATGTCCTCTTTCCCTTGGCGACTGCTAACATTTTTACCATTGGCTTCTTCATTTTTTCTCAAGATATGTTTTTGTGTGAATTACTCACTAACAATGGAATTCATAAAACCATCAGAAATGTTGTCTACTTACTAGCCTGATAAGTATCATTACATTGCCAATAATTTTGAGAAGTGAACAAGTTACTAATATGATGTCTCCTTGATTTTCCTATGATATTGAAAGATTTGAGGCTAGTTCTAGCATGCTATACTGGATGTAGTTGCTATGTCTTGCTGAATCCTTTTGTCCAAATTGTTCAGGAAAAAGCACACTGGCGTGCTCTCTAAGTAGAGAACTCCACTCCAGGGGAAAGCTGTCCTACATCCTTGATGGAGATAACCTTCGGCATGGACTAAACAAGAACCTTGGTTTCAAACCAGAAGATCGGACTGAAAATATACGCAGAGTTGGTGAGTATTTTCTATATACAACAAACTTTTTCTGGGGTTTGGGTTGGGTGAGCTGTAAGCTTGAAAGTCAAATTTTTTATTAGCAGATTCTGTACTTTTTAAGGCATATAATGGACATGTGAACTAATGTTCAATATAGTCTTCACTGGTACATGCTCAATTTCATTTCATTAATTTTTTTATGTATATTGTTGAAGGCTTGTATGACCAATAGAAACATAGAAACTGAAAGAAGTTGGATCTATATTTTCGTGGCTTTCACATTAAATGTTGCTTCAGAGTTTGGGTTTATATTCCTAGTGATTCAATAATTTATATCAACTATTGGATCGTTTGGAAGAGTTTCTTGATAGAACTAGATAAATTTGATTATCATTAGTTATAGAATAGGTTTTATTGTTTCTGAAATGATTTTGACCTTATCCGCCTGCTACTATGGATCAATGATATGTACCAACATTAGTCACTACATGCTGTGTGTGTTGGAAAAACTGGGAAGAAAATTCTTGCCAGCTCTAATCTGATGAGGGCCCTAGCAGCTAGAATGTACACAGTAGACATATGTGAGTAAATATCAACCTTTATAGACTTGTAGCTTTAAATATAATAATTTCAGTAGATGAATGGAATAGCAAAACTTTTTGCTCCAATTCTGCAGTGTTAATGCAATAGGGATTAAAAAATAAATAAATTATAACTGTAATGTTATATCTTAATGATAGAAATGAGTGTGTACTAAAGGTTTGTTACAATTGGTAGGCTAGCCTTTGCTCAACTATATTAGAGCATGAGGTATGGTTGATAAACTATAATTTTATTATCTAATACAGGGGAAGTTGCAAAACTCTTTGCGGATGCTGGTTTGATTTGTATTGCCAGTCTCATATCTCCATATAGAAAAGATCGAGATGCTTGCCGTGCGATGTTACCAGATGCGAATTTTATTGAGGCAAGGCTCCTTCTAATGGTTATTATTATTATTATTATTACTTGGTTTCTGTTCTTTTAATTTGGAATTCAATTTGACTTGTATGTAAACAGGTTTTCATGAACATGCCTCTAGAATTATGTGAAGCAAGAGATACAAAAGGCCTTTACAAGCTTGCACGTTCTGGAAAGATCAAAGGTGTGCTTTGTGAAACATGCTTATCATGCTGCTTTAATACATTAACACGGTTGTCTGCTTTCAAAACTCAATCCCCCCCACACCCCCCCCCCCGGCCCCAAAAAAAAAAAAAAAAAAAACCCAAAACAAAAAAGAAAGTGTACACTGTCTGTTATGTGATTAAACTAAAAATTATGACATGGAAATTCATCCCAATAATTGCAATGATAAAAGGGAAGAAATTAAATTGCTATAGTGAATGTGGGTTCCAGATAGCCATTAGTAAAGTCTTGTAATTAAAAAAGAAAAAAAGAAAAAAAAGAAACTCTTGTCATCGAATAAGGGGCTTGACTTTGAATCCCACCTGCACCAAAAATCAATTGGTGTCTTGTTCTAATGATAAAAAAAATCATCATGGTGTGGACGCTATAATTTTAAATTCTATCATATCTTAAAGGAAAAATTGAAGATGTAAAGAGTTTAAATTATTTTTCAAAGGCAGCATTGTTTGACTTCTATTATAAGCTTTCTGTTCTATGCATTATGAGTTTGCAAGGAACTCAAGAATACATGAAGTGAAGCTTACAGTGTGAATACTGCTCCCATACCAGAGTGCCTTGCTATGATGTGGTTCCCAATCCATTAAAGTTGTCTTATCAATTTAAGCATGTGATATGATTTCTTTTCACTTGAAGTCTTATTTACATCTTATGTATCAGCATCTTCTATTTTCATCATCTCATGACCTTATATGAGCATCCTTATCAGCTGACTTGAATCTTTGTTTGGTAATTCTGTAACTTGGTGTAATTGGAACTGACCCTCATAGTTTTCTTAAGCCACAGCACGTGGTAAGGGTTTTATCAAGTTATTCTGGTACCCTGGTTCATGAGTTATTTCATTTCTTATTGTGTCTTGCATTGAATCTGTTCTGCAGATCAATGTCATCTTTATTTAACTAGCCATGAATAATGAGGTTCTTCTAAATCACCAACCAGATGCTATTTCAATCCCCGATTTTTTTGAAAATTACATAGTCATGGTTCTTTAGCATGAGGAGGGTACTGCAGGAGCACCTAAAATCTTTCTCATTAAAACTTATATCTTGTCTGGTGGGTCTTATGACCATACCATAGGTTATCTTGTTGGTTATATGATTATGAAATCACAGTAGGTTCATTGTTTTTCCTTACGCTACATACCTTTCAAAGAAGTGATCCTAAATCATTGAAAGTAGTAAAATAAGATTACTTCATTTTATAAAACTTTCATTTCAAATTTTATTGGTAGGGATGATGATGAATGTTGAATCATCTTGTCCATTACCAATTGGTCCTTTTCATATGACCATATTATTTTGCAGGTTTTACTGGGATAGATGATCCTTATGAACCACCATTGAGCTGTGAGGTATGTCTTTATTTAGGGATGGAAACTAATTGTGGCCGTGTCCTTATGAATGTTGAGCTTTATCAAATGTGAAACATCATTAAATCACAGGCATGTTTCTTATTATGCTGTGCCTTTGTCTTATGTGTATCAAACTGAATAATTTTACTTGCTTTCCAGATTGAAATACAACAGAAAGATGGGGTTTGCGCTGCGCCAGGTGCCATGGCTGGGCAAGTAGTGTCTTACCTGGAGGAGAAAGGGTATCTTCAATGTCAGTGATTGACCACACTACAACTAATGTTCGTGTGATCTCTTGTAATTGATTACTCAAAGTATATAGGATGTCATTTCAAACACATGGTAGGCTGCTTAAACACACCTTCAGGCTATGAATAGAGAATAGTGGGCTCAAAGTACTTATCTGAACATTTTGAAATGAAGAATATGTCTAGATTGGTAGGGTATGGGAAATTTGGGATCCATCCTGTTAACTTAGTGACATCTAGTCATAGCTCATTACCAACCATCATTTTTTGTGGAACCCATGGGAATCTTAGTTTCAGGTTATCCAAAAATGTGTCAACTGTATGTTGGAGATGGTTCTACAAAGTACACATAATTATGTATATCATATTTACCTCAATTTAAAGTTCACAAGTTTCTTTTAGTTTTCTGATATGGTTAGTGTAGTGTTCCTTGGTTGGCTTGCAATGAAAAAAAATAAAAACGTCAAAGCATAATGCAAGACAAAGCTTGTCCATCAGTTTTGCAATATTATCTGCACTTGATTCTTACAAAGCTTGTCCATCAGTTTTGCAATATTATCTGCACTTGATTCTTTTGTTCTACTCTAATTGGAAAAGTAAAGAGAACGAAATTGCTGTGTTGTTTTTTGAATCTAGTGCATCACAAAACCTTTTTTTTTTTTTTTTTTCCACTAGCTTCAATGTTCCCAAGATTTTGGGGGCCTTGAGGAACTAAGAAGGATATTTAAAACACAGGGGTAATGCTAATCCACTATATGAAAGATGAAGACAATTTTATAATTTATAATAGAAAATGAAAAGTTTCCAGAAATCAAAATGATTAAGCACTTGAAATTATTTAGTTAATAGTGAACATATCCCTGAGAAATGCTTCTTTAGTTCATAACAATACTGCAGCCTTAGGACATCTCAAATTTGAAAATTCTTCTGTGCTCCACTTCCATGTGTCTTTCCTCTATATTTCTCAGTCGTGGTAGATTTTGAAGTCTCAAATCTGTTAAGTTCGGTAAGAATCCTTTTATAGCTCTTCCCCACTCTTAAGAATCTCATTGGCATCACATTGGGTCACTCATGTATTTAGCCCTTGATATTCCCCATGCCAAATTCTGATGGTCTTTTGATTGCATTATGATCCTTCAATTCTTAACTCAACCAAGTACATCAAGACTCATGGTAGAAATCTATATATATATATATATATATATATATATATATATTAATAGGCAAAGTTGAGAGAAAATCCAATTAGATTTCAAATTGGAATTCAATTAGAGTCTAATTTTATGCTATGTGTCTCATCTAATCTAAGCTTTTAAATTTTTGTATCAAGTGAGTTAATTCAGCGTAGAAAACAATGAGTCCAATGTAAATAAATAAATATATATATATATATATTTATATATGTTAGATTGTTTAAAATCAAAATTAGATTTTGTCTTTGTTAGCTTTTCATACAAATTAAATTGTTCAGATTTTTTTTTTTCTTGAAACAATGAGTGTATTTTTTATATTGTTTCTATTTAGATATTTTGTATGTTAAGATCTTAAGTGTAATAAACTGTAATTGAGCTAAATGATTCCATGCACCTATCCCCATTCAATTTAGGAAATACTATTGAACCAATTTATTTTTTTTATTTTGTGTTGTATTTAGTAGAATTTCATAAATAGTGATTGTGAATTGATCTTGTATATGTAGTGTCCAATAGTGATTTTCAAAATTATATACATAACAGTAGTGTAATGAGAAACTTGGCATAACAAATATCATTAAAATTGCAAGGAAAAATGTCTTGGTCGAACTAATGTCCTATATATTTAATAATCCAAACTAACATCAATAGCATCACTACAATTCATCATTCTTGTGTGTAAGCATGAGTTAAATACTAGTAATTAATAATGTGAGAACTCACCCATCTCTGATTTTCAAAGATGCATGCCACACCATCGGCATAGTTGAGCTTGAGCCGAATGATACCTCCCTATATGTTAAGAACAGGGTGTGTTTAGTAGTTGAATTCGAGGACAACTGGACCTCCAAATTGAAGAAGAGAATGAACAGAGAAATAGAGAGGAATTGGAGAAAGAATTAAGAAGATTGGAATTGAGAATTGTTTTCTGATTACATGCTCATCCTTTCCACACTCTTCTAATACCTCTCACAGTCTCACTCTCTAATTGCCTAACTGCCAAGCCAACTGTCAATATTCTAACTAACTAACCATATTAACTAACTCTCCTTTTTGCAACACTAGTGTGGATACAAGTATATAATGCCAACTAATCAATTACACTTATCACTTCTAGTTCAATAGCACTGTACACTCTGGCAGCACTAATGGTGCACGAAAAGATTGAGTGTCTTCACTTCTCCTTAATGTTACTATTATTTTTACTAAGAAGGTAGGTAGGTTGTTAATTTGTCACCATGAAACTTGTTCTTATTGGGGGAAAGAAAGAAATGAAAAAGGAAAGAAGGAAACACCTTATTAGGGAAAAAAAAAGGGCAAAAATACACCCTACATCTTAGAACTTTGATCATTTGTCATTTTTAGTCCATTGAATTTAAAATTTGTCATTTTATTCCATTAACCTTGAATAACTGTAATTAAATAAATTAGCAAAATAATCTCTAAAACTATATTTTATTGTTTAAAATGTGAAACTACATCATTTTAAGGGGTTAACAAAATTTTTTAAAGGGTAATGGATGGAAAGACTAGAGTAATGGCATATCAAAGATAAGCTAAAATAAGGGCATGTGTGGTAGACTATATAGGCACTGTAGGGTCCCGATTTGTGGCCCAAACCCAAAGTGTATGGGATCTCGGCTCAATGAGCCCAATACAATAAATTTGTAGAGAGTGGGTTAAAGAACTAGGCCCTAATGAGTTAAACAACGGCTAGTATTGAATTAAGTGACAATCAAGCACAAATAAGAGGTATTGATATCAATGGACTTTCAGTCTGAGGAGGTCAAAATTATATATATATTGATCACAGTTGGATACAGAGACAATTTAGATTGCTACAGTGTTCTCTCTCTATTTTTCTGATCCCCACTTTACGAAGAGTCCTTCACATTATATACCTCCTCCGGACCATCCTCATCCTACACCTATTGATCATCTAAGCCTTTACTTGAGTACATTTCCCATCAGACACCCTCTCTGGTTCTCTGTGAGTTGTGGTAGCCAAGGTAGTATTGTTCAGAAGTTTTCTCCACATAAATGCGGCCAGAAAAGTAACTGCAGTACATTTAATGCGGTGGTGGCAACTTTCTCTTAGATATTTTTAGTTCACCTTCCTTCTCGTATGTTCATGAGGCATGTCCCTATCATTGGAGTTTCTTGGAAGATCACTTTAATTGCTGGATTACATACTTTGAACTATATTCATCAAGTCCGAGGAGGAGCTACTCCTCGGACAACCTTTCATTTGCTCCCTACTTATGGGACCTGAACTGGGAATATCTAATAATTATTTGCTCCTCCTCGAACCTATATATATCCTCGGATAAAGCCTAAAGTCCAATATACGATCTTGGGCCATTACCCCTACAATAGCCCCTCAAAACCTCGATTTTTTCCTCCCATCCGAGGAGAAAGGTGGGGTTTTGATTTTTTAAGAGCTAGCACCATTTGATTTTGTTGTTTGTACGTGTGAAAGTTCCATTTTATGTGCCTCATGATTATCCAGGCAGTGTATTGTTCCCTAAATCTAATGGTGAAGCTCAGATCCAACGATTGAGCCCTTTCTTGGAAATTTGAGCGGGATAACTCCCACTCATTTCCATTTCCTATATAAAGCCTCTAGGGAACTTGTTTTCCTTTTACTTTACCAATCTTCAAGCTCTCTAGTGATTTCAAGCGCTTCAACTCACAGAACTCCCCAAATTACAAAGCTTCCCAAACCTTTTTCTCAAGATTTCTTCGAAAATCTTTTAAAAGCAACAAAAATAAACATACTCACTCTCGTAAGTCCTTGTTTCTTTATATTCTCCTTTTTATTCTCGGCCTTCTTTCTTGTTTTTTAGAAACTTCTTCCTGCATCATTTCCGTTCATTTAAATGGGTAGATTCAAGTATTTAGTAGACTCGCCAGCTAGTATGGAGAGCTTTAGGACTAAGTACCATATCCCCCCAGGAGTAGGCCTACAATACTGTCCCCCAAACCGTGTACTCACGGATAGAAAGGTAGGCGAAGTTGTCATTCCAATGATCGCCTTTATAGAGGGAGGAATGACGCTTTCCATGAGTAGGATAACTAGGGACTATCTGCTCAAGCATAGATTATGCCCACATCAGTGCACTGCCAATATGTTTAGAGTCTTAGGATGTGTAGTTGCTCTAAACGACTAAAGGAACCTCGGTCTTACATGGCACGACGTTGCTCATTTGTACAAGTGTCATTCCCTTTCAGGGGGATATTACCTCAAATCTCGGTCCGATGAGATGAGATTGATATCCTACCTCCCTAAGTCCAACAAAGGCTTGAAGGACGATTATCTGGTCATCTCCGGGGAATGGCACGATAGTCTTCATTGCCCAGTTAGGGCAGGAACACCAGGTGGGGTACCCTAGGATTAGGTCTTTCGGCTGGGACCTTAGTTTTCTGAGCTCTCCTTTTATTTATTTTTGGTAATTTGTCTTCTCGGATAATGTTCATTATTGGATTAACCATAATTACCTTCTCGGATGTTTTTGCAAATAAAGAACACGTCTTTCCGAAGCTTAGTTTGGTCAACGTTCTCAGGCTCAACTTTTTGCTGAGGTCGGAGATATTTGTGAGTGAAGATAATTAGTTGCGGGCTGCTCACCTCATCTTAGGAGCCCTTGTCGCGCATATACCAGGACGCAGGCCAAGCATTAAGAGCAGGTAACACCCGGCTCGCTTAGAGAGACGTCTCCAAACCGGGGTTCCTAGCAAGGCGGGATCTCCCACCTGTGGTATTGCTTGCTCAACAAAACCCCCTACAGTTTGCGATACCGCTCCAGCAAGTTTCGTTCGCAGCAGTAGCAGCAGCAAAAGAGATAGCCTCCTCCTCACGTTTGTCACTTGAGGAGGAGATTTATAGATTTCATTTTGCAAAGGAAAAGAGAACCCTCGAGAGGCTCGTGGAGCTTTCTGATTCTAAGATCGAGTCCGACAAGCTTTCCACAGCTCATCAGCCAGAACAGACCATTGCTCTAGTTGAAACAAGTTCCGAAGAAGCAGAGAACATGGATCTAAAGAAGAGGCCAAGCTTGAAGGGTTTGTTTGCCAATAGGAACAAGGGAGCAACTCCACCCGAAGTTCCCAAGGTCCAGACTTCTGCTAACCTTCCTCTTCCTCCTTCTCCTCCTCTTGCTGATCTAGGTCCATGCGTCAATCCTGATCTGAAAAAGAAGAGACCACCTCAGGAGCTGGAAGAGGGGGAGATGCTCCTACAGAGGTGCACCAAACAGCAAAAGACTAAAGACCCTAGAGACAAGAGGGCTAAATCCATGGATAGCTGAGATGACGCTGAGGTACGTCGATAGCAGCGTACATGGGCTCCCATACTAGAGATGGACAGAGCCCCCATCCCTTATCATTCTATGATAAGGGAATCTAGCAGAGGGCATTCTACGCATCTGGCCCAAGCTCTAGAGCAGCCTCTCCTCCTTCTGAGGGATATGGAAGCCCTCAGGCGAACAAGGCAACCTAACTTGTTTATGTCTCTAAAAAGAGACCTCGCAATGGTGAGTACGGTTCTATCAGTACCTTAATTCATTCCTTTTTTCATTCGCATATATTTTTTATATGTAACCCTTTGGTGTTTTTTATGCAAGTCACTCAACAAGTCTATGTGGCCGAGGAATGTGTTAGAAATGCCCATAACAAATTTGAAGCTGATACCCATTCCCAGCGTGAAGTAGAGAAAGCGCTTGGGACCGTGAAGGAGGAAAAAACATAGCTGGCCAAGAAGCTCAAGACCTCCGAGCATGAGCGTTTGAGCGCTTTGGTAGGGCTTAAGACTGCTGAGACCTAGGCTAAGGACCAGCGCAAGCTTCTTTATACAACTGGGCTAAATCTAGCCACAAAGAAGGCAACGGTTCTAAGTTTGAAGGCTGAACTGCAAAAGGCCAAAACTGAAACCCAGGCAGTCAAAGAAGCTGCTAAAGCCGCGAAGATAGCAACCTACGAGCGGGGGGTGCTTGAAACGAAGCAGAGGCTGGCCGAGGAGGTAGCCGAAGTGTGCAGGGACTATTGCACTGTAACTTGGAATGAGGCCCTTAATATTGTAGGGGTCTTTGCAGACTTCGAGCCGAGGAAGGCAAAGAACGTGTACTTTCTTGAACACATAAGAGAGATTCCAGCCGATCCTTCCTCAACCGCTCTACCCTTGCCCCTTCCTGAGTAGGTTCCCAACATTCAAGATTTTACTTTTGATGCTAGGACTTCTACCGGAGTAGGTAGGGGTAAAGAGGGCCTTCCTCCAGCTAATGATGCTCAGTCCGAGGACACCCTTACTATTAGGGATGTAGTCTCCCAGGCTAAGGTAGTTGAGAAGCCTAAAGATAGGGATGCTAAGTCCAAGACTATTGCTACTAAAGAGGATCCTCATCTAATGAAAAAGTGGTTGTAGGATTTTTTTTTTTTTTTTTTACTTTCTTTTGTTTTCCTTTCCTGAGACTTATTTCATTGCTTGTAACACATCTTCTTTAGAATTAATGAATGAACTTTTCTTTCTATTCCCTGAGTCTTTACTTTTTGCGCTTTTCATACTTATTATTATTGCAAACAAGTTTGAACTGTTGTTGCTCCATTTCCAACGTGTTCAAGCAACAAATCATTATTGACATTTCCAGAAATCTATCTATGTATCAGCAATAGAGAGTTATTATCCACTTGTATTGTGAACTAACCCTCATACAATGAGTATTGAATCTAAAGGAAATAAGTAATATACCTTGTATTTCGAGTTCTGTTTAACATTTATAAGGATACCTTTGAATGTTAATTTCACCCAAACATGTGGTCAGAGAGACCTGACATATCTTAGGATCTGTTTAAACACTTATGTAGATGCCTTTGAGTATTAATTTCCCTTTAGCCTGTAGTCCAAGGAGTCATGCAGGACTTAGGTTCTGTATAATACTGGGATAGATGCCAAAAGTAATTAATTTCCCCTAAGCCTATGGTCCGAAGAGCCATGCAGGACTTAGGTTCTGTTTAATACTTGAATAGATGTCAGAAGTAATTAATTTCCCCTAAGCCTGTGGTCCGAAGAGTCATGTAGGACTTAGGTTCTGTTTAATACTTGAATAGATGTCAGAAGTAATTAATTTCCCCTAAGCCTGTGGTCCGAGGAGTCATGCAGGACTTAGGTTCTATTTAATACTTGAACAGATTGAGTAACATGAAGCACAATGCTTTTACACAACAAAAGAATTTATTGATAAAGGAAATTTTCATTAATAATAATACATTTTTTGGTTGTTTACATTCCAAGGACATGGTATTACACATTCATCTAAATCTTCAAGGAAATAGGCCCCTATACCAACCACAGAGGTGATGCAATATGGTCCTTCACAATTGGATCCTAGCTTTCCCCATGCTGGGTTCTTTGCAGTGCCCAAAACTTTCCTCAATACCAAGTCATCAAGCACTAATGGCCTTAGCTTTACTTTGGCATCATAAGCTTGCTTGAGTTTGTGTTGGTAGTATGCCAATTGGACCATTGCACTTTCTCTTCTTTCTTCGATAAGATCTAAGCTCCTTTCTAGCAACTCATTGTTATTACTTGGACTGAATGAGCTGGTCTTTAATGTTGGGAAGCCTATCTTTAAGGGAATAACAGCCTCGGCTCCATAAGTCATCGAAAAGGGGGTCTCCCCCGTTAATCTGCAAGGCGTGGTCTGATAAGTCCACAAGACATGTGGCAGTTCTTCCACCCATTTTCCCTTCGCATCATCCAACCTTTTCTTGAGTCCATTCACTATGACCTTATTAATAGCCTTGGCTTGTCCATTTCCTTGAGGATAAGCTGGGGTAGAATATCTATTCGTAATTCCCAATTCACAGTAGTATCTTCTGAAGAACTTACTGTCAAACTGAAGACCATTATCTGAGATGAGGGAATGAGGGACCCCGAACCAGGTAACAATGTTTTTCCAAATAAATTTCTTAGCATCCACATCTCTGATATTTGCTAAAGGTTCAGTTTCAACCCATTTAGTGAAATAGTTAGTGCCGACCAGCAAATACCTCTTGTTCCCTGCTGCTTTGGGGAAAGGGCCAATTATATCTAAGCCCCATTGAGCAAAAGCCCAGGGGCTAGACAGGGGATTAAGAACTCCTCCTGACTGGTGTATGTTTGGTGCAAACCTCTGATACTGATCACACTTCTTCACATACTCTTGTACTTCTTTTTACATATTTGGCCACCAGTAGCCCTGAGTGATAGCTCTGTGAGACAAAGATTTGCCTCATGTGTGGCTTCCACAAATTCCTTCATGCAGCTCCTCAAGGAGTAGCTCTGTCGCTTCGGGGTGAACACAGAGTAGATATAGCCCAGAAAAAGAGCGCTTGTACAATTTTTGGTCCTCGGATAGCCAAAAACGAGATGCTTTTCTCCTTATCTTTTCAACCTCTAATTTGTCTTCTGGCAAGATGTCTTCTCTCAGATATAGTACTATGGAATTCATCCAACTGGGCCCTACCCTGATTTGGTGAACATGAACCGTTTGTCCCTTGACCTCCGTGGGTTTACACAAGTCTTCTATAAGGATAACCTGAGGTAGGCTCTATGCCGAGGAGGTCGCCAATGTGGCTAGGGAATCGGCATGTGTGTTTCCACTTCTGAGGGCGTGCAAAAGAGTGAAGGATTCAAATCCTGATTGTAGATGTCTAACTTGACTTAAATACCCTTGCATCCTCTCATCTCTTACTTCTAATTCGCCTTTCACCTGGTCGATGACTAACCTCGAGTCTAAGAACATCTTTACTGCCTTTTCTCCCATTCTTTGAACCATGGACATTCCCTCCAACAAGGTTTTGTACTCAATTTCATTATTCATGGCCAAGAAGCCCAATCTTAGTGACTTTTCTATGGTGAGCTTCTCGGGAGAGATCAGAACTAGCCCCACTCCAGAGCCCCTTTGATTTGCCGCACCATCAACGTATACCTTCTAGAATAAAGGTTCTTGTAGGGAGATTGTGCCAACCGATTTTCCATCCATGTTTTGTGTTGTTGATGTTTCAATGAACTCGGCCACGAGGTCTGCTAGTACCTGACCCTTAACAGAGATACGAGGCATGTATTTGATGTCAAAAGCCCTTAGAATTGTGCCCCACTTTGCAATCCTCCCCGTGTAATCAGCACTTCGAAGTATGGCCTTGAGTGGAAATTGAGTTAGGATAACGACTGTATGTGCTTGGAAGTAATGGGGAAGCTTTCTTGTACCATGCACCACTGCCAGGATGGCCTTCTCCAATGGTAGATAGCGAACCTCGGCCTCATGTAGTGATTTGCTCACATAATAAACTGGCCGTTGTACTCCATTGTCAATACCAAACTCACAGCATGAGGGGCCACCGCAATGTAAGAAAACAAGACTTCGTCCGTCCGAGGACTGGACATGATAGGTGGCCGAGATAGGTATTCTTTAGGTTGCTAAAATGCCAAAGCACACTCCTCAGTCCACTCAAATCCCTTCCATTTATTCATCAATAGGAAGAAAGGTCTGCATCTATCTGCCGACCGAGAAATAAACCGGTTTAAAGCAATAGTCATTCCGGTTGTTTCTGAACCTTTTTGAGATTCCGAGGTGGTTGTAAATTTTTTATTGCCTTAACCTGGTTGGGATTAACTTTAATTCCCCGGTGGGTCACCATATAGCCCATAAATTTTCCTGATCCCACACCAAAAGAACATTTGGAGGCATTAAGGCGCAGCTTGTGTTCTCTCTGTATTTCAAAAATATTTCCAAGGTCTCTCACATACTCGGACACCACCTTACTCTTCACTACCATGTCGTCTATATAGACTTCAATATTCTTGCCCAATTGAGGTTCAAACATCTTAGTCATCATCCTTTGATAGGTGGATCCTGCATTTTTCAAGCCGAATGACATTACCTTGTAATGGTAGTTTCCAATGGGAGTAACAAAAGCTGTCTTTTCCTAGTCATCTAATGCTAGCGATATTTGATTGTATCCTTGAAAGGCATCTAAAAAACTCATCTGAGGATGGCCTACGGTAGCATCTACCAGCTAATCTATCGGGCAATACCAAAGTTCCATTATCGAGTAATACCGGAGTTCTTGATTGCTATAAGTTCCTTTCAGCAGAGGCCGAAGACTCCGCATTGGGCCTATGTAAGATGGCAGCCACCATGCACTGCCTAGTCATGGATTGATTCCCTACAATCTCTTTAACTTGGTCGTTGGATGGATACTTCACCTTCTGGTGGAGGGTAGAAGAAACGACTTCTAAGGCATGAAGCCAACGCCTAGCCATAATAGTCGTATAAGGTGAATAAGCATCCATCACAATGAAGTCCACTTCCACCACATCCAAACCGGTCTGTATGGGTAGTCTAATCTGATCTCTTGAAATAATTGTCTTTCCCTCGAAACTTACTAGTGGGAAATTGTACGCTGTTAGGTCCTCGAGTTTCAAATTTAGTCCCTTGTACAAGTCGGGGTACATTATCTCGATAGCACTTTCCTGATCTACCAACACTCTTTTCATATTGTACCCCCTATCCTGAGTGTGACCACCAAAGTATTGTCATGAGGTTGGATAGTTCCGATCTTATCGTCAGTCGAGAAGCCCAGGACCAGCGGGGCCTCTATTCTGGCTCTTTTTGGTTCTGGATTGCTGTCTTCGGTTGATAGTCGGGTCACAAACATCACTCTGGAGGGACAGGAACCGATCCTACCGAGGGCAACGAAGATGACATTGATCGTTCCTAGAGGAGGTCTTGAAGAAGAATCTCTCTGAGAATCCGAAGTTGTCTATCCCGCTTGGCTACTAGAATGGTGCAGTAGCTACTTGAACTTCCCTTCTTAGACCAACTAGTCCAAATGGTCCCATAGATTCCTGTAGTCTTCCATAGTGTGCCCCTAGTCCTAATGATATTGGTAATAAAGGCTCCGGTTGCGTTTCAAGGGGTTTTCGGCCATCTTGTTTGGTCATTTGAAGAATGGCTCATTCTTAATCTTCTCTAGAACCTGATGCACCAGTTCTCGAAATACTGCATTAATGGTCTGGGTGTTGGTAGACCCTGATTATCTAGCAAAATCTCTCCAGGACCGGTTGTTATTGAATCGGTCCGACCTGAAATCCCTCCTCTCCTGAGGGATAACCTTAGCCTTTCCTTTACCCAATTGTTGGTTTTCCTCAACCCTTTTATACTTGTCAATCCGATCCATAAGCTGGCGCAGGCTAGTGACTGGTTTTCTAGTTAGGGACTTCCTTAAGCCATGCTCGGTTGAGAGGCCACTCTTGAAGGTACTGATGGCGACATCCTCAAAGTTACCCTCTATTTCATTGTGCATCTCTCAATACCTGTTCGAGTATGTTTTCAGGGCCTCCCCTTCTCACATGGACAAAGACAGTGGGAGTCTAAGGGCCGAGGGACCCTGGTACACGTGATAAAATGGGAGCTAAATGCCTGAGTAAGCTCTTTGAAGGAACTTATTGAACCCATCCTCAAACCGTCAAACCATCTCATCACCACGGATCCCAAACTGGATGGGAACACTTTGCACATCAAGGCTTCTTCCTTAGAATAGACAGTCATTCGCTGATTGAAATGGCTCACATGCTCCATCGGGTCTGTTTGCCCATTGTAGATGGTGAATATTAGCTGATGGAAATACCGAGGAGGAGCTGCCTTTTCGATCCTATGCGTGAAAGGCGACTTGGCAATCTGGTTCAAAGTTTTGCTTATCGCATCATTTCCCAATCCTTTGTGAATGGGGCTTCTGCATCAGTGTTCATTATGGTGCTCCTCTTCATATGAGAAGGATTCACTAGGAGGAGTCCTTAATCTACGTCGATAACTGCTATCCTTCCCATCATCGGAAGAGGAATCAGACAAGGTGGGAGTTCGTTTTTTTTGTGCATGGCATAACTTCTTCTTAAGCTGGTCGATTTCCCTTTGCATGGCTTTATTCTATTGTTCTTGAGAGACGTGACTCCCAACTTGAGAATGGCTTTTGCTTGTGTGCGTAACGTGCATGTTGCCCTCCTAATCTCTCCCACACTCAAGGTTGGCGAAAGGATTTTCACGTTGAGATGCTATGAATTCTACCCGATGTGAGCCTGAATTTGCCATAATTGACCGTTGTTTTCACTATCACACAAGTTCTTCCCACAGACGGCACCAATTGTAGGGTCCCGATTTGTGGCCCAAACCCAAAGTGTATGAGATCTCAGCCCAATGAGCCTAATACAATAAATTTGTAAAGAGTAGGTTAAAGAACTAGGCCCCAATGAGTTGAATAACGGCTAGTATTGAATTAAGTGACAATCAAGCACAAATAAGAGGTATTGATATCAATGAACTTTCAGTCCGAAGAGGTCAAAATTATATATATTGATCACTGTTGGATACAGAGACAATTTAAATTGTTATAGTGTTCTCTCTCTATTTTTCCGATCCCCACTTTATGAAGAGTCCTTCACATTATATACCTTCCTCCGGACCATCCTTATCCTACGCCTGTTGATCATCCAAGCCTTTACTTGAGTACATGTCCCATTAAATACCCTCTTTGGTTCTCTGTGAGTTGTGGTAGTCAAGTTAGCATTGTTTAGAAGTCTTCTCCACATAAATGTGGGCAGAAAAGTCGCTGCAGTGCATTTAATGCGGTGGTGGCAGCCTTCCCTTAGATATTTTTAATTCTCCTTCCTTCTCGTATGTTCATGAGGCATGTCCTTATCATTGAAGTTTCTTGGAAGATCACTCTAATTGCTGGATTACATACTTTGAACTATATTCATCAAGTCCAAGGAGGAGCTACTCCTCAGACAACCTTTCATTTGCTCCCTACTTATGGGACCTGAACTGAGAATATCTAATAATTATTTGCTCCTCCTTGGACCTATATATATCCTCGAATAAAGCCCAAGACCCAATATACAATCTTGGGCCCTTACCCCTACAGACATTGTAATGTATAGCTATTTCTATGGTTTATCTATTCAATAGTAATGCGAACCTCAATCGACACGCTTTGAGACCCAACAAAAATATTGAAATACGTGCCCAAGAAAGCTAAAATTCAGATTTTTGATAGAAACCTTGACCCAACGTTTATAATTGAAACGCGAACCAAAGGTATAAGTATAACACCTTGACCTAATGATTATAATTGAATCACGAACCAAAGGTATAAAGTTTGAACGCCACAAGGAAGAATCCCTGATAAGTTCACAGTTCTTGAAGAACCAAAAGAAGAGCAAAGCCTTACCCTTTTTTTTTTATTATTCAATAATCTCCTCTATTACAATGAGTGCATGCTATTTATAAGACATGACTGAAAATAGAAAATTTAAAAATGTACTAAATAATAAAACCCTAAATAAGAGTTGATTTGGTCTGAAATTAGCAAATCCAAAATAGGAAAAAAGCTAAAAAACGTTCTAAATAATAAAAGCCTAAAATTAAGGTAAATCTGGTTCGAAATTAGAAGCTCCAGAATAGGAAAAATATCAATTAATTGATATGGAGCTGGAAAATCAATCAGCCATTAATTCATGCCATAAATCAAGCCCAATTAAGCCAAATCAGCCCTCAATAGTTTGAATTAAATTTATTACGCCTTCATCTTCCTTTGGGCCTGGAATGTCCTGCGTTTGAATCAGCCCAAATCTCTTGAATCAGCCCAAATCTCTTAAATCAGCCCATTAAGTGCTTCCTTGATCTTCTTGGATCTTGCTTTAGTAATAGGCCCAACTAGAACATGCAATGGATCCTTTAATGCTTGTTGATTCTCATCAAATAGTTTGGTTATATTTTTATTACATGGAATAATCATTCTTTATGAATAACTATTTTTTTAAATTAAGAGTAACTATTCCTCCTTAAAAGGGTTGTAATAGCTATTTTTTAGTAGATGTAATAATTTCTAATATTAATATATTTCCAAATAAACAAACTTTCCATATCCATCCAACAATTATGGAAATAAAATATAATAAGAATATGCAATCCAATAGTGAATTTGTCAAAATTCACATCTAATAAAAAGAAGAGTGAAGTTGTAGTTATTAATTACAACCAAGTTTGTAGGCAAAAATATCTAAATAGCCTTTATTTTTAAATTATGTAGCCAAATAGTTGAATTTTCAAACTATTTAGCAAAATACCATTGTTTTTAACTCAACAATCGACATCAACAATGCCAAATTCCTGTCAAGTTCCAAAAGAGTGATATTTTCCTAAATAGTATGAAAAGAGGACTGTTTGACTACATAATTTAGAAATTAAAGCTATTTAGTA
Organism: Quercus robur; assembly: GCF_932294415.1. Classification (NCBI taxonomy): domain Eukaryota; kingdom Viridiplantae; phylum Streptophyta; class Magnoliopsida; order Fagales; family Fagaceae; genus Quercus; species Quercus robur. Next base: position 30,342,330 of record NC_065540.1, on the reverse strand, counting down.
ATTTTCTTGTTAACGGGAAGTTGCATTCTTGAGCCATTCAACATTTGTACTTAAATCAGTTATGAGAGTTATGTAATTTTTAGTTTTTTTTTTTTTTTTTTGGTCTGTTAATAATATAAATAAGCAAAAGAAGAATGTGGTGGCCGGTTTCTTTGGCTTGTAAGCGGCCAAAATGGGTAACTAAGCATAATTTTCTAACTATATAGTTAGTAGTTCCAGTTTCTAAACTATATTATTTACTAGCATCTCGAGTCTTTGAGACTCGATTTTGGCCTATAAATCGAGTCTCAAAGACTCGATTTCCATGGCCTAATTATGTCTGATGTGGCATTTTTTCCATGTGGCGACCACATGAAAATCGAGTGTTTAAGACTCGATTTATAACCCTTATAAAAACTAGAACACCAGAGAAGAACCCAGAAGAACCCAGAGGAAAAAAAAAAAAAAAAAAAAAAAACCCATGCCGCGCATCAAAGAAGAACTCATCAGAGAAGAATCCAGGCCACACCAAGAACTCATTAGAGAAGAACATCAGAGAAGAACCCAGAGGAGAACCCAGGCCGCGCGCGACCCAGGCCGTTACGCGAGCCCAGGCCGTCGCGCGAGCCCAGGTCGCACGCGACCTAGGCCGGCGCGCTGGTGAGGTGAGCTCTCTTTCCCTCTAATTTGAGTCTTTAAGATTGGGAGATTGTTGTGTTTCTAGGATTTCTGAAATTTGTTTTTGGGTATTTCGGTTGGTACATGAGACTTCAAATTTTTTTAAAATTTTTTTGGTTTATAAATCGAGCCTTAGAGACTCGATTTCTAGGTGACCACCACATGGAAAAAATGCCCATCAGACGTGATTAGACCATGAAAATCGAGTCTTTGAGACTCGATTTATAGGCCAAAATCGAGTTTCAAAGACTCGAGATGTTAGTAAATAATATAGTTTAGAAACTGGAACTACTAACTAGATAGTTGAAAAATTATGCTTAGTTACCTATTTTGGCCCTTGTAATCCAGTCCCATAGTTTCAGAATTTAAAAAAGAAAAAGAAAATCATTTGGTTCATTTTCTTTTTTTTCTTTTCCATTTTTTTTAACTTTATTCTATTCTCTCTTTGATTTTCTACCTTTTTCTTTTTCTATTTGTTTAGATTTCTTCTTCTTGGAGATGTGGTATAACTTATTTGGGTAGTGAAAGTCTTTTGAGAGTAGTCGAGGAAGATCATGAAACACGTATTGAACAGGTTTTAAATGCAAACATTTACGTTTTCCTTCATGATGAGATTTGGACAATTACTAAGAGATCATCTTAATCCAAAACCATAAGCTAATGAGTTTATATATATATATATATATATAGGGTTGGGTTTAAGTTATACTTGGTGTAACTCTAAGCAATGTTACACCACCCAATAACTTATTATTGAATTCATATTTTAAAAAACCAACCATTGGATTACATATTCTATATGTTTTCAACATGCATGCCTTTTTCCATACCAAACGGATATAATTTACCATTCAATTCATAAAGTCATCTTTTATGCATTATTTTAAACGACAAAAATTTAAATTTAAATAATTGATTGATGACATGACTATTGATCTCTAATCATCTTGAAATTTTGCAAGTATGGAGAATATATGAAGATAATGTAATTCAACAGTTGGTTTTTTAAAATATAAATTTAATAATAAGTTATTGGGTAGTGTAACATTGCTTAGAGTTAGGGAGTGATTGTTGGAAAACTATACCTTGAGTTTTGTTGAGTTTATAATGTGTTTTTTTAAGTCCAAAATTGAAAAAAAAAAATTATTTTTAAAGTCTCAACACCGTGTCAATCGATCTAGACAAGCTTGACTTCAAGCTCAATAGCAGTCAATCACCCTAATTGGAGAGCTCATATAAAGGCTCGTGTAGCATGACTTCTAATAATGTTGTAGAGGCAAAAACCTTAGCCCTTGTTTGGGAGAGGGGAATGGAAAGGAATGAAAAGAATAATTTTAGATTATTATTTCCTTCTCTTGTTTGGGAGTTTTAATGGAGGGAATGGAAAGTTCATTTCTTTATTTGAGAGTTTAAGTGGAAGAGAATGTAGTAGGTAGGAAGAAATACTTATTCCTCTCTATTCCCTTAAAATTTCAAATTTTCATTCCTCTCAAAATTGGGAGGAATGGAAGAGAATGAAATTAGATTTTATGAATTATTTACTAAAACTCCCAAAATACCCTTATAGATTCAACACTTTATTTTAAAATAGAGGTCTAATAGTAATATTGTCGTAAAATGAATCAATTTCATTTCATTTCTTTCCATTCGTTTATTTTAAAACATCCAATCAAGGTTACTTAATTTCATTCAATTTCATTTTTTTTTTCCATTCCTTTCTCATACTTAAATACATTCAATTTCATTCCATTCATTTATGAACTCTCAAATGAAACCTTAGCTCTCGTTTGGGAGGAGGGAATGGAAATGAATGAAAAGAATAATTTTAGAATATTCTTCATTTCTCTTGTTTGGGAGTTTTAATAGAGAGAATGGAAAGTCTATTATCTTGTTTGGGAGTTTAAGTGGGAGGGAATGGAATTAGGACTATGCAAACCTTCTTCGGAGTCAACAAGACCGACTGGCACCAACCTTTTCCCACCACCACTACCACTGACTGACAGAGCTGATGCCGGTGATCAAAATGCAAACGGAGTTTCGATGCTGGTGCAGTGAAGACATCAAAATCCAGCACCGAGTGAGATTCGAACCGAACCGATGAACAAATATCTCTTTGCTTCTGCTGCTTCTGGCGTCGTTTAGCCAGTATCCTTTTTAATTTTTTTTTACTAAAACCGTCGTATTGGTATCATTATAAATATTTAAAAAAAAAAAAAAACAGACACACACACAAAACGGCACTGTTTTATGCTAGGTTTTCAGATATCCCTCAGTATAAATTCATAAGTTATGAGTCATAACCCTTAACTCTCTCTCTCTAGCTCTCACTGCTCGGAATTGGTGAGTCAGTTTCAGAACTCTACTGTTGAAGGTATTATACATTATAATCATATTCTAGATTACTGCTCCGTTTGTTTGTGATGACTTCTTGCAACCTTGGAAAACAATTTGTGCTGTTTGGTTTGTGTTCAGATGTGCTTTTCTGATTTGCTTATTTGTTGAAACTAGGGAAAAAAAGTTTTCTCTTTTTGGTGTGGGGTGTGTCAAAATAAGCTCAAAGAGTCAAAAAGCTATTTCTTTTTACTCGTTGAACGCACTTTGCACTCGAGTGGGGGGAGTCTGTGGAGTGTGGACCATTTTCTTCTTCAATGTTGCAGAGTGTATGAGTTATGGCATGTATGATAGAACTGAGGGAGTGAGGGTTAATATGAATCTCTTTCCCATGCCATAAATGCTAGCACGAGACGAGAGTGTGATTTTGATGTGAGCTGGACAAGTGTGGCTTTTCCCAGCTCATTCTTTTACACTGATGTACGGTGATTAATATTAATGTGATTGTGTTATATTATTGCTTATATGTGCTATTAAGGCTCAGAGCATGAGGAATTTTCACGACAAGCATTTTTAGGAATGATCCTCATTGATTTTTCACTTTCCTTCAATGAGCATTATTACACCTAAATATTTAGGAACTTTATTATAAATACACGAGCAGCATACATAATGAGACACGTGCTAACTATGTAAAAAGAAAGAGATTATATACTATGCAATGTTACCGTGTAGTTAATTTATTTAGTTAGTTTTCAGTTAATGGAAATACGGTACATAATCTTCTAGTTAGTTTTTCTTAATAACTACCTGATATTCTACCCCAAATGATATTCTATTCTACGTCCAAAATGTTTTTTTTTTTTTTTTTTTTTTTTTTTTAAATCAATTTTTCAGCACTTGTTTGTCACAGTCTACTAAGTAGTAACTAGTAAGTACTAACGTTTTTTTTTTTTTCTTCAGCATTTTAATTTTTGAGGGAGATGAGATTGAGAGAGTTCACGCTTTCAATCCTTCACCGAGAGGTAATCACTAAACACTAATCACTCACTATATTCAACATTTTCATTTTAAATTTTTAGTACTCAGTAACAACTGCTTTAAATTTATATGTATAAAATTAAATTTTATTTTATATTTATATTGAGAATAATATGATGAATTCCTTGTTAATATCAGTGACATGAATTGTTGAGTAATGACTAATGATTGTTAGTCTATTATTGTTGCCATATTGTAACTAAATTGATTAGTTATTGCTATTATTAGATCTGATTGTGACATTCATTGATTAAGAGTGAGTCATTTGATATTATATTTGCTGAAAAATTATAATTTGACATTGTTGTGGAAATTTTGTTTTTTGGTTGGTTGGAAATTTTTTTATTAGATGGATGTCGATGCTCCACTTGGATTTGTTGCACCTAGGGCCCCTAACCCACCTCCTCCTGACCCTAATCCACCTGAACTTGCAGCACCAATTGGTCTTGGTGCATCACTTCCCCCACTATCACCTAAATAAGGTGGTAATAACCCGTTTATAGTATGGCAACACTTCATTAAGTTGGTTGGTCTTGATCCTAAGAAGCCTAGGTCTGAATGAAATTATTGTAAAAATCAATATAATTGTCATGGTAAGACAAATGGTACTTTTGGCATGTTGCAACACATGAAGGGTGTGAGAAGTGGCATTTTTCCCGTAATGATAAGCAAAAAACTTTGTCTTTCCAAGCTAAGAGGGAAGGGGAAAGTGGTTTAAATGTGTTAGTGGTTGCAAACTATAATGAAGAGAAGATAAGGTTGGCGTTGGCAAGGATAATCATTATTGATGAACTGCCTTTTAAATTTGTGGAGCGGAAAGGCTTTCAAGAATTTATGGAAACAGTTGAGCTTAGGTTTCCTAATCCCCATCGCACTACCATTGCAAGAGCTTGCATGGAGATTTATTCTAGTGAGGTGTATATTTTGAGAAGGGCTTTTGTTGGGCAACAAGTTTATGCGACAATGGATACTTGGACGTCCATACAAAACTTGAACTACATGGTAGTTACCGCACACTTCATTGATGGGAATTGGACTTACTAAAAGAAAATCTTGAACTTTTGCCCTATAGCTAATCATAAAGGGGACACTATATGTAGAGCGGTTGAGTTATGTTTGTTGAAGTGGGGTATAGACTGGTTGTTTACAATTACCGTAGACAATACTAGCTCTAATGATGTGGCAATTGATTATGTGAAGAAGAAAACAAAAGAAAGAGATAATAGCATATTGAGTGGTGAGTTCATGCATATGTGTTATTGTGTGCATATCTTGAATTTGATAGTGCAAAGTGGTTAAAGTCCATTCATGAATCAATTGCCAAGGTTCGGAATGTGGTGCGATATGTGAGAGCCTCTCTCGCAAGGTTTGAGAAGTTTCAAGAATGTGTTAAAAATGAGAAAATCAAAGCCAAATGTTTGTTGTCCCTTGATGTGCCAACAAGGCGGAATTCCACTTATCTCATGTTAGATTGTGTTTTGAAATTTGTGAGAGCATTTGATAGGTTGGAAGAGGAGGATGGGCATTACAAACTTTATTTTTGTAAAGTGGAAAGGAATGGAAAAAAGTCCATTGGTCCTCCTAACTATCTTGATTGGGAAAATGTCAAGACCTTTGTGAAATTTCTTGGCATATTTTATAAGATGACACTTAGATTTTTTGGGTCCTTATTTGTCACTTCTAATACATACTTCTATGAGCTAATTAGCATTGAAGATCAATTGCAACAGTTGTGCAGTGTTGTTGGGGATCCACTTTTAAGGAGTATGGCGATATAGGTGAAAAAAAATGATAAATATTGGGGAAGTACAGATAATATCAACTTAATGCTTTTTGTTGCTGTTGTTCTTGACCCAAGGTATAGATTGAAGTATGTCAAGTTTTGTTTTAGGGAGTGATATGGAAAGGACAAAGGGGATGCGATACGCTCTAAGGTTTGGGATGCATTGAAGAGGTTGTATGTGGAAAGAGTGGGTCAAAATGGAGCTTCGAGTTCTAGTGGTAGTGGTAGTGGTGCTTCATTGTCTAGGAACTACAGGCTAAGTGTTGGTATTGCTTCATTGTCTGATCGCATTAAAAGTTATAATAATAGATTTAAGCAACATTTGGTGGACGAGGACAACGTGGAAAGCAAATTTGAGTTGGATACGTATTTGTTGGAATCTTCTGAGGACCTTGATGTGAAAGATTTTGACATCTTGATGTGGTGGAAAATGAATTCTTCTAGATATCGAGTCCTTTTCCATATTGCCTATGATGTGTTGGTTATTCCTGTCTCTACAGTTGCATCCAAGTTTGCTTTTAGTATGGGGGGCGTGTTTTGGATTCATTCCGTAATTCATTATCTCCTAATACAGTTGAAGCCCTTATTTGTACTCAAAATTGGTTGAAGGATGCAAAGAAAAAAAGACCAATAAAGATTCAGGAGTGCATGGATAATGTGGAGGATATGGATGGTTTTGAGATTGACACTGGTAAAATATATATATATATATATATATGTTCATTTTGTTTGTTGTATGTATCAATTATTTAATTGTTTATTTATTTGCTCAATGTTTAAGAATCATTTTATTTTAAATGAGATTGTAGAAATTACATTAGTTTGCCCAATGCCTATAGAGGAGGATCCAAGCATTGTTGTGTTGGATGATGATGAGTGATGTGCTACTCTTTGCTTGGAGTTAATTAGTAGTCTATATATATATATATATATATATATATATATATAAAACCGAAACCTTTGAAGCTCCCACAATTTTCCACGTCACCACTATTTTAATTTTCTTTTTATTTAGGTTTTATATCTTATATATTTATTATTTTTTCCACGTCACCACTATTTTAATTTTCTTTTTATTTTAGGTTTTATATCTTATATATTTATTATTTTTTTAAAACAAAACTACTCTATATAAAACTACAAGACCATACGCAGTAAAACCTGTCTACAAGAACATACGCAAGAAACCTAAAAACAAAGCTCTCTCCGTCAAATTCAATGAGAAAGATTGAGAGACCGCAAGGACGGAGGAGCGAGGCAAGTGATGACGGAGAAGGTGGAGGTGAGGGTGGAAACAAAGACGAAGGAGGCAAAGATGAGCCAAAAGAACCATGTTCCCAAACTCCTCATCTACGTACCGACACCAGTCCCTAACCACAATCGCAAACATCATCACCATCACCGTGACAACAGTCACCATCATCATCACCACCACCACCATGCCAGCAGTACTCACAATCATCATCACCACATTGCCAGCATTCACCACCACGTCCCCATGCACATCCACCCCCCGACGGTTGTCCACCATATGCAAATCTGAATGTACGTATGATTATATGACAATTAATTTATGGTGTTTTAACTTTTATTGGCAAACGTACTATGTAGTTTTTACATATATTGAAGTCTTAGATCGGCTTCTTCCTTCTCAGTTAGTTTGGGCCTTCAAGTCAGATTCTTTTCACATTTGTGCGTCTACGTAAATTGTACTAGATATTTGAGGAGGTTGTTTCAGTTAGAAAGTAGTATTATAGTTGGCTATTCTAATACGAGTATTTTAAATCCAATTTGAATTCCATGTTTTATACCGGCAGTTTAACCCCACCGTGGGGTTAATGGGGTGTATGATTGTACAAATTGAGTAAAACGAGAAAAGTTTTGCGAGCTTATGATAGTAACCTGCCAAAAATGCCATCATCTTGAGCAAAGGTTTGCAATGTAAACAAAACTCTAAACCGAAAAAGCTAAAAAAAATTTCAGCAATTTAATTTGAGATTTTTTGATTTGTAGGTGGTTGAAAACCATTATGGAGTGAGCCAAGCTTCTACCTTACTGCAAGACTGAAGGTGATAAAATTTTTTGACCCTTTTGTTTGTTTTAATACTTTTTTTAATTGGTTTTCCCTATTCTCTTGCATTTTGGGGTTTTTTGCATTGATTAGCAATGTTGATGATTTTTTGTAAGGGAACGCCTCAATGAAGATATATAGAGAGAGAGATTAAAGATTGGGGAGCTATAGTTTTATTTTTCCCTTCACCACTAATTTGAAAAGGAAATAAAATCTTTTGAATATTTTTTTGGTTAGTTTATTTGTTTTTCATGATTTCAAATCCTGATGAGAATCACTTTTGCTATGGAATACTAGACATATTTCACCATTAATTTGTTACGAATATATTTGTATTTGCTAGGTGTAATCAAGAAACAATAATAATTTATAATAAAAAAAACTAACACATAAAACAATTGTAAACTTTGATTTATAACTTTGTTTTTTTTTATTTTTTTTTATTGTTGGTATGTAAAGAAAAGGTCGGCTAGAGTCATGAAATACATCTTTATAGATTTGAATTTGAATTTAAATTATGAAATATGTTATTAGTAGCTCATCTTCAGCTTGAATTTAATGTCTCACCCTTTTTTTTTCATATATATGATCAATTTATATTTTTACTCGATTAATGCTCTTTTTTGCCATTCAATTGGTACCTTTTCTTCTTTTTTACATTCATATATTTCAACATCTATTCTTTCCAAATTTGTGTGATGAGGGTTTGTTTTGTTTATTGGCTTACAAGTGTCCAAAGCAATTTTTAAAAAAATAGTTCTACTATTTAAGCCAGATGACTTAAGCAATCTTTACTCAAAATTTGGTACATTTATTTGTCTTTGCTTCCTAACAATGTCATTTTATTCATCTGAAGGTTGAGACTATACAACATTATTGGTGTTAGAGTTTCACTTTTGGTCTTAGTATTTTATTTTTCCTCTTAAGTTGTAACTTTTATAAGTGAAAATTTACAATTTTTGTTCGACTCTTCCGTGCAATTTATTTCAGCAATTGTGTAAATTGGCATTATGTTTCCTTTTCAATCCCATTGAGGTCTAGCATCTTTGTTTACTGACAATGTTAAAATTTAGATACATCTTGAATATCAAGAATGATTAATGTAATTTATGAAAGATATTTGATTGAATGAGTATGGAATTAACTATATTTGTGTAATTAATTGTATTGGAGTGTACTTATATTGTTATATATTTTCTAAATATTATCTCAAGCTCTTGGTTATCACGATATCTCATTGTATGTGATAGATTTTATTACTTTGTAAGTGATAAATTTTATTGGTTTGGTATATAATTTATACCATGATCTTGATTATTTTTTTTTTTTTTTCATATTAGGGAAGTTATCAATAGCTTTCCCGTGCATCGCACGGGTTAGCGACTAGTTAGTATTATGTATGTATACTTGCTATTATAATTCGTTTGTGTTAATTATAAATATTTTATTGTTCATAAATGTTTTATTGTTATTAACGCATGTTTATTTCGTTTTGTTTAGTATTTTGTAGGAGTTCTAGAATGAAGCATAGTGCACAGACTTACTGGACAAAGGACTTACAAGAATTAGCATTCTTTTACCTATATGTTAATTATATTTGTACATGTTATTAGTAGTGGACTTTTCACTAATGGTAGTTATTTAGGTATTCATGGGTGTGATTATCATTGGGGATACAATCATTTAGCATTCTTTTGCCTAAATGCTAATTTAATTTGTATATCTTTCTTTTGGCATTTGTGGACAATGACAAATGGTTATGTAATACGTTATTAAGTGGATACATTAATGCATATTATTCTTGACATTGACACACATAGTGACACTAATGATATTATATGCTACATAATAGTATTTTGGGAGTTGAACTCTTATTGAGGCAATTTCAAAAACATTTTGCATGGTGAATGAAATGAAAAAATTTGGATAGTTTGTCATGTGTGAAACTGTGAAATTGTTTGGAAAGTTTGTTGTGTACAAAATTTGCACAAATTGTTTTTGTGAATTAAATGATGAAATTTGGACCATTATAGTAGGTTTTGGGAGACAGATTTTTGCACATATTGTTTATGTGAGCCAATTTGGATCATTACTGTTTGGGTGAATAGATTTTTCTATGTGAACAGATTTTTCTACGTGAACAGATTTGTTGAACATATTTTTTTTATGTGAACAAATTTTTTGCACAGGTTTTGGATCATTACTGTTTGGGTGAATAGATTTTTTTTATAAAGTTTCAGTTGAACATTGTGAGAGTGTCTTTTTTCGGGATGCTCAGGCCCAAGGATCTCAAGCCTGAATGAAAAAGAAAGGATTTGGTGGACTGGGCCTTGACTCACCGCAGCTAAATGGCTGTTTAAGAATCAAGTGAATGCAGAGAATACTCCTGACAACATACAGAAGAAATGACAAACAAGGATATCGAGGAGTGCCAAAAATTAACAACGTAAGTTCAGAAAGAAAGAAAAGCAGGATTAGCAAGACGATAAAAAAAAAAGTGCTGTGGGGATCCTGGGAATTATGAAACAGTATTTCATTAAGGCATTATCTGTTTGATTACAGAAAGCTCACTAGGACGTGATACAAGGTCCAATCGAGCTCAAAAATTGCAGCCTTGAATGGCTATTTCAGCCTTCAAAACTTGCGAAGTTTGATTCTCGTTGAATCCGAGTATGTACCATAGTTGCTTTTACAGGATATCGGGAAGCAGTATTTGTTTTTCCCTTAGTATTTTCTTTCTGCACAGATTTTCTGATAGTTTTTCCTAGAGAATCTCTTCTTTCTTATGTTTCTTTCTTTTTTTCTCACCGCCTTCTTCACAACCCATCCCCTCCTTTTATAATGGAGTTTTCTGGGCGTCCCGGGGAACCATTGGTTCCCCTGTTTTGCTTTCCTGCGAACAGAGCACGTCTTGTCCCTGTTGTCTTGGTAAGTCCCTTTTCCGCTTCTTCTTATTCTTTGCTTCTCTCAGTTCTGATTCTTTTGAAAGCTTCTTGTTGGCTATCTTCTTTGGGAGTGCTGAGGTATGCCCTTCTCGGCATCCCCACTTTTGGTGCCTTCAGCTTTTCCTTTTCTTTCCTATTTGGGCGGAATCCCATCCTGCCTTCTTTAAAGATCGTTTGTTGCCATCCTTCTTCCCTGTCTTGGTTCCCCGAGGATTCTTCTGTCTGTGCCGTGAGAAGTCGCTCGCGCCTTTGTTTTTTTCTTGTTTTTCTTTTTTTCTTTTCTCTGTCTTCTTTCTATCGAGCTGTCCCGATCTTCCTTCTTCTTTGTGCCTGAAAGGATCCGCGTCTATTGATGGTGCCTGAGGATCCTTGCTTCTTATATTTTGCCGTGATCTTTTTTGGATGCTTTTCTTTTCTGGGCTTTGGGATCCTCTAGGCCTTTCGTATAATCCCTTTGGACTTGGCTTGGTTTTTCCTTCTGGGCTTAGCTTATTCTTTCTTGGGCTTATTTTACTATGATCTCTTCTTTTTTTTTTAGACCTCAACATTTAGCCCCCCGAGCTCGTGGGTTGCCTGAAGCCCACGCGTGAGTGACTTAGGTTTCCTAAGATTTTTGTGGTATCCCCCTTTTTTTTTCAACTTCTACTGGGTTCCCTTCCTATTTACTTGGGATCCCGGCTCTTTTCTGCTACTTTTAGCCACCTTCTTTTTGCGTGTTGTATTCCCTTATTCTTTTGCAGCTTCCTCTTTATACGAGACGTGGCAGTTGGGTATTTGAGGTAAAACTCCTCTACCCACTTTTCTCGTTTCCCGTTATTTCTCATTAATAACTGCTGTAATCCCTACTTCAAATTAAATTCTTTGGCAACTGGCGCGTCTTTCCATAAACTGTTTTCCCCAACTGCTATTTGCCCCTTTATTGTAGCCGTTTCATCTTATCACTTTGCTTCTCTGAGTTTTTCACTCTTTGTGTTTCTCTTTCTTTTTCTCTTCTTCTCTGTTACTCTGGTCTTCCTCCCTTTCGCACCTTCAATCTCTTTTCTTCTCATAGTGTGTGTTGTTTCCATGGCTTCTTCTTCTTCTCGAAAGAGGAGAGAGCATACTCCCAGTCCTTCTGAGGGTGAAGGTTCTTTTGGTTCTGCTCCGAGCGATTCTCACGAGGTTGCTGAACGTCCGGCCTTCCCTTTACGGGATCCTTGGTATTCTCTCAGTTTATTTTTTCCTCATATATCTCATGGTGAGGCTCCTCCATCCCCTCACGTTTGGCTATTTTCTGGCCAAGCGGGTTTCGCTGGTTCCGCCCAGGTTCCTGACCCTAGAGAGATTTTCGATCTCCAGATCAGACAAGGAATCCGAGAGGCGGTCCCTATTTTCTTTGATTTTGTTCCAGGAAAGATTCAGGGTTGGCCTATATGGGTAGACAAGGAACTGTCTGATGCTGAGTTTGTGGGTCGTTTGGAGCGCGCTAGCATCCTAAAGGCAGTGGCTATTTCCAGAAACCTTGAGGGTTTCAGAGACGCCAAAGGGCTCAGGCATCTGGTACATCGTTAGTGTCCTTCCCTTCATACTTTTTTCTTTTCTACTGGTGAATTGACGATCACCTTGGAGGATGTGGTTAATAACTTCCTCCTCCCGGTGTTTGGTGAAGAAAATCCCTTTGATATTGATCTTTCTGGTGAGGATCTCGTGGTAGAAGAGAAATTATTTGGTCATTTTGGTGGTCGCTCCGCCTCTCCTGGTGGTAAGCCGGCTAGGATGGGGAGATGGGTGATGACCCTCTCTCGTGAAAAGGATAAGGAAGTGAGGTGGGTCGGTTTCCTGGCCTTTTGGCTTAGTAAATTTTTGTTTAGTGAGTTCCCTGGGTACGGAGTTAAGTCTTCGTTTTTTCCGTTCGCAATCAAGTTGGCTCGAGGTACCCAATATCCTTTGGCCCCTCTGTTTTTGGGTCATGTTTATTCTCAACTGGACCAGCTTCATGGAGATGAGGCTGAGGGTGACTCTTGCTATGTGATCACTTCATCTCTTCACTGTGCCATTCTTCAGATTTTCATGTGGGACCGTTCTGCAGCTACTTTGGCTAAGTGTAGAAATTTGAAGTTTGTGAAAGACAAGTTCCAAGGATCCCCCGACATAGTGAAGGGTCTTTGTGGCAATTCTACTGATGCCTTTCCCATTATTTTTCGTTGGATTAGCTTGAAAGGTGGTGGCCTCAATCTTGTGGAGTTGTTTGACCAAGCAGGGAGCTTATATTGGGGATCCCCTCGTGAGTTTGGTCCTGGCTTTGCGTGTGATTCTGTGTTGTCTTCTTTTTTATCTTCAACAGGTAATACCTTTGACTTGCGCCGTGGTGATGAGGGCAGTCTAGCTTATCTTGCCTGCATTAGCCCCTCCTGGCTTCCTGTGCCTTCTTCAAGTGGCCCAAAATATACTCATTATTCAGCACACCGGGTGCTCCGACAGTTTGGTTTTGATCAGGACATTCCGCCAGTTTTTAAGGATGTGGTGCCATCCCTTCCTTCCTTGGATCCTTTCTTGAGACTGCAGGCCTTTTCTTATTGGTCACGGAGGAGCCCCCAGTTTGTAGTGCCTAACTCCCAGAGAGGAGTCTTTGCTTCCAGTGGCTATACCAGTTATTGGAGAAGAGTACAAAAATCTTTTGTTGACTATGTTGGCACTGGTACAGTTCGGGAAGTCCCGAATTCTAGCATTGTTTCTGCTCCAACAGCCAATAGACGTTTATCCCTTCCTACTGCTGGGATTGTTTCTGCTGCTGCAAGCAGTAAGACTGGGTTTGCGGAGTGGCATGCCTCCAGGGGAGGTTGGGTGGCTTATAGACAGGATTTCCCTGAGGCCTGGCTGGGTGACAGTCTCATCATTGGTGCTTCCTCTGGGGTGCCCATCAAAAAGGGTGCAACAGAGACAATTAGTGCTGCTACTGCTAAAGGTAAGGATGTCAAGTCGAAGAAAATGAAAGTTGCTGATGTTGGTGAAAGTATAGGGGGTGTGGAGATAGGCTCTGAGGCGAAAAGAAGGAAAACGGGGAAATCTCAAGCACACTTGGCATCACAGGAAGGCAAGGATGTCAGGGAACCTTTAGTTTCAAGGGCCCGGAAGAAGACCAAGGTAGAGTCTTCTTTTCCCCAGGTTCCTGTGACTGCTTCAGTCCATGGTTCTTTAGGATCCTCTGGTTTGGTATCCCAGCCTCCTTTAGGACCCTCTGGGCGTACTCGTAGTAAGCAAAAGACTTTTAGAGAATCTGTAGAGAGAGAGAGAAGGGCAAGACTTCTTTCCTTCTTCTCTTTTTTTTTTTTTTTTTTGTTGCACTCACTTTCTATTTTGCTGACGAGTGGTGATTTCCTTTGCAGTCCAAGCGCAAGTCTGATTACAAGAAGGGTAAGAGCCAATCTTCTGGAGACGACGTGGTATGTGTGTTCCCCCTTCTTCTGTTCTTTCCCTTTTGTTCTGACATTGTGTTGTTAGCATTCCCTGCTGTTGTGTTTTTTTTTTTTTTACTTAGTATTGCCTTCTCCGCTTCTTCTTCCTTTAGGTGGAGGTATCCCCTCCTGTGACTGGCAAGGCTCTGGGGGAGGAAACTGTCACAGCTCTTTCTGTCGTTTTTCCTGTTATGGGGGAGGAGCCCCCTACTGATGATCCCGCTGAGGAAACCGGGCAACCGATGCAAGGTTCCCAGGATTCTCAGGATCCCAAAGCTTCTAGGATCCCATCATCTCAAAGTCCCCATCTTGAACGCACTCCTAGTCCTATCAGGACTGTGTTTCCTCAATCCTTGTCAGATAAAGGTGCTTTGGGAGACACTCCTCTATCCAAACAAACAGGTAAACCTTGTTTCCTTGAAATAGCCTTATATTTTTTACTTTCTTTTCCAGTTTTTCTTGAATTCCCTTATTTTTTTTTTTCCTTTAGGTCAAACCAGTGAGAAATCTGCTCCCAGTGTTGCCTCTTCTTTAGAATCAGAGAGCTCAGAAGGTGAGTGCAAGCTGCTCCCATCGTGTTTCCTTTTTCTTTCCCCCCCTTCTTTTTTTTTTTTATATGGCGAAGCCCCCTGCATCTATCCCTTCCTTCAGCCACTTTGCCATTGGTCCTTCACCTTTTCTTCAACTTGCTTTATATTCCTTCCCAGAATCTTCGGGGAAGTCAGGAGATCAGGAAGAAGAGGTTCTGCCTCAAGAAACTGGAACCGGTTTGTTCTTCTAAATCTGTTCTTCCTTTTCTTTTTCTTCTTTCTTCCTTTTTTTTTTGAATACTAATACAGGCTTTGCAGGTTCTGAGCCTGTTATCCCTGAAGGAATTGTGAGACCTGTTGAAGTTGCTGACCTTCATCCAGAGCAAAAGGCTGCAAGTCCTCCGGTCTCTGCAAGTGGTGACACGGCGATGGGGGATGCCTCGAAGATGGCTGCCTCAGATCTTGATTCAAAGCTTTCCTCTTTCCTGGCTCGCTTTGATCTTTTGGAATTCAACAGTCTTCCTGCCAGCCACTTTCATGTTTTTGGGTCTTCTTATGGCAGCTTCCTGCACTTCTCTGTTCCTGTGGAAGGCTTGTCGCTGCTAGAGAGCCTGCTCAAGAGTCACGGGGATTTTACCAGCGGCTTCAGGGGAGGCGTTTTTCTAGGCAATATTTTGATGGAGTTGCTGTGTGCTGTGTTGATTTCCCTAAGGAATTCCTCTGTAGATTCGTTGTCTGAAGAAAAGTTTCTGGAGTGGAGAGGGGTGGTGCAGGACCTTCTAGAGGCCAAGTTTAATTTGTCTTTTCTGCTGGATCACTTGCGTCTGCTGGCTCATATGCTGTTTCAAAGGCAATCATTCAAGAGTATAGACACTGAGATAGCTGTTGCTGAGGAAGCTTTGGCTCATGCTCACAAAGTTTTACAAGATTTGAAAGTCAAGCGGCAGAGGATCCTTTCTACTTTGGCTGTTCCTGCTATTTCTCCAGATGCCTCTCTGTTGGCCGGCCTCATTCCTTAGCTTTTTTTTTCATTTACATGAACAATTTGGGGTTGTATAAGTTTTTTTTTTGAACATTGCTCTGCTCTTTGCTTTCTCTTTTGTGTTTCAAAACTGCTTCTTATTTCTTAGTATGTGAATCTGCCTTTTTCCTTGGATATATATATTGTCTTTACTTTCTCGTGACTCTTTTCTTTCCTGAGTCCTGGACCATGGTTCCCACAGGCTTCACTGTAAGTTCTGGTCCAGGTACCTGGTGATTTATTGTGCAAGTACTGAACTGGGTACACTAGTATCCTTCTCTATGCATGTTTTTTTTTTTGAGATACGGTCCCAGTTCATGAATTTTGACAGGTTCCCCTTTTGCCAAGTGCTAGGCTAGGTATCCTAGATATTTTTCTTTTATTCTGTGATCCTAGACCTATGCACTTGGGACTGTTTGTGGGGTATCTGAAATTATTTGTGAGGTGGATCCTGGGCCATATGTAAAAGGGTATTACATATTCTCCCTTTTTTTTTTTTTTGACTCAGGTATCCTTCCTTAAATTTATCCACATTTGGTCTTTGCAGTAAAGAAAAACTTAAATGTTGAAGAAACAGGAATTCCATTAAAACATGATCATTTTTTTTTTTTAGGAACAAAGAAAAAGTCTTTTGGTGCAGCATTGACCACAAAGTGTCAATCTATCACATGTTCCTGAACAAAATTATCTTAGACCAGAATTCTTGATAAAGGCTGAAAAATAAAAAGACAAAAATAAAAAAGGAACTTAGCAGATAGTGATGCTGGTGAAAGGACCCTGAGGTACTGGGGATCCCCTTGTCCTTATGCATAATATTGCTTCAGCCATTTCCCGTTTATGGGTTCTGTCAGGATTGTTCCATCTTCTTTGGCAAGGTAATAATATCCACTTTCATGAGCTGCATTGATGATGTAGGGTCCTTCCCATTTTGGGGTGAACTTGGAAGGCCCTGGCAGGTTCCTCCTCACGTGCTCCGCCATCCTCAGCACTAATTGCCCTTTGGTGAACACTCTTGGGCGTACTGCTTGTGCATATGCTCTGATCATTCTTTGCTGGTATCTTTGGCTCCTTTTCTTGGCCAGTTCGCTTTCTTCTTCTACTCCTTCCAGATCTACTAATCTCTTTTCATTGCTTGCGTCTTCACTTTCTCCCTGATTTTCCTTGAGAACTACCCTTGGTGTAGGAATGATTAACTCCACAGGGCTGATGGCCTCTGTTCCATAAACCAGGGAGAATGGGGAGAATCCTGTGGCTGTCTTTACAGAGCTCCTACATGCCCAAAGCACATCTGCCAGATGGTCACTCCATTTTCCTCCATACTCATGCTTCATTTTCTTAAGGATTTTTAATATTACCCTATTAGTAGCTTCAGCTTGGCCGTTTCCTTGTGGGTAGTATGGGGTAGATCTTCCATGCTTGATGTGGTATGCTTCAGTTAATCCCTTCACATCTTTGTTTATGAATGGGGTTCCATTGTCGCTGATCAATCTTCTGGGGATCCCGAATCTTGTAATGATGTGGTCTCGAATGAAATTTGCTACAGCTGCTCCAGTAGCTTTTTTCAAAGGGATGGCCTCTACCCATTTTGTAAAGTACTTCGTGGCTGCCAGGATCCATATATAACCATTGGATGGAGGATTTATGGGCCCTATGAGATCGAGCCCCCAAGTATGAAAAGGCCATGGTATCGTCATATCCTGTAGGACATTTGGGTGAGTGTGAATTGCATCTCCTAGGACTTGGCAAGCATGACATGTTTTGACCAGCTCCTCAGAGTCTCTTTTCATCGTTGGCCAGTAATACCCCAACAACAGTAACTGCTTGTACAACCTTCTCTTCCCTGGGTGACTTCCGCAATCTCCAGAGTGCACCTCTCTAACTACTTCTCTAGCTTCCTTTGGTCCTAGGCACCTGAGGGGATCCCCATGGTATCCTTTTTTGAACAAAATGCCGTTCTGCTTGAAATACATGCACGCTAGTTTTTTGAGCTTGTGGGCCAGTTCCTTGTCGGTTGGCAGGATCCCCTGAGCCAGGTATCCTATGAAAGGAACCCGCCAATCTTCTGCAATAAACACCGCGTAGCTTTCTTCTTTATCGATTGCCAAACGACATTCCTTGCATTTCCCCTGTATGATTGCTGCTTCCTTGTCCATATCTGGCCAGTAATACCCCATGCGTTGCATCCTTCTGTATAGGCTGACTTTTTCTGCAACTCCACATGCTTGGGCGTGTAATTCTTCCAGTTTCAACTTTCCTTCCTTCTCGGTGATACACCGGGACAGTATTCCTCCTGGCAGTCTTCTATACAATTCTCCTTCTATCTGAGTGTAATCCATTAGTTCTTTGATGTTCCCTTTAGGGCTCGCCCCTTTCATCCTTTCTTTGACTTCGTCCCTCCAGTCCCACTGTTTGGATTTCCCGGGGTACATCCCTTGGAGGATCCTTACAATAAAATGTTCCTGCCTTCCTATTTTTATCAGCGTATCCCTTTCATTAAATGGTATTTGGGATCCCAGGGTGGCGAGAGCATCTGCAAACCTGTTTTCACTTCTTTGAGTGTATTCTATGCTGAAGGTTTGAAATTCCATCTCCAGCCTTTGTGCCCAAGTCTTGTAGGCTGCTAAACTTTGCTCCTGTAATGCAAAGTCACCTTTCACTTGGGAGACTACAAGATTAGAATCTCCCAGCACTCTCATATGTTTCACTCCTATGCTGAGTGCTATAGCCAACCCAGTTAAGTATGCCTCATACTCAGCTGCATTATTAGAGCATGAGAAACCAAGCTTGAAAGACAGGGGCATGATATCCCCATTTTCGCAGCTCAGTACAATTCCTACCCCATTTGAAGTTGCTGTAGTTGACCCGTCAAACCTCATGGTCCATTTCTTCCCTGGGATCTCCATCACTGCTACCTCACCAGGGATTTCTTCGCTCAGTGGGCCTTCTTCCTTTCCTGGGAATTGAGCTAGCAAATCTGCTATGGCCTGGCTCTTGACAGCCTTGGGAGTTCTTATACCTATATCATATTGTGAGAGCAACACTAGCCATTGTGCTATTCTTCCCGTGAGAAGGGGCTGGTGCAGGAGTGCTTTTATGGGGTGGGACTTGGTTACCAAGAGGATTTGGTGAGCTGAGAAGTACCTCTTCAACCTTTGGGATGCATAAACGATTACTAGGCAGGCTTTCTCTATTCTGGGGTACCTGGTCTCGGTATCCTTGAGTGTTCTGCTTACATAATATATGGGCTGCTCATTTCCTTGGTCATCTTCTTGTGCCAGCAAAGCTCCTATTGCCTGAGAGTTTGATGCTAAGTATAGCAACAGAGGTCGCCCAAGTACTGGTGCCTGGAGGGTGGGCAGATGGTTCATAATGCCCTGAATTCTTTGAAAAGCTTCCTGCTGCTCTGTTCCCCAGGTAAATTCATTTCCCTTTTTCAATAGTTTGGATAGGCCTGCTGTAGCTGAGGCTAAACCAGGCACAAACCTCCTGATATAGGAGACCCTTCCCAGGAAGCTTTTGAGTTCCCTAACAGTAGTTGGTCTCCTTATCGTGGCAATAGCTGTGGCCTTGGCTGGATCCACGCTTATGCCTTTGTGATGTACCAGGAACCCAAGGAACTTTCCAGCAGACACTCCAAAGGCGCACTTCATGGGGTTCATACGTAACTTGTATTTCCTGCATCTTTCAAAGACTTGCTCAAGTACTTGGAAATGTCCTGTTCTGGTTTTTGACTTGACCACAATATCGTCTACATAATCTTCCATCTCCTCATGCATCATGTCATGGAAAATGACTGTCATGGTCCGTTGATACGTAGCCCCCGCATTTTTGAGGCCAAAGGGCATTACAGTGTAGTAAAAGTTCCCAATCGGAGTTCTGAATGCCGTCTTCTCTGCATCTTTGGCTGCCATGTGGATTTGATTGTATCCATTGTACCCATCCATAAACGAGAACATTGAGTTTCCTGCAGCTGAATCTACAAGGAGGTCGATATTGGGCAAGGGGAACTCATCTTTAGGACATGCCTTGTTCAAGTTGCGAAAGTCTACACAGCAGCGGATTTGACCATTTTTCTTCATCACAGGTACAATGTTGGAAAGCCATTTTGGGTGTTGGATGGGTTTGATAAAACCAGCCGTTAGTAATTTCTTGACCTCTTGGACTATTTGAGCTTCTACCTCAGTGTGGAAGACCCTGGCTGGTTGGACTACTGGCCTCACCCCTGGTTCCACATTAAGAGAATGAACTACCAACTCCGGGTCTAGACCAGGTATCTCATCATAGGTCCATGCAAACACATCTCTGTATTTTTGAAGTAAGGTTACCAGTTGTTCTCTTTCTTGAGCCACCAATTGACTGCTAATGAAAACAGGTCTTCGGGATCCTGGTTCTGTTCCCAGGTCTACTTCCTTTAGTTTTTCCTCAGGCTGAATCTGGGCCTCCTTAACTGGTTCTTTTGGGATTTCTTCTTGGGCCATCATGCAGCTTGGTGGTCCGGGACCTTCCTGCACAATGCATTCGGGTCCCGCGCACCTTCACAAACGATAAATTAACCTTCCCCCAGGTTCCCGCATCACCACACATTCTCGGGATCCTGAAGAGCTGGGCTCCCTCTTTTGTCTTTTTCTTTCTAAGAGGTTTCTCAGGTCACGGGTGCCCCTTCCTCCTTCTTCTTCTTCTAGGATAGGTGCCCCCGGGGTCCCCGGGGTGGGGTTCTCATCATCTGGCTCTAACTCATCATAAAACATCGTTTCTGCAAAGTTCACTTCTCCCTGACTGAAAGGATTATGATTGGCAGGGATCCTTATGGGCCTCCCATTCAGTCTCCCTTTAATGCATTGATGGAACGTGGATGGAATAAGGCGATGTTTATGAAGCCACGGGCGTCCCAGCAGCACGTGATAAGAAACTTTTGCATTAATCACATGAAACCTTGTCAAAGCTACTATTGGCCCTACCCTTAAGGCTAGCTGCACGTATCCTTCTGTTGATTCCACCGATCCTCCAAATCCTGTTATCTCCATGGGGGTCCCCAGGATCCTTCTGTCAACTAAGCCAACAGCTTCTAGGGTACTTAAGGCAATGAGGTTGAGTGATGCCCCCGTATCCACCAGTGCTCTTCTGACTTGAACACCGTTTATGGTGGCCATGAGATAAAGGGGTCTACGGTGGTCTGGGTGCTCAATTTCCATGTCTTCATCAGTGAAGGTTATTGCATTGGTTGTTTCCAGGAAAGCTCGACTAGCATGTGATTCAGCTGTAAAGCATTCCATCCCTGAATCTGCTGCTATGCTCATGAGAGACTCTGTGGCCACCCTTCTTGCTTCTGGTCCGAATCCTAATTGATTGAATAGTGACCTGAACTTAGGATTCTTCTGGAGGGTTCTGACTGTGCTCAGGTGGAAGGATCCTTCAGATTCTCCTGCTTCTGCCGGGTTCCCGTGTATTACTACTGCTACCACCCCTTTCCCTTTGTGGTTAGGCAAGGGGTTCCTCTACACTTCTGGCTCCTTCTGAGTGAGTTCCAAGGTTCCTTCCCTCAACTTTTTGTGGAAGAGCCTGCGAAGGGTCCAGCAGTTCTTAGTGGAGTGCTTCACATAATTATGGATTCTGCAAAATAAAGGATTCTTCCTTTCTTCCTCGGTTGGTGGCCTGGACACAGTGAATGGCCTGATAACCCCATCTCCAATCCATTTGTCTAGGACATGGCTTAACTCCTCAGCTGTGCATGGGATCACTGGTGGTTCCTCAAACACCTTCCCATCTGGTCTCTTCCTTTTCTCTCCTGCTGATGCTGTCATAACTTGGGTCGCGGGCAGCCTTTTTGTTCTCATGGTTTGCGTTGTCCTTCTGGTTCTCTATAACAGGTCAGCAAACTGTGTGATACATAAATTTTCAAGGTTGAGCCTGTAATCAAAAAGCATGTTGGCTATACAGGTTTCCACGAGCTCCTTTTCTTCATGGTCTCCATAGCAGTCTAGAGACACATCTTCGAATCTTTTAATAAACTGAACAGGATCTTCTCCAGGTCTCTGCCTCACCATCTGCAGGTTCTGGAAAGTGATTTTGTCTTCACCAGGGTAATATTTGGCGCAGAATTTTTCCATCATCTCATCCCAGGTCTTGATGGACCCGGGTCTCAGCGTGGTGTACCAGGTGTATGCCCTATCCACCAAAGATTTGGCAAATTCCCTTAGACATAATTCTTTGTCTCCTGCATAGGGGCCCATAGTGTGAACAAACCTGCTCACATGTTCCACGGCACTTCCATTCCTCCCATCGAAAGGATGGAACTTTGGGGGTTCGTATCCCTTAGGATATGGTTTGCCAAGAAGTTCTGGAGGGAACGGGGGATCCCGAGAGAATTGCTTGGGGATCCCTGAGAGTTTTTCCCTTTCTTACTCCAGGAGGGCATTGACGTCTGCCAGTGTCAAATACTGAGGGTTGGCTCTTCCTCCCACTGCTGACCCTCCTTCTAGCTGGGTCCCATCTTGGTGGCCAGTAGGGGGAATGTTGTCTCTGACTTCCTGTGTCCTGCCTTTTTTGAGAAGACGAACTTCTTGCTCCAGATCCTTTAACATTGCTGTCATCCTGGCCATTAGGTCTGGTTCCTGTCTTGCGTGTCTTTGTTCCGACACAACCTCCTGTTCCACCAAGGGTATCCCACCTCCTTTCCTGGAGACTTCCTCGTTTTCTCCTACAGGCTCAGAGGCCGTAGGTGGCACATTAGTTCCTTTACTGTTCCTTTGTCTTGGAGGCATTCTCTGTGAAGGGATTGTTTCTTCCTTTTTCTTTGCCCAGTCCCCAGCGGAGTCGCCAAAATGTGAGAGTGTCTTTTTTCGGGATGCTCAGGCCCAAGGATCCCGAGCCTGAATGAAAAAGAAAGGATTTGGTGGACTGGGCCTTGACTCACCGCAGCTAAATGGCTGTTTAAGAATCAAGTGAATGCAGAGAATACTCCTGACAACATACAGAAGAAATGACAAACAAGGATATCGAGGAGTGCCAAAAATTAACAACGTAAGTTCAGAAAGAAAGAAAAGCAGGATTAGCAAGACGATAAAAAAAAAAGTGCTGTGGGGATCTTGGGAATTATGAAACAGTATTTCATTAAGGCATTATCTGTTTGATTACAGAAAACTCACTAGGACGTGATACAAGGTCCAATCGAGCTCAAAAATTGCAGCCTTGAATGGCTATTTCAGCCTTCAAAACTTGCGAAGTTTGATTCTCGTTGAATCCGAGTATGTACCATAGTTGCTTTTACAGGATATCGGGAAGCAGTATTTGTTTTTCCCTTAGTATTTTCTTTCTGCACAGATTTTCTGATAGTTTTTCCTAGAGAATCTCTTCTTTCTTATGTTTCTTTCTTTTTTTCTCGCCGCCTTCTTCACAACCCATCCCCTCCTTTTATAATGGAGTTTTCTGGGCGTCCCGGGGAACCATTGGTTCCCCTGTTTTGCTTTCCTGCGAACAGAGCACGTCTTGTCCCTATTGTCTTGGTAAGTCCCTTTTCCGCTTCTTCTTATTCTTTGCTTCTCTCAGTTCTGATTCTTTTGAAAGCTTCTTGTTGGCTATCTTCTTTGGGAGTGCTGAGGTATGCCCTTCTCGGCATCCCCACTTCTGGTGCCTTCAGCTTTTCCTTTTCTTTCCTATTTGGGCGGAATCCCATCCTGCCTTCTTTAAAGATCGTTTGTTGCCATCCTTCTTCTCTGTCTTGGTTCCCCGAGGATTCTTCTGTCTGTGCCGTGAGAAGTCGCTCGCGCTTTTGTTTTTTTCTTGTTTTTCTTTTTTTCTTTTCTCTGTCTTCTTTCTATCGAGCTGTCCCGATCTTCCTTCTTCTTTGTGCCTGAAAGGATCCGCGTCTATTGATGGTGCCTGAGGATCCTTGCTTCTTATATTTTGCCGTGATCTTTTTTGGATGCTTTTCTTTTCTAGGCTTCAGGATCCTCTGGGCCTTTCGTATAATCCCTTTGGACTTGGCTTGGTTTTTCCTTCTGGGCTTAACTCATTTTTTTGGGCTTAGCTTATTCTTTCTTGGGCTTATTTTACTATGATCTCTTCTTTTTTTTTTAGACCTCAACAAACATATATATATAAATATATATATATATATATTATAGGTTAAATAGATTTAAAAAAAAAAAAAAAAGATTGTTAATGTTTCAAATCAAACCGACCAAACCAATTAAACTGAGCCGATCAAACCGCACCGCTATAGGTCGAAAAACCGACCCTAATCGTTATGCATTGGTTTTAATTATTACAAAACCGATCCCTATTAATTCGGTAACAAATTTAAAAAATAAATAAATAAATAAATAAAAATAAAAATAAAAAAACAAGCCGACCGAACCACGCACACCCCTAAATAGAATGGGTAGGAGGGAACAATTTTTCATTCCCTTCGAAATTGGGAGGAATGGGAGGGAATAAAATTAGATTTAATGAATTTTTTTTATTAAAACTCTTAAAATACCCCTATATACTTAGTTCTTTATTTTAAAATAGGGGGTTTAATAGTAATATTTTTATAAAATGATTTCATTCCATTCCTTCTATGTTACTCGCAAACAAGATTACTTACATTCCATTCATTTTCATTCCTTTTTATTCATTTATTTTAAAACATCCAATTAAGCTTACTTAATTTCATTTCATTCCATTCAATTCTTTTCCATTCCTTTCACTTACTTAAATACATTCTATTCCATTCCCTTATAACTCCTAAACGGAGCCTAAAGTATTCTGAGAGAGATCCTAACCTCCACCTATATAACTTGTGATTTCAAAAAACATGAAAAATGAGATGTTGATGCAACTTGTGTGTGCATAGGGTTCTATACCAGATGAAGCCTCTTTATTGTTGTACACGTGAACAATTAGATAGGATATTTATGTGGCATAAACAGAAATATAAAAACATAACTTTTATTTTATATATAATAAAAATATATGAAATACATGATATTTGATATTGCGAGTCCTAGTTAACTCAATTCTTGGGAAAAAAAAAAAAAGTAAATCTCTATCCTTGAATTGGATATGGGTTTGAACTTTACCGACTCTAAAAATGAATTGATGTTTTGGCTTGATAATAATATTGCATTAATTGAAATTTTATAATAGAAAAAAAAAAATTAGGTGTCAGTTTGGATAGTTTATTTTTTATCAGCTTATTTTACTATTCAGTTTATTTTTATTACTATTTATGGGCTCAACTGTACTTTTTGGTATTATTTATGGATTTCACTATACTATTTTAATTAACTTTTACTTTTATTTACAGTATTTGTACCCAAAAAAAAATGTTAGTTGCAGCAAAATAAGTGAATCATAAACGTTCCATAAATATTTTTTAAAAAAGAAAATTATAAAGAAAGAAAAAATAATTGAGGGTAGGTGTGGGTGCGGGTGTGGGTGTGGGTGTGGGCGTTTTAGTGAAGAGATGAGGACTGTGGCATCGCCGTGGACGAATACCTTCCTATTTTCCCGCATTAATGGCAGTAGAAATGCCCTTAAATCTTCTCTGAATTTACAGTTTCGCCACTCGAATCCCAAGTCCAACTCTCCTTCAACTCCTCCTCTCGCCATCGCCATGGCTGCTTCATCTCCTCTATCCACAACAAATCCTCATCCTCAGGTTAATATTTTATTTCGTCGTTTATCATTTTCCTCAAAATAAATTCACTTATTCCGTTTGGTTGCCGAGAAAGTGAGGGAAAACTTGTTACAATTGTCCCTACTGAATTTTGTTTTCAAATTCTCAAAATTTTTGAATTTCCTGTCAACATCAGCTTCTAATGAAGCTTAGGGTTTTATTTTCTGTTTTAATTGAATTCTTAAGAATTATTCAATGATATTAGTATTTTCATCTTGTAATTTGTATAATGAGTGATTGATGGATTATTTTGAAAATTAAATAAAAGAAAATGGTAACAATAATTGATTGATGAATAATTGAAGGTATGCAAATAGCAAGAACACTCCATGTGATCAAATCCGAGCTAATGGTAAAATAATGTTGTTGTCTTTCTGAAACAGACTGTGTCAGCTGGAGATGGTGACAAAGATCACTCCAATGTGTTTCAACTCATTCAAGCACATCAGGTTTTTTTGTGTGTGTGTGTGTGGGGGGGTGGGTTTGTTTCCATTTTATATCTGTTTCTGAATTACGCGTGTAAGAGCTCGCTAATGCTTGAAACTTCTATGTAGGAGTGGAAAGATTGTGGATGGAAAAATGCATTTGGATTTTGTTGATTTTGAGTTGTTGTTGTTATTACAGGAAAAAGCTGCTCGGCTTCCTCCAGTTGAGGAAATTAGAACTGTGCTTGATCACAGTGTGCGCGGAATGCTCTCTACGTTATCTCAGGTTTTTGAAACACCTTTTTGATAAGTTCAGGGTTGTTATTTCGTTTAAGTGTTGATTCTGATTGATGAAATTAGTATAGATATTCACTGAATCTTGGACAATTCTTTCAATGTAATACAGAATCTCATGACTTCTACATGAGTTAACCATCAATGGAAATCTGACATCTTATTTGGCAGTTCATGTTTTATGTTTTATTTGAGCTCTAGCTCAAATATCACCTCCTCCCCTTGTAAGAGAGTAAGATGGAGAATGAGATTATGAGTTCAAGGCCCATCAGGTGCATGTGTTGTAACTAACCAATAAAGAAATGTTGTATTTCTCAATAATGGGATCACTTACAACTTAACTTTGAGGGCTTCTTTTTACTGGAATGATGTAACAGATTTGTAGAGTTGTGATTATATGGGTTTCCCACCTGATTGAATGAAAAATGACCAATTACAACAACAAAAAGTCTTAATCCCAAATGACCAATTAATTATAACAAAAAGTAAAATATAATTCTAACATGCCTCCTAGGCATGAGGATAAATTGCTTAGCCCATTAGGGGTGAAAAGCCCTTGGATTACTTGGTAACTGGTTTTGGTGGGTGGGGTCAGTTGCCCGTAGGAGTTTGATTAACAGTGAGGATTGTTGTATAGTATGCTCTGCGATGTGCAACTAATCTTAGTGAAGTTCTCCTATGTCATCAAAAAAATAATAATTCTAACATGCCCACATTTGTTATTAAATATGCCGTTCCTACACATTTGAGTTAGGAAAAATCAGATTGAGAAAAATGAAACAAGTTAATCTTTAAGAATGATTTTTTTCTCATATTAAATGGATTTATGTGTGTTGGATCCTCAAGATACTTTTCTTGCAGCACAGTGGAGTCCACGACTCAATCTGTTAATCTGTAATAATTAGTTCTTCTCTTTTTTAATAATAAAATTTATGTGTGTTGGAAAGTCTCAAGATACTTTGCTTGTTGCACAGAGGAGTCCATGACTCAATCTTTTCTTAGCCCCCACAACTTGAAATTAAAGTAAGTAGCTTGAATTATTGAGACCTTGGATGTCAGTGTCACAGATGGATGCTGACATAAAAGCCAATTGGTCCCAACAAACAAAAGCCCATTCGAAATTTGGATTTTGCTATTATAACTTCTTGGTATAATCAACTCTTATTCCATTTCTATGCCATGTATGGAGTTGTGTTGGTAGTCATTATTTTACTGAAATTACACTTATCCAGGAAATAATATTCTGTAAAATAAAAATTACATTGCTTCATACATAACATAGGATTAATATTGGTCTTACATTAACAGTCACTATGTGGTTATGATGTTATAAGCACCTTTGATATACTTTAAATGTTCATGGCATCTTCCTGTTGGTTGATATTTTATTATGCTACTCACTTATATATATATAAAATAAAATAAAATAAAAAAGATGTTTTATTGTGCTACTAATTGTTCTGCCAATTTTGTTGACCTTGGCTAATCTTTATTCTGAATTCCCTTTCACATGCAGAAGCATGAGGGCTATCCATCAGGGTCGATGGTTGATTTTGCCTGTGTTGCAGATGGATCTCCAATATTAGCAGTCAGCAGCCTGGCAGCTCATGCAAAAGTTTGCCCAGTTCCATTACTTTTTTTTTTTTTTCGTTTATATTAGACTGGAGAATTATAAGGTTGATGACATTCCAGGATATAACCTTCATGTTCAATTGCAAAATATCTCTCTTTTGAGAAACTGAGAAACATGATACATAATATATAGGGTTAAAGAATGAGACTGTCTTAGTTGATTGATAATTGATAGTGAAGGAATCTTCTGAATGCTTCCCATAAAGATAAATGCTTTGATAGAATTGGATTCTACCAATGCATGTCATATATGCTGGATTAGGTTAGAAAGCTAGGTCATGATTTATCATTCTTCACATAATATTCTGGTCCAGGTCCAGGTCCATGTACATACAGCATATAAATATACCTATGCTTATGTGTGTGTAACTGTGTTAACCATAGCCATGGTATTAACTTTACCATTATATAAAGCTTGCAAGTTGCAATCTCTTCTTTTTGATTTAGAAAGTTCAGTCTACTCCGAGTCCCATTTTGCTATTTTATGCAGGACTTAACAGTAAATCCCAAGTGCTCATTGCTTGTTGCTAGAGATCCTGAGGACAGGACTGATTTAGTAATCACTCTGCATGGTGATGCTATTTCTGTAAGTTATAACCTTCTCAAGTGTTGCATTGTATCTTAATTGATTCTGCAAGGACTTCACATCTTTGTTTTTAACAATCATATAGGTTTCTGAAAATGATATAGCTGCCATTCGTACTGCATATTTGGCAAGACATCCAAATGCATTTTGGGTAACTTTTGCACTCTTGTTCTCTAGCATTCTTCTCCCCTTAACATCCCCACCCCCCCACCCCCCCCAAAAAAAAAAAAAAAAAAAAAAAATCCTTTGTGTAAGTGGACTACTAAATCGATACTTTTGATTTGAAGGTTGACTTTGGTGACTTTCAATTTATGCGCATTGTACCAAAAGTTGTACGGTATGTTTCAGGGGTTGCCACAGCTCAGTTAGGATCAGGAGGTTGGTGAACCATAACAGTCTTTTATATTTCTTCTTTTGATCATAGTCCAATTCTTCTTCAAGTTCTTCTGTTCTTGAGAGGGACAGGGGGATTTGATGCCCTGCAGGTCACTTATGCTTTCTGCTAAATTGTTATACTATTATTATTATTTTTAATCTTCTTTCCTGTTCTCATTTAATGTATGTTTCTTTTGCTTCTACTTTCAGAGTTCAGTGGAGAGGATTACAAATCTGCAAAAGTTGATCCAATAGCCCAGTTTTCTAAGCCTGTTGCTGTACGGGATTTAATATTTTGTGATAAAATTTTCTTTTTCTTATCAAACTTAAGCCATTTGTATTCCTTAATTAAAACTCTATTTTTCCAGTCTCATATGAATAGAGATCATGCTGAAGATACAAAAGTCATTGTGCAACACTGGACATCAATTCCGGTAATCTGAAATATCACTCTTACTTTGAACTGGGAAGCAGATGAATTTTTTTTTCTTTCTTTTTGTTTCTAGATCAGTGTAGGATATCTTCTCATCATTTATACACCCAAGACTGCCCTGGCTGGTAAAAATTAAAAGTGATAAGGTCCGATAAATTGGGTGCCATATGGTTACACCAGAATCTATTGAGTCTACCCGTGTGACCTGGGTGTATGATGTGCATTCTTCAATTGCCTGGATGTGTTTATGATGCCATTTTAAAGAAATGAAATACACTTACATGCCCTCCCACCCATATGTGGGCAAGAGAGATAGAGATGAGTTTGATTCACTTCATAAAAGCTGGAATTTGATTTTTCGGCAGGTGGACTTTGCTTACATGCTGGATTTGGATAGCCTTGGTTTCAATGTTAAGGTATTCTTAATGTTTAACAATTTGTTTTTCATAGCTGTTTATATTTTTGAAAGCTCATTTTTTCTTTTGTAGCTAAAGGGGGCTTTACTTTAGTATTTGATCCTTTTTTTTTTTTGGTCACTCACGTTAAATAAAAATTGACTTTTGAATTATAAAGAAGTTGTTCATTTTCTGTTTTGAACTTTCTCTTGTTTCTTCTTTTAGGCTGGTTATCAAGGGACAAATTTCAAGCTTCGAATTCCTTTCCCTAGGCGTGCTGAAGATAGAAAGTGAGACATTTTATTTGAGAAACTCTTCACATGTGCTCTTCTGCTTTTGTTTCACTCTAATTATTTTAGTTTATGCTGCAAGGGTTCTAGTTAATTTGATACTAGACAGTGGTCATGGATAAAAATTGATTCCAATTTATGGAATATCAAATGATATGCAACAATGGAAGTGTTGCTTTTGTACCCCACAAGAGCAAAGGGGCATACCCCAGAAGGACCAACGTGCCGCCACCACTCCTAAGTTGGAGAGGTGACTAGTACATTACATGAACTCTTGAAACCAACTCAAAAGGACCAAAGAAACATTAAGTGGCCCTACAGATATCCTCAGAGATACACCATTTTTATAGCCATAGTATTTTATAATATATGATGACAACAGATTTCCAAGTCTCCATAGAGTGTCATGTAAACTGTGGGTCGGAGAAACTTATTCTTCATATTTTGGGTTCCATACTATTGTCCTCTGTTCACTTGGAAACATACACAGGAGTGTGGAAGGAGGTGTACCATCCCCCGCAATGTAATCATTGCTATATCCCTTGTGGTATAGCAATAAGAGAGGTCACTGCTTCTTGCAGTGTGCTTGTTGTTTCTCTTTAATTACAGAAATCCTTTTCTGAATACTGTAATATTATGAATTTGCTCAAGCTGAAATTTGAAAATTTTCCGCCGTTTTCATTGAGAAATTTTGTTTTGACCATGCATATACTGTCTCTAGCAAAAGATAATAGGTTAAAAAGGTTGCTAATATAATATTTGGCTGCATTGTTTGAGCTGAATTAGTTTCTTTCAACAAACTAATATCTTCTTGTATCTTTCTAGGGATGTGAAGACTCTTGTAGTTGAAATGCTTCAAGCTGCTAAGCCCCTAGCTGATTGATTCCAGAGTAGAAAATAACAGATTTGTGGACAAAGATATTCTCATTATGTTGGATCATGCAGCACTTCACAATTGCCTTCTGTGTACATGGACAAATTTAAATCGTGGAAAACATGTGAACAAAGATAACTCTGGTGGAAAGGTGACAATCAAATTGGTATACTTTTAGCTTATTTCTCTTATATGCTCTAGAAGTTTTACTTTTAGCAGCTGCTGTGGTTAAATGAGTCATGTAAATAACCAATAAAATCAAAACTGTTGGTATGAGATATTCAAAGAAAACACCATTAAATGTTTCATCTTCTTTTGATTTTTGTGTGGAATTGTATAAAGACTTCTGTCAAGTAATCCAGTTGTATTCGAAATATATATGAGACAATATCATAGTGTTTATATATCCCTGCACTTGTTTCAAGCTCAATTGTTTTCATGAGCATGCATTTGATGGACCTGATGTATCTTTTATTTTTTATTTTTGAAGAGATGATGGATCAATTTTATACCTGGAAGAGAGTATTTAATTTGGCCAACCTTCACCTTAGAAAGTGTGGTCGAATATAACCTAGTATTAATGCTGTATCAGGTGTTTGCGTGTAAGCTAAAGGTGAGGTTTGATTTGATTATAGTTGTATGATGGCTTCCATGAATAATGTACGGATATCATTGGCATCAATATTAAGGTCTTTGGTAATGTAATTATTACTACTTTCCAAAGACTCATTTGTTATCAGCTGTGGTTATGGGGTTTAACCTACGTACTTGATTCATATTTTGATCCTATCACTGTTTTTCCTGTGAAGTGGTGTAACTGTATGAGTGAAAGTGAGTGTTGCAGTATCAAAAACTGTCTTTTGTGGCAAGAAATTCATATAACATTTTTTTGAAAAAATTCTCCTTTATTCTGTATTAAGTCGAAGAATTTTGAGGTGAAATTTCACTCCAAGTTGTAATTTGGAAATATAAAATGTTGATCTCCTCCATTTGGGTTACCAAAGTAATTTGGAAAATTTTCATGGAATTTTGAAAATGTTGAGTATCTAAATCCCTAGTTTAAATTCTATGGGAAGAGATTCCATTTCTAAATTTTTCTCACGCTACTAGTCTCAAATAACCCATCGTTATGTCACGACGCAGAAGTTATTTAAAGAGCTGTTAGTGTAATTACAATGATGATAGTGTTGGGTCAAGATGAGAATATTGTAAGCCCCAGATATGGTCTTTGTACGTAGCATTTCTCTGCAAATATAGGTCTGTTGCTTGTTTGTAGGAGAAAGACGTTGGCATACTTATCATGTTACCGTTGTAATCATTAGTTAAATGAGCCCTAGATGGTGAATAACATTATTGCATTCTCGAAGGTAAATGAGCCCTAGATGATGAATAACATTATTGCATTCTCGAAGCCCCCTGTTACCGAGAATTCTTACTTGATTACAAATTTCATCTTTCTTTGTTCTTCCTAAATCCTTACAAATAGGCAAGGACACCATGTAATTTCCAAAGTGGTATCAAAGACTGGGGATAGAGCATCAGTATCAGCAACTTGAGCAAAATGTTAGTTCCTTGGTAATTGGCTAGCAAGAACTAAATCTAATGGACTGTATTATGGAGCTTTTCACTAGAGTCAACACCAGCCATTCTTACGGAGACGAGGAAGCAAGCTCTAATGCTCAACACAATAGACATGGGCAGTAGTGTCTCCAACTACACAAGACTCCCATTGAAGATCAAGTTGCTCTTGCTTCCTTCCTTGGAGGGTGAAACTCAAAAGTGATATTAGTTGCTCAAACAGGAGAAGGGAGTGACCCTGTGGAAAGAGTTCAAGGAAGGGCTACACGTGTGTTATGGTTATCCAACACGGTTCTTGGACTACTTTGAAGAACTCTTGAAACTACAAGAACATGGTTCGGTGAAAGATTATCAGGCACAATTTGAGAAGCTCTTGGCCAAGGCAAGTTCTTTATCACAAGACCGCCAAATTAGTTGTTTTGTCAAGGGCCTCAAAGATACATCAAAATGGATGTGCTTACTAGACGATGCCACTCTCAATTTCTATTTGACTGGCATGACTCCGTGAAGTGATAAAACGTGATAATCTCCTGAATGTCCTAGCACTCTACCACAAGATGGACCTGAAACTAAGGCTCCTCCACTCATTAGTACTAAGCTTAGAGAATGCAGCAAGAAAGGCTTGTGTTACAACTGCATGACAAGTTGACCCCAAGCCACACATCTAAGAGCATTCACACCCCAAATGCCAAATGCCAAATGTAAGCATTTTTTAGCATTTAAGCCCAAAATTCTCACTCAATCAAAACTTGTAAAAGCCAAGTATTGCAAAAAAATTTGCAATACTGCTACAATGCAATTCTACGTGTAGAATTGCACTATAGCGATATTGTAAAAAAAATATTAATATTTTATTCAACTTTTTAATTCCCAAAATTTCTCTCTCCTCTCCCTCATTATTTCTCTTCTTTTCTCTCTCTTCCTTCTCTCTTTCTCACCTGCTCTCTCCTCTCTTCAAACCCAAACACCATCCTCCTCCCAAATCCAAATTTACACATCAATAATCAAACCTAAACAAAACCACATCAAAGACACCATCAGACACCATCCTTCTCCTTTCTCGTGTTTTGTGTTTTTTTTTCCCCCTATTGTGACTGATGCCTATAAAAGAGGTGGGTATGGCTGAGATTGGTTCATTTTTTCTGGTGGGTTGCAATCCAGGTTGTGTTTTGGGTTTTGGAGTTCTAGGTTCTTCTGGGTTTTGGGTTCTAGGTTTTTTTTTCTTTTTTTTCTTTTTTTTTTGTGACCGATGCGTAAAGGAAGAGATGGGTATGCCTAAGATTGGTGGAGATTGGTGGGTTTCTGGGTTTGGATCGATGTTGTATGTGGGGCTTCGTCAATAGCTCCAATGGTGGGGTTTTGGCTTGGTTTGAATTGATACTTTGATCGATGGGTGATTTGGTGGATTTGCTGCTTTGTTCTTCGCTTTTTTTTTTTTTTTTTTTTTTGAGAAAAATCTTAGCTGGGTTCTTGGTGGTTAAATAATGGGTTTTGGTGTGGTGGTGCCTGTTGTTGGTGGCAGTGTGGTTGAGAGAGAGAGAGAGAGAGGAAAAGTGACAGAAATTAGGGATAAAGGAAAGAGGGAGAGAATTTTATATTATTTTTTTATTGTATAATTTATATTATTTTAATAAGTAGAATAGGAAAATAAAAGTTGGGATGCTGGATGTATTATAAAATGGTATTGTATAGTTGATAAAGTAGTTTTTTGGGATGGTAAAATAGGATGGAATAAAATTCCCGAATGCAAATGCTCTAAGAAACTATTCCTAATAGAGGCTTGCTGTGAAGATAACACTTATCGGTTGATGTGATCATGGAAGACAATACAAAAAGCCAAGGAAGTCCTTGTCATTTCCCTACATGCTGTAAATGGAGCAGTTGCACTAGAGTCCATGATAATGCAATTAAGCATTATCAATATCTTCACCTTGTTTGATTGACTCATGTAGCATAAACAGCTTTATGAGCGTTGAGCTTGCAATGGTTTAATGGCTTCACACTCATGGAGTTTATGATTGAAGTTTTATGGACTTAATGTGTTTGGTTTAGAGACAACTCAAAACTCAATTCTTATCGCTCAAACCTCTAACCCATATCTCATATTTTTATATCTATTTTTCTTTTAACTCCATTAGACTTGTGTTTGGTTCTTATTCTTGGATGTAATTCTCACCTCTAAAACTTAAATTTTTTTAAAAGTGGTGGAGCCCACACATTGTCATAGACTCATAGTTCAAAATGGACTTGTTCTTACCCACATGAGTTTTCTCTCCCCATTCCTTCAATTTTTGTCTCGCTCCACTCTCCTCTGAAATTCTTCAATCTTCTCTTCCTAATTTTCTCCCTCTCTCTCCTCTTTTTCATTAGATTGACTGATTCTCTGTGTGGATTTAGCATCCGTACTCTCTAGGCATTGTTCTCCTCGGCCAACACTGAATAAAACCCCAATCAGTAACATTTTCAACCTCTCTCTCTCTCTCTCTCTCAGTTTTCTCTTTTATTTTGTTTGTCAACCTTCTATAAATTTTTCAGATCCACTAATGATGACAATTGTTGATTTTAGGACTCCATTTTAGAAATATTTTTTCGATTTTGTGATTTGGGTTTTATCTGACTATGGGTTGTCGATGCCTGGGTTTGTTGATTTTGGGTTTTATCTAATCATGGGTATTGAACAAGTTCTGTGCCAATGAAACTATTAGTATAGATTTTGGTTGTTATAATATGTGCACTAGGTTCGAGTTTTTATCCATCTTCAAGTATGTTTAGGAAGAATTAGGCAGGTGTTAGGTTTCGACTAGAGAGCTTTAGATGGGTAGGTGCTTTTCTTTGGTTGTAAAGGAAGAAATGTTCAAATGACTAAAGAGTAGGAAGGTGAAAGTGAAATGAAATGTAGTAGTGGTGAGTGTGGTTTGGGTTTGTGGAGTAAGACTAGAGTAAAGAGAAGGAAGAAAGGGTGTGAGAATCATTGGGAGAGTGTGTTGTGGTCTGACTTGATGGAGACAAGTCATGACCATGGGACCTAGACAATTGCAAAGATTTACAAGAATGCCATAATATTTCAGTTTCCATAACTTGAAAACCCTAAAACTAGTTCTCAATTTTGGTAACTTTAACTCAATTTTTTGAGTTTTGAGTAAAGGAAATTGAAAACAAAAATTGAACCAAACAAAGTTTCTTAGGGGCTGTTTGGATGAAAAAAATGATCACTCATCACTCAAATATCATCGCTCATCACTTATCACTGAAAATACCCCAACTTCTTAAGGTGGCATGTTTGACACTTGTTTCCAACTTCTGATAACTCAAAAAATTTTACTTTTTGTGGGACCCACTGCCTGAGCACCATGTCAGGTTCACGGTTAGCATACCTGCATAACACACTAGCACCAAAGCCATTTCATTTATTTTTTTCCCTTCAGCCCTGTTTCTCCCAAAACCCTCGACGAACCTAGTAAAGGAAATCCATTGTCACCCAGTGCCAATCTCCACCTCACCCAAGGTCGATCTCCACCGTCACTCAGCTTGCAAGATCACCTCCAACGGGCAGCAGCTGCGCCGATCTGTTAGGATCATTGTTGTAGTGCATTGTCTGTTGTAATGCATTGTAATTCAATACTGCCTTATTGTTGTATGAGGGTTGTATGAGGGTGCCTTATTAGTTAACTATAGTTAGTAAGGCTGGGTTAATAGGACTGAGGGGTGGTTAGTAGCAGTTAAGGGAAGTTAGTGGTAGTTAGTTGGTTAGTATGAGCTGGCAGAGTTAGTTAGAAGTAACAGATCATTTATAAAAGGGTACGGGTAGGATTCTTGATGGCCAAAGGTCTATGCTTCTCCATGGTTTAAAGGGAGCAAAAGGTACTCACATTCAAGATGGGGTTCATTTTTTGAAGGAACCTGTTAAGAAGGGTTTGGTCTTGCAGATTTCTGATTCCATTCAGCTTGCAGAGGGTGCTGCTCAGATTCCTACCCAGGTTGCTGCCTTGCTGAAGGAATTTAAGGCAGTATTTGCTATTCCTGTTGGCTTACCTCCCATTAGGGGGCATGAGCATCAAATCCAACTCAAGAAGGGTGCCCAAGCCATCTGCCAAAGACCATACAAGTATCCCTTTTACCAGAAAAATGAAATTGAAAAGATAGTCAAGGAATTGTTGTCTGTAGGTTCAATTAGACATAGTTGCAGTCCATTTGCATCTCCTGTTCTTCTAGTTCGGAAGGCTGATGGTTCATGGAGAATGAGCATTGACTATAGAGCTCTAAATCAAGAGACTATTGAAGACAAATACCCTATTCCTGTCATTGATGAGTTGTTGGATGAATTGGGAGGTGCTTGTGTGTTTTCTAAGTTAGATTTGAGGTCTGGTTACTATCAAATCAAAAAGAAGGAAGAGGATATACACAAAAACTGCTTTTAGGGCACATGAAGGGCATTATGAATTCTTGTAATGCTAAATAGTCCAAATGCATGTTTGCTTATAATGAGGTGCAGTACCTTGGACACTTATTTCTAGTTAGGGAGTTAGAACTGACCCTAAGAACACTACTGCTATGTAGCAATGGCCAGTCCCTAAAGATGTGAAGGCCTTGAGAGGGTTCCTTGGATTGACTGGATACTATAGGAAGTTTGTGAGGGGATATGGCCAAATTGCAGCCCCTTTGACTGCACTTTTAAAGAAGGATTCCTTTGTTTGGACTTCAGAGGCTAACATTGCTTTTCAAAGGCTTAAGAAAGTTGTTTCTTGCCCCCCCCCCCAGTATTGGCTTTGCTTGATTTTACCAAACCCTTCATTGTGAAGTGTGATGCTTCTGGTTTGGGCATTGGAGTTGTCTTGATGCAAGACCATAGGCCTATTACTTATCACAGCCAGGCTTTGAAAGGAAGTAAGCTCTCTCTCTCTCCACTTATGAGAAAGAGTTGTTGGCCTTGGTGGTGGCAGTGAAGAAATGGAGACCTTACCTGTTGGAAAGGTCTTTTGTTATCAAGACTAACCATTACAGTCTTAAGTACTTGTTGAAGCAAAGGGTGGGTACCCTAGCCCAGCAAAAGTGGATTTCTAAACTATTGGGATATGCTTTCATAGTGGAGTATAAGCAAGGCAGGGAGAATGTGGTTGCTGATGCCCTTTCTAGGAGGCAATGTGAGGCTGCTGTTATTCCTCCTTCTGATTTAGCTCAGTCTGAAGCCTTGGTTCTTGCTGCAAGTGGTTCTTGTAATTCTGATGCTTGTGATGCTTCTATAGGTACTTTATGTATTATATCTTTTCTCACTCCTTCTTGGCTGTCTGAGCTCAAGAGCAGCTATGATTCTGATACCAACCTTAAGGCCGTTTTGTAGAATGTTCAATTAGG
Organism: Quercus robur; assembly: GCF_932294415.1. Taxonomy (NCBI): domain Eukaryota; kingdom Viridiplantae; phylum Streptophyta; class Magnoliopsida; order Fagales; family Fagaceae; genus Quercus; species Quercus robur. The sequence continues at coordinate 30,304,622 of NC_065540.1, read as the reverse complement.
TTCCAACAGTCCTCCAGGATTTACCTTCTGCAATGGGCTACTATTTTACAAAGGTAGATTGTATTTGGGGGACTCTAATTAGGATTTGAAGGCTGTGGTGTTGCAGTAGGTGCATGACAGCCCTTTGGGGGGTCATTTTGGTTACCTCAAGACCTTGCATAGGCTTTAAAAGGATTTTTATTGGTATGGTTTGAGGTAGGATCTGAAACAATATGTGAAAGAGTGTGATACTTGTTGGAAACTTAAGCATAAGACTTGTTTTCCTGTTGGTTTGTTGCAACCTTTGCACATTCCTAAGAAACCATGGACTTTCTTGAAGGTTTACCTAAGTCCCATTTGAAGTCTGTGGTGTTTGTACTGGTAGATAGACTCACCAAATACACTTATTTCATGGCTCTTTCCCACCCTTACACTACTGCCAAGGTTGCTAATCTTTACCTGCACTTTGTGTTTAAGTTGCATGGGATGCCATCTACCATTGTTAGTGATAGAGATCCAGTGTTTACCTCTCTTTTTTGGAAAGAATTGATGAAGTTACAAGGTGTTTCCTTGGCCATGTCCTCAGCTTATCACTCTCAGTCTGATGGCTAAACTGAGGTGGTGAACAAGAGCTTGAAGCACTACTTAAGGGCTTTTGTAGCTGATAGGCCTAGTACTTGGGTGGAGTGGCTGCCCTTGGTAGAATTCTGATTCAATACCAACTTTCATACCTCAATTAAGATGACACCCTTTGAAGCTTTGTATGGATATCCTCCCCCAAGGGTTCTAGACTATATGGCTGGTACTACAAGAGTTAATGCAGTGGATTTGATGTTAAGGGACAGGTAGCAAATTCAATCTTTGCTCAAGCAGAACTTGTGTGCTGCTCAGGAACGTATGAGGTGGTTTGCTAATCAGAAAAGGGTGGAAAGGTCCTTTGCTGTGGGGGATTGGGTATACCAAAGATTGCAACCCTATAAGCAGACTTCAGTGCACAATAAAAGGCTTGGTAAGCTTGCTCCAAGGTATTATAGGCCATTTAAGGTCCTTCAGAAGGTTGGGGAAGTTTCATACAAGCTAGATTTGCCTCTTGGTTCCTTGATCCACCCTCTGTTCCATGTGTCCAATCTTAAGGCTAAATTGGGCAATCAAGTGGTGCCTAAACCAACTCTACCTGCTGTAAATGCTGATTTGGTGCTTACTTTTGAACTTGTGATGATTTTGGACAGGAATTCAATCAAGCTAAGGAGCAGGGCTGTGACTCAATTGTTAGTGCAATGGCAAGGGGAGAGCAGGGATGATGCTACTTGGGAAGTACTATAGGACTTGCAAGCCAAGTTCCCTCACCTTATGGGCAATGTGCTTTAAGGGGGGAATAATTGTTAGGATCATTGTTTTAGTGTATTGTCTGTTGTATTGCATTGTAATTCAATACTGCCTTACTATTGTATAAGGGTTGTATGAGGGTGCCTTATTAGTTAACTATAGTTAGTGAGGCTGGGTTAATAGGACTAAGGGGTGGTTAGTAGCAGTTAAGGGAAGTTAGTGGTAGTTAGTTGGTTAGTGTGAGCTGGAAGAGTTAGTTAGAAGTAACAGATCATGTATAAAAGGGTACGAGTAGGATTAAAGCACACTTAAGCATTTGGTTAATGAATTGTATCATTCTTTCTCCTTCTCAGTCTCTCTATTCCCTATTTCTTCTATCTCTCTCTATTCCCCTGTTTCTGTATTCTTGTTCTGGAGGTGAAGCTATCCTCTAATTCAACAATTACTCATAGAAGCCTATGTTAATCCTTACACGATCTCTTCCATCATGACCCAGCGGTGTCAATCAAGAATGCAGGAAAGGAGCTCTGACCCGAAGAAAAAGAGAGAAGGATCAATCAAGAATGCTTGGGTTCACTGATTATGGCTCAAATCTTCGAATAGAAGCTAGATCAAAGACATGCAAGACCAATTCCACCCCTCTTCTCCGCCCCTTTCCTCTCTTTCATTTCTTACTTCTGGGTTTTGTTTGTGTTTGGAGAAGAAATTTTTAGATTTATTGTGTGGATGAACATGTTTATGGGTTTGTGTTTGTGTGTATGATCGATATCATGTGTTTATGGGTTCGATTTTATGGGTTTGAGAAATCGGTACCCATGTGTTTCTTTTTCTTTTTCTTTTTCTTTTTGATAAAGTTGACCATGTATTTATGTGAAGAAGAAAAGAAAGAAAAAGAACGAAGAAGAAGAAAAAAAATGGTCGTTGGAGTGAGTCTGTGAAGAAGAAAGAAAGAAAGAAAAAGAAAGAAGAAAAAAAAGTAGAAGAAAAAAGCCGTTGAGTGAGTCAGTGAAGAAGAAAGGAGAGAAAAAGTAAGGAGGAGAAAAAAAAAGAAAAAAGAAAAAGGAAGGACGTGACTTCTCTTTGACTGTATTTACCAAAATGTCATCATAACTCAATTTCTATAACTCAAAAACACCCAAAAGTTGTTTTCAGTTTTGCTAACTCATTACTTAAAAATCAGAGAATTAAGTGATGGAAACAAAACTTGAAAACACAACCAAGCAGACTTCCTCTCCGTGGAACCCACCAATTTTGAGTTATGGTTGATGAAAACTTACAAATCCAAACAGCCTCTTAAGATGAGGCCTAAAGATCACCTTACACTTTGAATGGCTTTTCACTTATTATTGCAGAAGTAAATTCTAGGAACTTATTTTCAATGTTCTTGGCAGTAGCAATAATGTTACCTTGGCCGCCATTGTGTAGAATTTGATTTCTCAAGTTCTAAATAGAATCCAAGGTGAAGGCCATATATAAGGACAGCTTGAGAATTTCTTCTTTGCTATGTTGTTGTTCATACATCCCATGTTTTGTAGGTTCTATCAACAATTTGATAATATCTTCGCATAAGTTTACTGGAGCATTATTTGATTTTAAACCCCAAACCATATTGCTCTAGCAATAGGGCATTTAAAGAATAGGTGAGTACATGTCTCCACAGCACTTTCACATAAAGGATATATAGAGATTATCATTAGACCCTAATTTAGTAATTTTAACATCAGATTTTCTTTGGTTGGTAATGAATTTGAACCAATACTCCAAAGCAGCATCTTTACTCTCTCATGTGCTTTTTATGTCATTGCATATTTCTACTTCAGATATAAAAAATTCTTTAAAAAAATAAAAGGCTTAATATATAAGATCATATGGTGATGGTCACATCCAGTGGAAAACTCCAACTTAGAAAAAAAAAAAAAAAAAAAATCATATGGTAACTAGAAGAAAGAACCATAGATTCCCCAGTCTCAATATTGTGATTTGAAATCTAGGAGAAGAATTATTATACATTTATACTTATTATTGTTATCTATGCTATTATTTAAGGGGCTTCCTTTGTTTGGATTCCTTATTTTTTTAGTTCAAAAATGCCCCACACCCCTATATTTAAGTAGAGATAAAATTAAAGGACAATCCGGTAAAAATGCAACTCTAACTCCCACTAAAATATTGCCTAAAAAATAGGACCACTCTCTTATTAATTTTCAAATTAATTTATTCACTTATAAATTAGATTTTCAAAATAAAAATTATATATATAAAAATGCAACCCTACACAGTGTTTTTTTCTACAAAATAAAACCACTAAAAAAAAAGCTTCATTGCACGTGCTTCGCGCGTGCAATGAGGCTAGTATTTCTAATGGGGTTGGGTTAGGTGAGGTGAGACGATGCTTTTTATTGTGGACCCCCAGTCCAATTCCAAACTTTTACTACGATTTTTTTTTTAAGGGAAATTTGGCAACTTTCCTCTTTGAAAATATGATTTGTTTACAGATCATTTTTGTTGCAGTCCTATTAGTTTTTCTCTTTCTTATGTGATAAAGATAAAATTTTAAATGTCTTTTTCAAAAAATTTATATATCTATATCTATCTATACTATTATTTAAGGGTTTCTCTTATTTGGATTCCTCATTTTAGATGCCCAAAATACCCTCATCCTATTCACTTACAAGTTTTAAACCAACAAGGATAAATATGTAAAAAAACCTACCAACTATTGTCCTAAATTTTAGTTTTTCAAAAGGAAAACTACCAATTATTCAGCATGTTCAATTTAAGATAACTGTGAATTACTACCTTAACTCCCACAAATAAAAATGCCCAGAAAAAAGGAGCCCACTCTCCCGGACATAAACACAAATTCAATGAATAGTGCACTCTCCTAATTCTTCAGTTTTCTTTTGAGAAAAAAAAAAGAAAAAAAGAAAATAGAAAAAAAGAAGAAGATAGATGTTCACTTTTGACAAAAATTTCCTTATTCTCTCCCATGTTGGCCATCCTTATTTCCTCTTCATTAGATTAATGGCCACTACAAATGGTGGTGAGTGTTTTGATCCAATTTTTTTCTACATATTTTTTAGACATTGCTGTTTTTGGGATTTTCGCATAACAAGAGATCAACGTGACGAGGGTATGTTATATTTTGTCAAATTTAAATGGCTTTTTCAAAAAATTTATATATTTATATCTATATTACTATTTAAGGGACTTTCCCTGTTTGAATTCCTCATTTTTTATGCCCAAAATACCCTCAAATTCATCTGTTTTTAAGGCTTAAATTATAGGATTAGACATGTAAAATTAGTAATTTAAAAACTCCTAATTTTTAGCTAAATTATAATAAATAAATAAATAACAGTTTTTTCTCCCACTTCTCCATTTCTCTCTCACGTTGGTTTTCCAATTTTTTTTTTTTTTGGATAACTTTCCACTTTTTATTTTGATTGAACGTTTTCAACTTTTTAAATTAACAAAATCATTTTTCCCCTTTTTTTAACCGATTAGATTTACCATGTTTCACTCCTAAAAAATTGCTTTTAATTTGCCAACCACGTTTTCCACTTATACAATTACTAAACTCAAAATTTTTTTTTTTTTCCTTTTAGAACAAATTGTAAACCAAATTCATTGTAAAATACATTTTTCATTAGTTTCTTTTCAGTTTCTTCCCAGTTCACACTTTCTCCACTAGCCACTATTGATCAGTTATTACGCAGCTATATCGCAAAATAACTGCACTTTCTTCTCTAACAAATTTTGTATATAAACAAATGCACTTTCTTCTCATCTCTTTTTTATCCTGTATCTATATTTATTTTGCTTTTAGGTGGAGAGAAGAAGAAGCTATCAAAAAGAGATTTGGCCAGTGGGGAGAGAAAGCAGATCTTGGCCATTCTTCTTTTCTATTGCCACTCTAGAGTCTAGATCTAGAGCCATTCCGAATCCACTCATCTACTTGACTTTGGTAATTAGTAATAACCTCCCACCGAACAAACTTTTTTTTTTTTTTTCCAGTCTCTTTAATATCTATTTGCTTTTAATTTTGTGGTACTGGTTCTTTTTTTTAAATATTTTCTTATAATTGTTTCACTTTGGTGCGAATTCTTTTTCAAAGTATGGAAATGATATATATTTTTATCTCCTTTTTTTTTTGTGGTTATCGGTTTGAAATTATTGACTAATTAGTTGATATTGTATTGATATTGTATATTATAGATGATAAAGGCATTCCCTAATTATTTTAAGTGGTGCTCTCTCTTCCTCCTATTCGTTTTCTTCTTCACGTTTGATTGTTCTTCATTTTTGTTCTTTTATATTTCTGCATTCCATAATTTGGGGAATGTGGTGAGTTGTGTCCGTTGCTTTTGTGGTTAAATACATGTTCTAGGTGTTTGTAAAAAATATTTGGTTTGCAAACATCTAAAATTTTTCTTATTATTTCTCAGGTGAGTGACCCATTTTTAAAATGAAGCCCACGCTGTCTCCAAAGATGTTGAGCCCGGGCAGTGTTGTAGTTGATCATCAATGACAAAGTTGTTAGCATTAATAGCGGTGAGAGAGATGGAAGGGAGTCAGTGATGAGCTATAGTCACAGTAGATAGTTCTTAGTTTTTAGAATTTATGTTAATTTTTCAATTTAAATTTGTACTACTATGAGCATTTGGTTTAGTTCTCAGAGTTACTATTACTCCATTTGGAATTTGGAAGTTTGATCGATTATTTGATTTTGCTATGAAATTCAAGGCATATATATATATATATATATATATATATATATATTTGGTTGCACCTACAATTTAGCTATGGTTGTTGATCTATTATTTGCACATAGAGAACATGATTTTTTTTCAACTACACAGATAAAGATTAGGATTTGAAAGCAAAATGTGTCACAAAAATTCACAACTTTTTTAGAATATTATAACAATGTAAAATCAAAATATAAGAGAGTGATATTACTTTTAAATATTAAGAAAAACATAGAAATTAAGTTAATCACCCTAATGTTACTACGTCTAAGTTAATTGCCCAAATATTTACCTTAAATAAAAAAAAAAAAAAAATCATATTATTGGACAAATGCATAAACCTCAAATTGGGATGAATGGAAAATGATGACAATAAGTTTAAAAAAAAAACTAGTCTCTGAGTACACGCTCACGTGCGTGCTCAGAAGCTCTTCTATTTTTTAGGTAAGGGTTAATTTAGAACATTTATTATAATTTGGGATTACTAAATTTTCCAATCACAAAAAAATCTAGGGATGTGATGAAAAATTATTTCTCCACACATGATACTCATCACACTCCTAGGTTTTTTTTATGATCGGAAAATATAGTAATCCCAAATTATAATAAATTCTCTAAATTAACTCTTACCCAAAAAATAGAAGTGCTTTTGAGCACGCGCATGAGCGTGTGCTCAGAGGCTAGTTAATGTTTAAGGGGCTTTTCTTGTTTGGGATCCTCATTTTTTCGGTTCAAAAATACCCCTACACCTTTATGTTTAAGTAGAAATAAAACTAAAGGACAATTAGTTAAAAATACAATTCTAACTCCTACTAAAACATTACCTACAAAATAGGGTCACTTTCATCTTAATTTTCAAATTGTTTTATCTATGTATAAATTAGATTCTCAATATATATATATATATATATATATATAAACAAAAACATAGGTTTTTTTTTTTGGTACAAAAATTTGAACCGTGATTTAATGTAGTATTTTTAAATATTTTTTATATTTCCAATTAATCTTGAAAATTTAATGGCAATGCATGTGCCAAAAATTATGACACTAAACAAGAAAAAGAAAAAGAAAAAGCCTCATTGTATGCACGAAGCGTGTGTGATGAGGCTAGTATTCATTAATTTTTTATTGGAAAAAGTTTGGCTACAACTCTTATTGAAAAAAACTTAATATAACTATATATTTTGAAATAACCATTAAATTTCATATTCTTAACATGCATGTCAAATTTCATGCCAATCAGATGTTATTTACTATTTAATCTATAACTTATTTTTTATACATAATTTTATTTTACAAAAACTTGAAATTTAAACATTTGATTGATAATATAACTAATGATCTTTGATCTTTCAAAAATTTTGCAAGCATAGAGAATATAAGAAAAAAATGTAATTCAATGGCAGATTTATCAAAATTCACATCCAATAAAAAGATATCAAGCGAGCTGTAGCCTTAAACTACAACTAAGTGTCCATTTGGCAAAAATTATTTTTGTTAACTTATTTTACTATTTAGCTTATTTTTTTGTACTATTCATGGGTCAAACTGTACTATTTCAGCCAACTTTTACTTTTATCTATAGTACTTTCAACAAAAAAATTTTCAGTTTCAGCAAAATAAGTGGATTCTAAACAAACACTAAGTTTGTTGCCAAATTTTATCATTTTTATTTTTATTTTTGCCCTAGCTTTAAAAAATAAACAAATTTTTTTTTTCGAAAATAAGGTCATTTTTAGTTTTTGTACACTATTAGCATAAAAAGTAAAAATTACTAAAAACTATATATTTTTTTTGATAAATATTATGCAAATAAGTGACTGGAATCTAAATAAGTTCCGAATATTTGTACTTATTAGTTATTATTATTATTATTATTGAGTTGTATGTAGCAATAATGCAACATATTCCTCAATCCTAATAAAGTCTCTAAATTATTATCTTCTATACTTTTTTATTTTATTTTATTTTAAGAAAGAAGTTGTGATTTCTATGAAAGGGAAGCCAAGTTGGCTTGAAATATAACGAGAAGATGTAGAGAAACATCTTCCATTCACATTGAGAGACCTGCGACATGAATACTATATCTAGTTAAGTTATGAGCTATTTTGTACTCTCATTTGAGAAACATATATGGTTATAGAGGAATATTTATAACGATTTGGATCTAAAGTAATAAAATAGGTATAACATTTGAAAAATGGATATGTTTATATATATATTAGTAAGATTATTTCTATCTCTTTAGATTCAAAATGATTATATTTAGGTACAACAGTACATAGGGGTGTTTGCGGTGCGGTGCAGTTTTAGACCGTTTTTAGCACTACACTTTGTGGTGTGTGAGAGACCGCGCCCTCGGCCCGTTTTTATGGGATGTGTTGGGCCAAACCCATGTGAATGGGTGGAGTTGTGTTATTGCCTCTCAAAATAGAGGTTCGACTAGTTATATTTTTCCCTTCAGATTAAAGGTTTTACAATGGAGTCGCCACTTATTTAATCATTGGAAAAATAAGAAAACCATAATTGAAAAATTCCTCATTTTATTAATTTGAAATTGAATTTACATTGATCATAGGAAAATTACATGGCTTTGATCCTAGATACAATCTAAGATAAAGTACATGACTTCGTTTCCTAGTTACAATCTAAAAATCAAAAATTACATGGATAAGCATTTGATTTACTAACCCTTGATCTAAGCTCGAAGGCTATGTTACAAGGTGGGAAGGTGTTAGGCACCCACCTTGTCCGGTGAAACCGGTCTTCTAGATTATGGTGGCCAACATTCATATCACATTATCCAATATGTCAATCAATTTGTATGTTGAATTTAATGTGTGTGCATGTGATAAACCCTAATTCAATTTATTAAGCATGACATTTGGATTGAAAAATAAACTCTAGTGAATGTGTGTGGATAGTGATAACCTAGATTCAAGAATTTGAAAGAATTACTAAACAAACATGTTTTTCATATTTTTGATGTGGATTTAAGATTAAATCTAGTGATATGCATGAACATATGATGAACAACTAAGAACATGTGAAGAACACATAAGAATATTCAAACATATTCAAGGGAATTATCATGCTTTAATCTTAAATTCTCATCATGGCAATATAAACAAACAGTTAGGGAAGGGGATTATACCTTCATGCAAGATCCATATAGTGAAGGAAGGGACTCTTGATGGAGGTCCTAAGGGTGGAGGAAAAGAAGAGTTAGGAGAGAGAGAGTGAGTCTCACTCAATATCTTGAGTCTCAAGAAGATCAAGATATAATAAGACTACTCAACTTCACTAGAAGTCAAGAGAAGAGAAGAGAAGAGAAGAGAGGAGGGTTTTTTTTTGTGTGCTTTGGAATGAAGGAGAGGGGGGGTTTATATAGTAGTGGTGGAGGAAATATGAATGGAAGACCATTTAATGAGGGTTGACAAAGAATCATGAACCTAGACCTCATTTTAGCGTTTGGGGAAATCTGGTGCATTAAATGTGGAGATTGATGAGAGTGAAGAGCAAGTAAAGTTCGGTTTTCCCGTAGCTGCTGTAACAGCCTATAGAGTTAACTTTGAAAAATCATATCTGCCTCAATTCTGACCGGAATTGTCTCATTCTTATGCTCAAATTGAAGTCCCGGATGTCTAGTTTCTGGGAAAATTAATCTCATTTACAGATTCAAAATATGCTGAGAGATATAGATGAAATGGTGAGCAGAAGTCATTTGTTAGAAAATGGTTTCAGCACAATTAACATTAATAGGTCCCAAATTAGCTCCCAATTAACATTAAATGACTCCAATCACTCCCATTTCAGACTTAATTGGTTCCAAATTTACTCTAATTAAAAGATAATTGCACAAATTACTCATTGAATAATTAATGTTTAATTATCTAATTAATTAGGTGTGTGCAACCCTACCATAAAATGTAGTTCTAACCAATCAAATTATGACATATCATCGATCTCAAACTGATTATACTTATAACCAATTGAAATCAATTGTTCATAATCACATATAGTCGGATTTAATTTGTGATAGTGCATCTCAGCCATTAAAACTTGATTTGATGATAACTTTCAATCTAATGGTCCGATTAGGGCTCATGACCAGTCGATTTGATCGTTACAACATCAAGATCATTTTGGTAAAATGAGATTAAGGATCTAATGACCAGAATCAAGATGCATATTTCCAATGTGAAATTACCTTTTTGCCCTCCATGTGAGGTTAAATATGGGTTGCAAAATAGGGTGTCAACATGGTGCAGTTTAGCCAAAACCATAATCACACTGCACCTTATTTTTGCGGTCACATGTGCGATGCAGTATTTAAGATGCAATTTGAACTGTTTGAAACTAGTATATTTTTCAAATTTTAGAGTTTTCTTGCCCAGCCCAAAATTGCTTTTCCCTTTATTTTGGGCCAAGTTTTAAGCTATTGAGTTAATTTTTCTTTATTTTGGGCTAGATTTCCCAATCAACACTTGCTAGGGCTATTAAACTATATATATATATATATATATTTTTTTTTTTTTTTAAATTTTGAAAACTAAGGTTATTAAACTATTAATAATATATTTAATATTAAAAAAATATATTAATATATAGAGAAAGTGCAGTGCAGTGCGGTTTGTGCAGTTTTCTCATAATAAAACCGTAAACTGCACTACATCATGCAGTGCGGTGCATTGTTACTTGTGGTGCAATGCGGTTATACTGTTTTGTGAACGGTTTTGGTGCGGGCGGTTTGGTGAACAACTTTTTCAATGTAAATGTAAATGCACTTTTTTTTATAATAGAATTCTATCCTTTAAACCTCTAGACCCATTTATAAAAATATTAGAGAAGCGAAATGAGGTTTAGTAACAAAAAGTGAGATCAGATTCGTAAAGTTACAAAAACTAAAAAATTTGGGACTTGAGCAAAAGGTTAACATTGAAATTTACGAGATATGCGGTACTAAATTACTAACTAATAAGTGGTACTAAACTACTAACTACAAATACTTGTAATATTACAGAGTTCATAGTTGTTGGGTTAGTGAACCAACCAGTTCATAAATAGTTCAGGCTTGGCTTGATGAAAAGCCCATTCATTTTTTTTTCCCTCTCTCTAAATGAGCCAAGCTTGAGCCTTAATTTTAGTCTTTTAATAAACAAGCCAAGCTTAAGAAAAAAAAATTGTTCATGAACATGCTCGTGAACAATAGAGCTCAATATTAAATAGGACTAGCTTAAGTTGGTTTATGAGCCTAGTAACAAATTTAATATGAACTTAAAAAATAAACTCATAGTGTACTAAGCTTTTAATTGATTGAGAGCTAGACCCCAACTTCAAATTAAATGAGGTTGATAACATGCTTAATATTGACGTGATATGAAGTCCAAGTTCGGCTTGACTAATGAATCAAGCCAAGCCAAACTCAAGTTTTTGGACTTTCTGACAAGCTTAAATAGTTAAACTTAAACATAGTTTATAGGTTCAGCTCAAGTTCAAGCCAAATTTAAATATTTTACATTTGTTGTTGAGCTGAGCTTTAACACGCAGTACTTAACAAAACTCCGACTTGTTACAACCCTAGATAGTTGCATGCGCAAGGACATGAAAATGGGGAAGTGAGGTTAATTTGAAATTGGATTGTCAGGGTAGTACGAGGAAGCGGCAGATCTCTTCATCATATTATTATCCGTTTTTGCCTTTGCAATTCCAAAATGCAATTATAATAAAACTTTTTTTTTTTGATACAATCCTTTTTTTTTTTTTTGGACAAGTTTTTTGATACAATCCTAATAAAACTAAAATTAGAGATATTTGAGGGTGTAAATTATTAGATGCTTTTATTGGACCGCACGCCTTAGATTAGATGAAGGCCTAACGTGTCCTCCAGTCCAGTCCTTCTCGTCATCATCATGCCTACAATACCACTGTTCCATCACAGCCGTGTAAGCATATCACATTGTATTGTGTCATTTGTGTGAGTGTGTCACCAACGTGTGGTAAAGACTTTTCTTGCTTGTCTTACCGCTTCATTTTATTTCCTTTTAGACAAAGTTTCACTTTTTAAATGAACTATAAACCAATTTCACTGTAGCAGGTAGACATTTTATTTTATTTATTTTTGTTCATTTGTTGGTTAATCAACTTTGATTTTTTTGATTTTTATTTTTTTTCCATCACATTTAAGGGATGCATGTCAAGAAACTTGTACCTAAATTTGTTAGCGCATTTCTGGTATTTTTAACCTAAACATCAAGGTTCAAATCCCCCACCCCTCAGCTATTGAAATTAAAAATAAAGTTAAAAAACTTTGAGAGATGCATAAGGAAAGTGCATACAATAATAACAATAACAAAGAAGACATGATGTGAAGATAAAATCATCAATAAAATCATTTCTGATTATAAATAGGAATTTTCTTGTATACAAAAAGCGAGTGAGATAAAGACAATTCTACCCCTTTCTCCAGGCTACAAGCTCTATAATAACAATTAATAAAACAAACCTAAGTTTACACACCATTATCACCTCCAAAAGAATTCCCAAAAAAATTCCTAAGGAAAGAGCTTTGTTTCTTTAGCTTTTTTGTCTCTCTCTGCCTCTCTCACTCATTCTGAATCGCTTTCCATACTCCCCATGGCCTTCAATCCTCTTGGTCTCTGCATCACATAGCCAGAAAACAACCCCAAACAAAGAGAACCCCATTAATCAAAATCTACAAAAACCAGCCCTCATGTCAATTACAAAACAATGAATGAGAGAGGAAGAAGAGGCTGGAAGTGTCAAACAAAAGACCATTAAGATACAGATCTAAAAGTGTCAAACAAAAGACCAACCAACAAGTACCTTCTTAGAACTCTTCTTCTCTCTAACTTCATATCTCTCTTGACACATGTCAGTCAGCCATGCCCCAGGACTCACCAACTGCCCACCCACACAACCCCAAAACAAAGGTTAAATAATAATAATAATAATAATACCCCCACTATTTCACAACAAAATCTAAACCAGAGAAAACCAAATCAAAATTCAACCCAAACCAATAAATCACACACAACAAAATCTCATTACATATAATACATATTTCCTTCCAATTACTAAAAGGAAAAAGAAAAAAAGACTTACAAGTAAGCTTCTTTGGATGATCTTAGCCCTCTTCTTAGGCCTCTGGGGAGGCTTACAACCCTTCATAGCCAGAAAATCCTCCTCTTTCTCTTTGCTTGACAAAGTTATATACAGCTTTGGCCAAATCAACCCTCTATCATCCCCATTATGGTTATGATTATTATTAGTATTGCTATTGTTGTTAACATCCACCGATAATTTCCCATTCTCCTCCACAACCACTGACCCTCTTGTGCTATAGTACCTCTCTTCCTTCTCTGGGGACGCAGATTTCCTGTAACCAAACAAACCCCAACACCCCCCAAAAAAACCTTTTAATTAATTCCTCATTTTCCCCGAAAGGTAATTCTTAATAAACTGTAAAAGGACCTTTGAAACCAAAACAACACAAATCACAACAAGGACCTCAGGATTTAGGCTTTTTTTATTATTATTATAAGTTTTCCCTCGTTTCCTCAGCATCCATAGAAGAAAACAAAGAATTCAGAAAATTTGCTGACCTGGTGAGGGGATTGAGTTGAAGATGAGAGGCATCTTTGTCGGAAGAAGCAAATCTAGAGGTGATTTTTCTTCGGATTCCAGCGTTGAATCTGGCTGAGATTTCAGGGTCTTTGACTCTCACGCATCTGACTCGCTTTCTGTTTCCCCACTGTAGGAAAAGTTCAGGCTCTGAAGGCTGTTTACAAGCTCTCTGATTCCTCTCCTCTGTCTCCATATCTGCCCTCAAAACACCAACACACCACCATGAAAATGAAAATTTTGTCAACTGAGAAATCCCAAAAGCAAAAACACAGAAATATAGGACATGAAGAATTTTGGAGACCACCACTTGGGTTTTCTACAGAAACCCAAAAAAGCAAAAATCAAAGAAAATTGTTAAAATAAAAATAAAAATAAAAGAAGAAGAAGAAGAAGAAAATTTTGGGTTTTCTTCTGTTGAATCCAATGGAGCAGAAGTGGAGAGGAAGATGAAAACATCAGAGGGATTGTTCAGAAAACCAAATTGGCTTTCATGGATGCTCAAAAAGACTCATAAGAGGAAAATCAAAGACAAGAGACTGTGAAGTTGTAGAAGATTGATCTCTAACCTCAAGATCTAAGACAACACCTAAGAAGATTCCTTCCCACACTACCCCGCAATTAAAAGGCTTAATCAACTAACCCACAGAGAGAGAGAGAGAGAGAGAGAGAGAGAGAGAGAGAGAGCCTATGTTACAAATGAGGAGGAAGAAGAAGAAGAAGTCTTACAAGTAGGTAAATTCATGGCAGAGAATCCAAGACACCCCAAAAAGTAACAGATTTTATTGTGAGAAGCAAGATAATTTATCGAAACAAAAGAAATCCCAGATCGTTTCTTATAAGAAGATTATACTCAAATTCTGTCTCTCTCTACGTATGCCCTCTGAAAGGCTGCAGCTGTTATGGGTTGGGTCCTCTGTTTCCGTTTCTGTTTCTCAGTCTTGGTTTCTCTGTTTGTTCCTCTCAACCCTTTGTGGATTCTCCTTCCTCTCTTCCTCTTTCTCTCTGTCTGCCTCTCTGTGTTTTGTGTATTTATCCTTCCTATGCCACTGATAAAAATAACTGAACTATTACCATAACCGTTGGATTGGGAATCTACGGTGAGATGTCTTTTTCTTTTTAATTAAATATATATATATATTTTTTTTCTTTTGGACAAGAAAGAATAATAATATAAAAATAAAAAGAAAAAATATTGGGTGGGTTTTTTCAATATAGAATTGGGCCGGACATGGGCTCAAGCTTGAAGTCCATAACCCACTTATTCTGGTTCTAGAGGGATCAATATCTCTATCTCTCTCTGGAAAGCCCTAATAAACCGTCTTTCATTCAGAGTTGAGAGTTGAGAGTTGAGAGTTGAGATTCACACTTTGTTTGTTTGTGTGAAACTGAAAGTGAAAGCGGGGGAAAAATGTCGATTAGAGTGCTGAATCCAAACGCGGAGGTGCTGAATAAATCGGCAGCACTCCATATGAACATCAACGCCGCCAAGGGCTTGCAGGATGTCCTCAAGTCCAACCTCGGCCCCAAAGGCACCATCAAAATGTCTCTCTCTCTCTCTCTTACACGCTCACTCTCTCTCTCTCTCTGATTCTCTCTCTGACTCTCTCTCTCTCTCTCTGATTTTTGTTTTGCAGGCTTGTTGGAGGAGCCGGCGATATCAAGCTTACTAAAGATGGCAACACTCTTTTGAAAGAGATGGTCACTTCTCTCTCTCTCTCTCTCTCTCTCTCTCTCCCCTTAACCCTACATCTTTCTCTCTCTCTCTTTTACAATGCACCTTTTCTTCATTTTCTCTCTTTTTTAATTAAGGTCTATGAAATTTTTACTTAGGGTTATTGAAAAACAAAAAACAAAATTAATTTGTTTAGCGTTAAGTTTTAACAACTACTTCATTGGATGGAAAATATGGGATAAATTAGTTAGTAAGGCTCTGTTTCATGGTTTTAAAAAAGTTTTTTTTTTTTTTTTTTTTTTTTTTTTTTTAAAATTTCAAAATATAGACTCGGCTTGATTGATCGTTCGTTTTAAAAAGTGTTTTTACTATGTGATTTTCTTTTAATAAAAATTTTAAAGTAATTTCTGAGCATTGGATCTCTATTATGGTCACAATGAGGTTTGTTGTGTTATCCAAGGAAATGCACCAGTTTGTTTTTGTGGTGATTTTATTTATTATAGCAGCTCGGGCTTTCAAAAGTGTGTGTGTTGCCAGTGTTGGCTTTCAGTGAGTATATATTTATTAATTTCTGTGTGTTCCTTCTCCCATAATAGAGGTACATGAAACTTACCAATAATAATAATAAAAAAATTTATTGATGATAGAGAGAATGATGTTAGATCAGATAGAATGGCAGAAAACAATGTATGTGGCTGACTTAGATTGGTTGATGAGGATCCATAGAATCCACCCCAATTTGACTTAGTTGAGTTGAGTCAATTCGAGGACACTAAACTATTATAGACTAAGGAGTATTTTAAAGACTTTGCGTGATTTTAATTTGTTACTTCCTTACGAACATTCAGATGCTAGCTAATGGGTGTATCTTTCTAAATGGTGTTTCATTTCTTGGTATTTCATTAATGGTTGCAGCAAATTCAAAACCCAACAGCAATCATGATTGCAAGGACAGCTGTTGCCCAAGATGACATCAGTGGTGATGGCACGACTTCCACTGTGATCTTTATTGGCGAGCTTATGAAACAATCAGAACGATGTATTGATGAAGGTCAGTGGTGAATGAATTGATGCTATGTTAAAATCTGGAAATCTACTGGAGCTCCCAAAATTTACTTTAAATCTTGAAATTAATGAATTTATTAATTGACAGACCTTTAACACTTGAACTTGTGCTAAAATCATCTTTAATCACATTCTGTAAATGTAATCAGGATTTTACTAGCTCAACAGTCTCTTTAGGTCTACATTGCCTCCTAGCTCAACTGGAAATGAATTTGTGTTGCCAGGTTTTCCCAAAAGACCCCCCCACCCCCTTCTTAAAAAAAAGAAAAAAAAGAAAAAAAAAAAAAAAAGAGAGGTGGTAACTTTGCTATTCTGTCTAGTTTTCTAAAAGGAGAAACATGTTTGGTGGTTGAGACTTATGCATTATTGTAATCTTAGAACTTAGCTGTGTTGTTCATCTAGTATACTCTCTGTGTACTTAGTGCATTCCTTTTTGTTCAATAAAATTTATTACTAATTTCTTATAAAAAAAAAATATTTATGCTCATGAAACTTATTCTTGTTCCAGGAATGCATCCCCGTGTCTTGGTTGATGGTTTTGAGATTGCAAAAAGAGCAACTCTCCAATTTCTTGAAAAGTTTAAAACCCCTGTTGTTATGGGTAATGAGCCTGACAAAGAGATTCTGAAAATGGTAGCAAGGACAACACTCAGAACAAAGGTAACCTGTAATCTCTCTTTTAAATTTTCCATTCGAATCATGAGGTGGAATGGGATTAGGTTTTCATTTTGTATTTTGTTTATCAAAAACTAGATAAAAGAATTTTATTAAATAATTTACCAATGGTCTTTAGATCAAATGGCACCTCCTGCCCATATAAATTAGGTGGAGTATAAGGTCATGGGGTTTTAGACTATATGGGTTCTCTTTTTGGTAAATGACCTAATGGGTTTATGAGTTGTATTAACCTATCCCCATAGTTGTCAGTATCGTACGATACACGATACATATCGTGTGGAAAAAATTTCGTATCGTATCTGCGTATCGTAAGTGCTCATGAATCGTATGATACAGTGTGCGTATCGTATGAATCGTATCGTATCATAAAATTGTACGTATCTTACGATACATAGACAAATGCTTTAAAATGAGATTTTTTGTTTAAATTTGTACTTTTATTTGAATCTAACAAGTTGTTAGACTTGTTTTTAACAAAAAATTATTAGTTTACTTAATTTAGCCTATTAAAATAACATATTCATAAGTTTTTTTTCTCCTCTCTCCTACAATTGGACTTCACAGTACACACTTACCTTTCACTTTAATATTTAAAAATTTATTTTTAATTTTTTTTTATCGTTATTGTTATAAGTCAAAGAAACTAGAATGCCAAAAAAAATATATATATATTAAAAAATTATTAAAAAAAAAAGATTAAGAAGAGATAGTAATGTTAATGACGACGATGAAGAAAATTTTAATGAAGAAATAAATTTGCAAAATTATAAACATGATGATAGCATTGACTTAGATGGGGTTGATTAGGCAATTTGATGAATATGATGAAAATAAATTATTATTTTTGGGTCATTTGTAATATATTATCACTTTTGAATTTAAGTAATTTCAATGTGTATGTTACAAACACATGCTACTTTGTTTTATTTAGTTAGCTTGTTAAATATTATTACATAAGTGATGAATAAATTAGTCATTAGATGAATACATTCAAAATTTATAATGAATATACCCTTTATATATATATTTATAATTTTTTTATAAATTTTATTAAGTGTTTTTGTATCTTACGATACACGATATGATACGATACACGATACGAAAAAATTAAAAATCGATTTACGATACGATTCACGTTTTGACAACTATGCCTATCCCCACAAAAATCCATTATTTATGATTTGACTCTGACATTTTGTTCTGTCTGCAGTTGTATGAAGCACTTGCAGATCAATTGACGGACATAGTTGTTAATGCGGTGCGTTTTGTGCTCTGAAATTTATCTATGACTGCATGAGTTTTCATAAAGCTATTCAAGCTCCTTTTTTTCATCTAGTTAACTGGCTTATGCAGTTAACAGTTTGTGGTAGACCTTACATATTGTTGTGTAGTAAGCTGTGGTTTCTGTATGACAGGTGTTATGCATTCGCAAGCCTGAGGAAGCCATTGATTTGTTTATGGTGGAGATAATGCACATGCGGCATAAATTTGATGTAGACACACGCTTGGTATGTGTATCTTTTATAATGTTGGTTTGGGACCTTTTCTTTTTTCATGAATATAATATAGATTAATTCTGTGGAAAAAAAATTGGGTTCTCAAGTTGTGAATTTTTGTATTTTATCAACTCTAATACATATGCAGGATCTGTGGTCATTTATGTGCAGAGCTTTCTTATCATTTACTTTCTAATTTTTGCATAAAGCATTTGTATCTGGAGGCTGAATCTATGCCTCCTGTGTGATGACATTCATGGTTTAATTGAAACAATGCTTTCTGTCCTAGAATTGTTTACTTTTGATGGACAACAATGTATGCAATTTTATTAACACAGAAAAAAACTCAAGAAAGTATTTTATGTGTATATATGTATTTTGGTGGTTGAACTCATTGCAAGTGATTAAATGGTTAATTCTCTATCTTTTCTCACTTCCAGTTGCTTGGAAGAAACATTGCAGACGTGATTATGTTTCCATTTCACTTCTACCATTAAGTTCTGAATGGTTTCTTTGTATGGTGTAAGCTTAATAATAGATTGACCTATATATGAGTTATCTATAATTGTCCCACAATTTCTCATTTAAACTATGTTCATTTTTAGGTTGAGGGTCTTGTCCTTGATCATGGCTCTAGACATCCTGATATGAAGCGACGAGCGGAGAATTGTTACATCTTGACATGCAATGTCTCTTTGGAGTATGAGAAAAGGTAAATATTGAGAAGCATAGATAACAAAGAACGGAAAGAAGATGACCTATGTTGAGGTTTTGAAGGATTTTATTTTTATTATTTCAATTTTGTTATTTTTAAGTTGATTTATATACATCTTATGTATGTAAAAATATATGTTTATGACTTTATGTACTTCCTCTGCTTCAGTTTGTTAGTCTTCTATTCCATTTTGGGAGATGTCAACAAAAAAATTTCCTAACTTACTATTTATTTAAAAAGCCAACCCCCCTCTTTTACTAGAGTTTAAATTAAGGAAGGGTAGTTCTTGAAACTTGTACATTTTTATTTAAAAGACAATGCATTAAATGATGTTCCCATAAAATGTTGGATTTTCTTAGTAGGACCAACAATATGGGATGAAGAGAGTATATAAAAGTATGCATGCATTTATGTATGTTTATAAATGGACATTCTTGTGTGTGTAATACTTAGTTACCCTTTGTATTTATTTATCAAAAAACAAACATGAGTTGTATTATGGTTGATAATATGTGAGTTAATTTGTGCTCTTGATTTTTTATGCCATTTTCTGAGCTACAAGCAATGGGTGTAAGTAATGAGCTGTGTCATTTGTCTTATGATTATTATATGTGCTGTATATTTGTTCATGATGTTGTCTCATCTTGTCAACTGGGTTTTTTCTTTTGTTACCGTACTTGTCCTCCATACCTCTGTTATTCAGCCCTTTAAGACCACTATTTATCCAGAATAAAAACTCAGTTCTGATAAATAAATAAAAGAGATTTTAGCATATATTTTAAGTCAATTTCATTATGAGTAGAAATGGGAGTCTTGTTTATTATCTATTTCCTTCAAAATAATAGGCAAAAATGCAATTTACAGCCGCTAACTTTGCCCAAAAATCATTTTAGTCTTTTAAGTTTGAAGTTGGTCATTTTACTTTGTTCTTTAAGTTTAAAGTTGGTCATAGAAAATCTTATTAGCCCTTTAGTCCTTAAAGGACTAAAATGATTTTTGGGCAAAGTTAGTGGGTGTAAATTGCATTTTTGCCAAAATAATACAACCGTAGAGAAACATTTATCCTGATCATATATATATATGTATGTATGTATGTATGTATGTATGTATATGCATTAGATCCAAGGTTAGCATTGTGTGATTTTATCAATATTGTTTGAGAACATAGTTTAATTAATACTTTTCCTCTCAGTGAAGTAAATGCAGGCTTTTTCTACTCAAATGCAGAGCAGAGAGAGGCAATGGTTGCAGCTGAAAGGCGTCAGGTGGACGAAAGAGTTAATAAAATCATTGAACTGAAAAATAAGGTAGCTACTTCTAGTTGTGTCCTTGTTTAGATTGTAAGTATATTAGTGTAGATGTGCAGATTTATGGTTTTTGATATATTACTAATTCTTGTGGTTGAATGCAGGTTTGTTCTGGTAATGACAATAACTTTGTTGTCATTAATCAAAAGGGAATTGATCCCCCATCACTGGACCTTCTTGCGAGGGCAGGGGTAAGCTGTGCACCATTGTTGTCTTGTTTCTCACTTATTGATTTAGCTTTGTGTTTGTTTAATCTTTCAGTGTTTCCTGAATGGTCTCTATTTGTGTTTAAATGGATCCCATGCTAGTAGTAACTTTGATCACTTTGTTGTCAAATTTAATCCTCAATCAATGTTAGTGAATAAAACATGGGGCGGAACTAATACTTGATGCCATACTACTTCCTTTGAGATGCTAAATTTACATGTTGCAAATCATTGTTATCAAGTCATTCTGGTCACTTATTTGATGATTACTGTTCAGTATATAATCATGCTGTAAACTTCTGTTTCACATGCCTGGTACAATATTTGTTTATGAGTATGGGGATTACATGAGCAGTTGTTTTGCATTGTAAATTTCTTGTAAGCTTATTAGTTATACTATAATTTGTTGCATTTTACTTTAACTTGTTTCCAGTTTTCTAATTCACTGCTTTTCTAGATTATTGCCCTTCGGAGAGCAAAGAGGAGAAATATGGAACGATTGGTTTTAGCCTGTGGAGGAGAGGCTGTGAATTCTGTAGATGATTTAACTCCTGATTCCCTTGGTTGGGCTGGACTAGTCTATGAGCATATCCTAGGGGAAGAGAAGTATACCTTTGTTGAAAATGTGAAGAACCCTTATTCTTGTACAATCTTAATCAAAGGTACTTGAACCATTTTTATAGCTTCACCCAACTGTTAAAAGGTAGACATTATTGTCATTATTCAACCACTTGACCAGAAGGCTATTGCAATAACCTTTTTTGGCAATGCTTTTATGGTATGTGTTATAATATGACCACGGGCAAACTCAGTTGTGATTTAATCCTTATTGCCATCATTGATGCTGCAGGGCCTAACGACCATACAATCGCCCAGATAAAAGATGCTGTTCGTGATGGTTTGAGGGCAGTCAAAAATACTATTGAAGATGAATCTGTTATCTTAGTGAGTTTCCTCTATAGAAGTTTCTTGGAATTTGCATGAAGATTTTGAACCTTCTGTCATACCAATTCAATAAATATTGTCATGTTAATTTCCTCGATAATGTTTATCTTAATATCCTTGATACAAATAACTCTTGCATATGTAAATTACCCAAAAAAAAAAAAATAGTATTATTCTACAGTTTGCAACGGTCTGATCCCTCTTGAAGTAAATGCTGAACATGGAATTTTTTTATTTTTTTTTAATAAAAAAAGTGATAGGTGAGAAAAGTTTGAAATTTGACAGATTAGTCTTCCATGATATGGTAGACCCCAAAGGTATGATGGATGCTAGTTTAGTGTGACCGAAGTTGTTTAGACTAGCATTTTTACAAAGCTTCTACCGTGAGTTTTATCAGAATGATTGCAACAAGGGGACTGATTTGTCTTTTTAGATGGGGAAGCATACAGTGGGATTATAGGATTTTTGTTTACATGTCTAAGGTTTGATTAAACACCTGATGGAAGGAATTTTTTCAGTTGTTCAGATGCATTTATCTGCCAATTGAATTCTTACTACAATTTGTTCGCTGGGAATATGAGTAGGCCAGGTTACAACAAGATTGAGTCTTTCTTGGTTAGACATGCTTAGTAGGAGACTTCCTTCATGTTCTGCCACCGTTCACTGGAAACTTGCTGGTTATTCTTTGGATGCTGTATTGGTGTTTCATATTCCCATCCTAGAGATAGGAACATAAATTGAGAGATCAAATCGTCAACAAAAAGGAAAAATAGAGAGATCAGGAAAAAGAAATAGGATGCATCAGCAACTATTACAATCACTGAATTTTTTTTTTTTTTGTTTATTTATTGCTGAGTAATACAAAGGCCGAATTAGTTGTTCATTAGTTCCTGTATGTACTCTTTAACTTAAATTATTGTTTTGAGTCTTTAATATGGTTGGCTGTTGTAAGACTCAGTTTTAGACCATGCTCGCATCAGTGCTAGTTGTAATAATGGCTTGCTTTACTGGTGTATATTTTGGATGATGAAGTATGCTTGTCTTTTGTTCAGGGTGCTGGAGCTTTTGAAGTTGCTGCCAGACAATATCTAATTAACGAAGTAAAGAAGACTGTTCAAGGGGTAACAAAATGTCTCCCAAAATTTTCCCTGCACATAATTTTTTTTTCAGCATTAGTTATCTCTCTGATCATTTTTGGCATTTACAAACTTGGATCAGCGTGCTCAACTTGGTGTTGAAGCTTTTGCCAATGCTCTTCTTGTGGTGCCCAAGACACTTGCTGAGAACTCTGGGCTTGACACTCAAGATGTGATCATTGCTCTTACAGTATGCTTTCTTTAAAACTTATATCCATTTTTTTCCGTATTCTTTCCGTTACTAAAAATGGGGCAAAATGAGAAGAATAAACATGTTTGAACTTTGTTATGCCAACTGGATGATCAGGGAGAGCATGATCAGGGGAATATTGTGGGATTAAACCAGCACACAGGAGAGCCTATTGACCCCCAAATGGAGGGAATTTTTGATAACTACTCCGTGAAGCGCCAGATCATAAACTCAGGGTAAGTTGGAAGTTGTATTTGAATTATAATACTTTTTAACTCTTTTGCCCTTTTTGTAATATTTTATTTAGTCTGCTTTTGGTATTAATTTTGATCAAGGGATTATCTAAAAATCCTTCAGTTGGATGAATTTGAATCTCTCTCTCTCTCTCTCTCTACACTTTTTTCCCCCTTGAATAAGATAAATGCCGTCATGCACTTAGTTTCATGTGCCATATCACATTGTGAATGGTGGCATTCTCCATTTCCATCATAAGAGCTCATGTTTCCAAGGAAACATATGGGGAATTTCTTTCCCAAGTTTTCTTTAAATTTCATTGTCAATTTCTGACCTTGCTTTTATGTTTTCTGGTTTTACATAAATGAGCAAATGTGATGTGCTACTCTTCTTGCAGGCCTGTAATTGCATCCCAGTTGCTATTGGTGGATGAAGTAATTCGTGCTGGGCGAAACATGCGGAAACCAAATTAGCTCGTGATCTGCTTGAGGATGCATGTTTGTCATGTGGAGGTTTTCTTCAATGAGTGAGAATTCTTGAACTAACTTTATGTAAAAGGGTCTCATGTTTTGAGGATCATTATCTAGGGAATCTTCATATGCATCTGATGGGGAATTTTGTTTAGTGTGTATTGTGTTATAAATCTTTATTTCTCTAGTTTCACAGTTTTTAATGGGTGGCCTGTCCTGAGGAATGTCTTGTGGGCATTTACATCTTTAGAACCTTTCATCTAAGTTGGCACTTTGGGGGAAAAAGTTAAAACGACATTCATGATTTCAACTTCATTGTGGTTGTTGATGCGAATATGTGAATTCATGCGTAGCCCATTAAGAATTGTCTCAATTATTTGATATAGTAGTAATATAACTTATCAAAAAAAAATTTATTTGATATAGTAGTAATATAATATTTGAAACCTCTGTCAAAGGGATGAGAGTATTTTAAAATTTGTTGGATTATACCAATTTGATTTATATGACAAATTAGAATGAGGGGATATCGGGTTTCTGCTGGTGCGTGTGCTGAGTGTCCTAGTAAAAAATGACCATGGGAAGGCATTCATGATGAATGGATAGGGAAAGATGGAGCAAAAATAAAATGGAACTCTTCAATATTTAATATATGGTGATGACCATTTTTTCTAAGGTCCATACAAGGCTAAAGCCCAATCATTTAGGGATTTAGCCTTAAATGATCCAAACTCAGCATAGTTTAATGGGGAAATTGGATGAATCTGGTATGAAGGGCGAAGGGAAGGCCTATTTTATTTTGAGCTTACCCAAGGCTTAGAAAATGTATTTTGCCAAGTGGGTTGGGAACACTTGCAAAATCCATAACCCTATGTGCTAGCCACAAAAATAAAAGAGAGTATTAATTGCCTTAAACCTTGAGAAAGCATTTTGACTTCGTTAAATGCAAACTAATAAGGTCCCTTAAATTTAGCAGTTTTTTAAAGGGGTTGTTTATCCTAAAAGGGCACTAGTAAAGTTGGTTTAATCAAACAGATTGCCCAAAATCAGTACAAAATCCTTTGGTGGGCTTGACAACAGGGCTGAATGTTTCATCATAATTCAAGCCAAACTGTTGCAAATACCCCTTTGCCACCAACCTAGCCTTACACCTTGCAATTGAACCATCACTTGTTTCTTCAACTTATACACCTCATTTGCAAGTGACAAGCAATTTTAAATGTGGGAGGTTCTTTGAAAGTGAAATCAATTGTAGCTTGAAGCTTTGGGTTTATGAATTCCCAGCTTTGACCTAGTGACCATGAGATGAGCATCAGCAGTTGAAGAGGCAAGTTTAATGGGGAATTTGCAGATGAGAGTAAATTCTAGACAGGTTGTGAAGAACGAGAGTCAATAGATGCTGGAGTAATAGATTGAGAGGTTGAAAGTGAGGATGACAGAAAAGGTAAAAGAGAGACAGAATTGGGAGGCGTAGGAGTAGTAATCGAACTTGGAGGTGTAGGTGCAGGTTTTGTAGTAGAATTTGAAGGAGTAGAATCAAGAGAGCATGAGGAAAACCAAGAATCCAAATCAGAAAGGGAGGAATGAGAGGCAGTTTTGACAAAGGTAAATAGGTCTTAATTGAATCTAGCATAATAGGTTATGTAAATTTTCTGATTTGAAGGGTCATAGCATATGTAGCCTTTGTTAAGGGTGGATAGCCGCCTAAGAAAATACATTCTGCAGACCTGGGTTGGACTATATGCTTATTGTAGGGTCTAAGAAGAGGGTAACATGCACGACCGAAAGTCTTACGGGCAGTAAGATTAGGAAGAGAGGAATGAAGACGTTCCCAATGAGACTTGAAGGCAAATAATGAAAAGGGAAGTCTGTTTATGAGGTAAAGGGCTATGATAATGAATAGTACCAAAAATTGAGAGGGAGATTGGCTCTATAGAGTAAAGTAAGACCTGTTGTAACAATGTGTTTGTGGTTTCTTTTGAAGACGCCATTTTGTTAAGTTACATGAGGACAAGAGACTTGATGAAGAACTCCATAAATAGAGCAAAAATTCTTAAAAGCATTGTTTATATACTCCTCCTTCATCATTTCTAAGAGTTTGAAGTTTAGTAGAAAATTAATTTTCAACCATGGATTTAAAATGATAAAACACTTGCAAACTTCAGTTTTCTGCTTAAGTAAGAACATCAAAGTGAACCTAGTGAAATCATCTACAAAGATGTAATATCTGAAACAAAGCAAAGAGGTAATGGGTGCTGGACCCCAACCATCACTAATGAACAAGTTCCAAAGGGCTAATAGAATTTTGTACATGTTTATTCAATGGAAATCTGTGCATTTTAGACACTTATACAATATGTACATGTTGAACAAACAAACTCTACTTGGCTAAGAGAAGCAGAAGAACATACTTCACTAATAGCAGAATGCAAGATCCTAGAACTAGAATGACCAAGTATATTGTGCCAAAGCAACACTTGATCTTGAGTTATGGAAGAAATTGCAGGACTTTTAGATGTAGATTGGGTGGAATATGCAGTAGTAGATGATAAGGAAGAGGCTAGAGGAATGGGATAGACACCATCCTTACTTAGGTCGTTTGTAAATGACTTTCCAGTAGGCAAATCCGGAATTGAGAACTGGTTGGAATCAAAATAACAAAAAACATTATTTTGTTTGCACAATTTATGAACTGACTGTAGATTAGAAGTAAGTTTTGGGACTCTTAAATGTTTTTGCAATTGAAATTTATGAGAGGAAGTAAGAAGCCCACCATGACCAATGTGTGTTACTGGAAGTTCTTGTCCGCTCCCAACTGTAACAATCTCATTTCCATTGGTAGGCTGTTGTCAGAGTGAAAGGTTGGACAGATTGTGAATGAAATGGTCAAAAGCCCCTGTATCTGTCAACTAAGAAGCAATCCCTTGTGCCTCAGATGTGTTAGTGGCCCTGGCCATAACAGCAACCTTTGATGGAGGGTGTCTGCCTTGAAAGGCGAAGTTCATCTTGTAGTAACAATCAATGGCAATGTGGCCAATTTTACCACAGATTTGACAGGTAGGTCGTTGGTTTGGGTTTCCAGTTGGCCTCGGTTGATTGGAATTCAAGCTTTGATTTGGATTGAAGCCACTATACTAATCATAACTCAAGCTTTGATTCTGATTTGGATTGTAACCACCACATCCGCTGAAATTAGTTATATACCACCAAGACCTCTATGAGGTCCTCTTCCTTTACCTAGTAAGAAGCTTTCAGATTGAGAATTGACAGCCATAGCCAAGGTGTTTGACTCAAAAATCCTGATCCAAATTTCTTCTTTATGGCTCTTTCTTCTGTATTTGAGCAAAGTATTCAATTCTTTAATGGAATGAATGTCACTTCTAGTTCTTAGGGCTGAATTGAAGGCATCAAATTCCGAAGACAGACCATCACAAGTGCTATATGAAGCAATTCCTCATCATCTAAACACAAATTGCACTTAGCTTGTCATGAATCTGCTTGATTCTTTGAAAATACACATCAATCCTATTGTTCACTTTCTTGATAGCAATCAATTCATTTTGAAGGTTCATGATGTGAGACCTTGAAATGGAAGAGAATCTCTTTTTCAAAACCTTCTAAACGCTTTTTTTCGAATTTCGTCCCCACAGTAAGAATGAGAATCAAGGTGATAAAGTGGAATTGATGAATGTGAATAGTGCTTGTTCACAACTCTTCCAATCAAGGATGTCAAAATCAGGATCTTATGTAGGATTGCAGAAGGTAAGTAAGATCGTGGATTGTAGGATCGGATTGTGGATCGTAAAATCCTACCTATTTTCATATTTGAAGCAAAAATCACATTAAGGGTGTGTTGGGATATTACTTATTTTGCTGAAATTGAAAAATTATTGCTGAAAGTACGGTAGATAAAGGTAAAAATTAGTTGAAATAATACAGTGAGGCCTATGAATAGTGCAAAAAAGTGTAGTGAGACCTATGAATAGTAGTAAAAATAAGTTGAATAATGAAATAATTTTCATTTTTCATCCTAACCCAAACGCACACTAATAGTGACTTTGTATATTGAATAATCATGTAAATTATGAATCTTCCATTAAAAAAAAAAAAAAAAAAGATTTTAATCATATGATGTAATTTACATATTTTACATTGTTACGTTTATATTAATAAAATAAATATATTTAAGTTTTAACGTAATGTATTTAAAAAGTTCAGTGAATGTTTAATTAGAAACCAGCCAAGTACCAAAATACTAGCACACTTTTTCCTTCAACGGCAACTCTTGAACCCTCATCAGCACCTAACATTGATAACCAAATAATATAATAGTGATTACACATTCACACTATACACATGTAACTTTTATTTATTATTATTTTTTAAAAAAATCTATAAAGAAAGGCATTAGAATTGTTATTTCATTATTTTCATCAGAATTTGTACCATCATCTTTTGGTCAACACCCTTTGCTAACCGCTCAACCGAAGATAAGTTCTTCAAACTAATTTTTTCTTTTGCACTTGATGGTTTAGGTATTTTTTTCTTTTACCTTCAAGTTTTACATAACACATACCAACTCATTCATTTTTTTTTTTTTTTTTTTTTTTTTTTTAAAACAATTTTCTCCTTTTTGAGTGTACTTAAAGTTGTACTAATTTTAATAGAGAATTCTCATTTGGGGGATAATATACTAAAGTCATTTAGTCTTACTATTTCAAATGTACTTCAATTACTTTCACAACTTAAAGAGCTATATGTTAAGCTCAATATTCTTATAGCAAAAATTTTCAATTCAAGAAAGTCATCTCCATATGAGTCTCACTACTTAGTTGATACATTTATGAAGTACAATGTCTTAGTCTTGAAATTACAAATTAGAACTTATAAAGATGAACTTAAAAAAAAAAAAAAAAAAAGATTTTTACATTTTGGTAGGATCAGTAGGATCCCCTACGATCCTACATGTGATTGTATAATTTTTACAATCCTTGTGTAATTTTAAACGTTTTGGTGAGGTCGGGTCGTAAAATCGTGCGATCTTACAATCCAGATTGCGATTTTGACAACCATGCTTCCAATTAACAAACTCATGATTACCAAAGGAGTACTTAAGAAATTGTTTAGGCGCAGTAATTGAATCATCAATGCCACCAATCATTAAATAGGTTTTTAGAATTATCTTAATATGATGTTTCCACAGCACGTAGTTGGTGTGGTCCAGTTTCAGTCATCATATTGGACATGTTGGAAAGTAGTAACCGAGACAAATTGATTGATGGATTAGCATCCATGGAAACTGTGGATGAACTCGATGAACTAGAGGTTGAAGAAGATTAAGAATTTGTATTGGCCATGAAAGTCTATGATATCATGAAAATTAAAATTGACTAATAGGGAAATTGAATTTTTTTTTTTTTTTTTTTGAGAAGAAACTGAATTTTTGTTGATTAGTGAAAATGAGATATACAAATCTTGATTAACTAAATAAGAACATTAGCATCAGACGTTCTAAAAAAATGATATTTTAATATATCAAAAAGTTACTTTATTTATTTTAACACATCACTTTACAATACACCATATATTATATGTTCTATTCTTTTACCATTTTATTTAAATTTTCATTATTTAAAAAAAAATCTTTTTATGTTTTCTTTTTTGTTGTTCCCAAAGTTTCAGTGAAGAGATTGAGGAGAGAGAATGTTTGAATATTATTAATTAATTCCCAAGTCCCCAACCGGTAAGAAGAGTGAGAAAATTTTAAATAAAAAAATAACCAAATATTTATACCGTCTATTTGTACAATAATAGTATTAGTTGTGCCAAATGTTAAAAAATGCTAAATTGCGTTTGGCACAAAAAACACTCATCATATATGCCAAAATCCCTTTTTCTTGCAACATGCTATATTAAAATTCTACTAAGAGCTGTGCATTAGTTGTTGCAAAAATATGTCATTTTAACACATCAAAAAATCTACTCTAGCATTAGTTGGGGCAAAAGTATGTCATTTTAACGCATAAAAAAATCTAATTTATTATTTTAACACATCATTTTACAATACCCTTTACATCACATGTTTTATTTTCATGTTCTATTAATTTTTTTTTTTTTTTATCTTTCTTCCTCTCGGTCTATGGTCTATCTTCTCTGAACATCGTTCTTCCTTCTTCCCTCTTCCTCTCCCTCTTTGATCAACCATCTCATACCCATTCACAATCACAATTAAAAAACCCATTTCAAAACCAATCTATCTCCAGCCAACCAATAGAATCATCCAAGAAATCAAATGCAAATGTGAATCTTTCTCCTCACTCCTCCATGTTCCCACCACGTCGATCTCATCTCCACCACTAACCATGTCGATCTCCACGACGAGGTCTGAGTTACTCGGCAAAACTTAATGATGAACATGAATTGTGGACGCTTCCAAAAGTTTCCCCTTTTACAGGTTTGGGTCATCACACATTGGGTCCTTGGCGACGTGACTCTTATGTGCTTGTGTATTTAGAGTGGGGTGTGTGTGTGAGTCCCTTTTTCTTATTTTTATTTTAGAAGTCAGTACCAACCATTGGTTTTGTATTAGGTGTGAATGGTCACCTAGATGTCTAATTTATTTTAAGTTACCTAATTAATTAAACCAAATTTAAAAGTTCGTTAATTAAGGTAAACCAAAAGTCTTTAAACTAAAGATCTTGGACTCGGAAGTTTGGTTACATGTGGGGAAGGTGTTAGGCACCCTGCAACACCTATCCGAAGATAGTTCCTCATTTTAATTTATTCCAAATGTTAATTTTTTATGAAAAAATAGAATACTTGGCATTTTATTTATTTATTTATTTTGGAAAGTTTTTTGTGAACAATATATATATATATATATATATATAGAGAGAGAGAGAGAGAGAGAGAGAGAGAGAGAGACACACACACACACACACACACACACACACACATGTAAATATTTATGTATAGCTAACATGGGAATATTAACTCCAACAAAATTTATACAATCAAGGTATGTGAGATATATATAAGTAGCATATGAGATAGAGCATACAAATATACTATATAATAGCATGTGAATATTAAGTACTATACAAAAACAAACACAACATAAAAAAAGAGATGGTTGGAAGAGTAGCACCTTGTTGTCATCTCCCATTTTCTGGTTGGAAAAGTAGTCGTTTCGACTATCACAATCATGTACTCCATTGCTCCCCTTTCTTGTAAATAGTCACTACCTTTCAATACAAGTCATTAGTTTTTTCTTTATTTGTATAATTTATGTTTTATTATATTAATTCAATATTTAATTTTTTTTATTTTAATTTATGGTTCTCCACATTGTGTTCTGTTCTTAAGATTTACATTCATATTAACAAAAGTGTATCAAACAAATATAATCCGATCATGAATAAATGTATCTATTTCCCTATGTTCCCATCTATGGACTTGGTTTTTTTTATTTTGCTTTATTTAAACGATGGATTCGTCGGATTTGCTGGGATATGAGAAGCCTTTATTTATTTATTTATTTATTTTATTGAAAAAAAAAAACGGATAAGATAATAATGGATAAGATAAGATACGAACTAAATCTGTGGTAGTACATCAATTTTGACTTAATCCATATTCTTATCTATCTAGATTCTTATTTTAGAAGTTGGTGTATTTGCATCTAATATGTTCTTTTTTTTTTTTTTTTTTTTTTTTTTTTTTTTTTTTTTTATGTTCAGAATCGATTAGCAATATTTTTGCTATTTTACTATTTTGATTTCGGTGTGCAATTAAATCTAATTTTTTATTCCGATTGGATCTACACATTTTTGTTTTTTTGGACCTTGTTGTCATCTCCCATTTTCTCATTTTTAATTGTGCAAAAACATGACAAAAAGAAACTTATTAGTGCCAAGAAATGTTAGAGACAATGTAAGCTTATTGGGTGTTCAAAGACTCAAGAGAAAGAGCCTTTTGAACACAAATCCACAAACTACAACTATTCTAGGAAAAGGCTAAGAAATAAAAAGGTTACAACGTTAGCTTTATTATTTTGGAAATGCCTATTTTTTCTTAGAAAATATTTTATTTTGAGATTTTGAGAATAACAATTTTTTTACGTGGTAAAAGTGTTTTATGAAAACATTTTCTTCTTGAAAACTCTTTTTTGAAAACTTGTATTTTTTAAAGGAAGCAACCCTTTAAAAAAAAAAAAAAAAAAAAAAAAAAAAAAAAAAAACTTTTTTGAAAATACATGGAGAACATTTCATAAAAAGCTTTGAAAACTTTTTTTTTTTTTTTTGAAGTTTCGGATTTCTTCCAAAAAAAAAAAAAAAGAGTTTGGTTTATATTTTTTGAGAAAAAAGATTTTCGGGAAAAAAAATGGACAGATTTTTAGTTTTAAAAATAAAGGTTTTGAAAACATTTTTATTTTTATAAAGAAAACAGATTTGAAAACCTGTTTTTTTATTTATTAAAAAACAGTTTTTTTTATTAAGAAAACAGATTTTTTATTTTTATGAAAACAGATTTTATAAAACAGTTTTTTACATATAAAATAAGTTTTGAAAAAAAAAAAAAGAAAAACAGATTTTTTTTTGTTTAATAGAAATTTCGGGTTCCCCCCTTAAAAAAGAATTTTCTTTTAAAGGCACCTTTGAAAACATTTTTGAAAAGAAGCGTTTTTGAAAGCACTTTGAAAAACGTAGAAAAGGTTTTGAACACAAGACATTTTAAAAAGATCCTTTTTTGAAAAAGACTTTATCTTTAGAGAAAAGAGGTAGGAATAGATTTAGAAAAAGCATTTTCTTAGAATAGGATGTAGGGGAAATGTTTTACCCAAGTATGTTCATTTTATGGCACATTATTAATGAGAAATGTAAAGGAACAAAAAAATAAATAAATAAAGTGCAGAAAATAAATTGCAAGGAAAATAAAGAGCTTGAAATTAAATGACATAAAAGTAAAGAGCTTGGAATATTGTAAAAAATTGGTTAAAAAGGGGGTTTTTTTTTTTGGGTCTCTCTTAAAAAGATTTTAATATCTTTCAAGCCTTATGGATCCTTCAACATAAAGAAATGAGAATTCTAAGCCATCATCATTCTTATAAGACATCCATATTGTGCTCTAATGGAGGTTTAAAAACCATTTAAGAGAGATGGTATAAAATCTTTTTTTATTTGGGTGTCTAGATATAGTGTGCGTGCATGCGCGCGCGTGTGTATATATATATATATATATATATATAAGTGTAATATATTAAAAGGGGAGAGGGGATGTGCAAGAAATTAAATGGAATGATATGAAATAAAAGGGGATGGGGATTGCTTGAAAGTAAATGGCATGAGATAAAATAAATGGGATGGGGATTGTCTGAAAATAAATGGGATGACATAAATTAAATGCATTAAAAGTAAAATCCCTAGATGCCTAGGTGGGATGAGATTTCCTCCCCCTAAAGGTACTTCCCATATTTAGCATTGGAGATAATCCAATACCCATCTAGGGATACCAACACAATAATATAAACCAACAATAATATGAACATTGAAATAAAGAGATAGATATATACACAATATGTACAAGAGCATAGTAAAAAATAAAGCAACTATGAACAAGTAAAATAAAAGAAATTCTTATATATATATATATATATATATTTATTTATTTATTTATGTAAATGATGATTACAATATAGTAGAAGGGGTGGGATGGGTTTAGTTATTAAGGAACTAACCCACCCCTATAGCCTTACCCACAAAGATTACAACAAAGAAAAAGAATGAGGCTTTTTGGTGTAGGGTTTCCTAGAGAGAGAGGGGAGAGAGATTAAAAAAAAAAAAATTCTAAGGCTATTTTTTCAGAATTTTCTCACTTTTTTTTTTTTTTTTTCCCTCACTTTTTCTCCCTATTTCTCTAATTTTTTTTTCACTATTTTTCTTCATGATTTTTCTCAAAAAAAAAAATTTGGGGGGGGGGGGGGGTGGTGGGTGGGGGAATTTACTGGGAGAGGTGGAAAATGGTGGTACACTAATGCTAGCATCTCACTTTTTGCAGCGTCATCAGCCCTTTTCGTCTTATTTATTTATTTATTTAAATTTCTAACCTGATCTTTGTGCGGCTGTTTGGAGGCCTTTCCGAGCTCTGTTTTCTTCGGATTTTATATGCACGGAAAGCTCTGGATGTATAGTTTCCAATGGTCCTAGCCTCGTTCAATTTAGAGCTATGGTCGTTGAGAAATCACGCTCGGAAGGAAGGTGACACAAAGTTGAAAAATTCTGGACATTTTTTCTTGAAAAATTCATAACTTCCAATCCAAAGCAGATATCTTGAGTCCTTTTGGTGAAAATTAGCTAAGACCTTGTTCTTCAAGATGGTCCATCTTGCTCAATCTAGTTCTTACCCAATTGGTACAATTCATTGCGCGAAATCGGGTAAAAAACTGCCAGTTTTCTTGAAAAATTCAGTGAAGATTTTATTAGGGTTTTGGTATTTTTGTGATTTCTCATCCGTTTGAACTCTGATTTTGGTCCATAAACTATCATTTTGAAGGGAAAAATATGCCCTATGAGTCGGTCCAAAATTCAACACGATCCAACAGTCGAATCAAAAAGTCAACTTTTTGACCATGTGCAGTTAGGGTTTTGGTCTTAACTGTTGAAAAATGGATTTTTCAAATGTTGTGACTTTTGGATTTACCTACTTATTTTTACCTTTTTGACTTTGAAATCCATGATTTTTCACCTTTTTTAATTTATTTTTTGATTTTTTTGATCTTTGTTTGACGTGTGAATTGGGGCTAGACAAAATACGGTATCGACATGAACCTTTTACTTTTATTTCTAATTCTGTGAGCTACGAAACTGAATTCAAATTGGCTTAAAATAATAGTAAACAAAGAAGAAGACGAAAGTACCAATGGTGGGGAAAGATCTTCAACAAAGGGGAGAGGTGAGAGAAATCTGAAACTGATAGAGAGAAGAAAGTGTAACATGATGTGAGAGGAGAGATGAATTAAATAAAAAAGTAATTTATTTTTTAGCATTTGGTGTCCATACCATTCCAAATTTCGAATGATACTGTTCTTCCATGCCAAATTTTTTGTCATTTAGAACATCTAATGTGAGATGTTTTTTGATGTCTGGTGTGCCAGATGCCACACCTGATGCCAAATATTTGGCATTTGGTACACCTGATGCTAGAATGGTATTGTAGCATGTTGTAAAATCAAATAATTTTTTTTTTTCTATTTCTCTATCCTCCCCCTCTTATTTATACTTTTTCTTTTCTCTCTTCCCCACATGGATAGATTAAGGCCATCTCTCTTTTCTCCTATTTTCTTTTTCTTTTTCTCTCCTCTCTTTCTCTCTTCTGGGTTGAGATCGACATTCTCTTCCCTCTTATATTTTTCTTCTCTCTTCTCTCACACTTGTAGAAGGTTACTATAAACACATCTCATGAAGGTGATTTTTTGTGTTTGATGTGCTAAATGCTAAAAATTTAGCATTTAGCACACTTGATGCTAGTGCTCTAAGAATTTTGTCTATGTTATATATATATAGATATAGGACTAGAGTTTATTGGATCAAGATCCTCTAGAGTTCTTAGAGTACTCTATCACATAGAGTTCATTAAATCCTGACATTTCCTTTCATATTTAAAGGTCCAGATGATGCCAAGTTAGAATTCCACTAACATACCCATTTATTAAAAAACCCACTTTGACATTAACGTTTCCACATAGAAGGCTGGCTTTTTGAAAGTGAAAGTTCGATATGTGTATAGAACACCCTTGAACGTTTAGACCCCCAATTACAAAATAACCAATTCAAGCTTTATGACAAACAATAAGTATACGGAAAATGAACACAAGCTATAAACAGAATTGGTAATTAATCTAAGCCAATTAAAATCACATCCACAACAGAAAATAAAAGGCAAAGATTAAGGGAAGAGAGATGCAAATACAAGGACAACACAACAATGTGTTATCGAAGAGGAAACCGAAACCCTCGACGTAAAACCTCTCCGCCGCCCTCCAAGCGGTAAGTAATCCACTAGAAAATGTAGTTGGGATACATGAACAGAAATAGACCCTCCAAACCTAATCTACCCAGTGTACCTAAGCCCTCTAATTTTCTTGCTCCAACGAGGTTGCGCCAAACCTATTTCTTTTCTAGCTTCCCGGATTCCGCTACTTGACCATAGTATCAACCAATGTGAAATTGGTTCCTTCCTAACTACTTCCCAGAACACCAAATAGCCCTCTCACAGTAATGTATATGGTGAGAAAAGATTTTGGTAAAAAGCCTCTTAAGGATTTAACAATGAAGAGGAAGAGAGTAGAGGAATTTGATGAGTCTCTTATGTGAAGATTGTGGATGAATCAATCTTGTTTTACTGTAGGGTTTCTCTCTCAAAATTCTCTCTAGAAACTCTCTTTCTTTTGTGGGTATAAGGGGTATTTATACTGGGGTGAGATTGGAATGTAAAGAGTCAGGTTTTTCAAAATAGGGCTGGCTCGCGGCTTAGCCTCGCGGCTTAACTGAGTTGCGAGATCCAGCCGCGAGATAACTGAATGGCTAGTTGTCCTATTTTATCCTGTAGTGCTCCAGCTAGCATGACACTTCAACTTCTAGCATGCCTGGTACATGTGCAGCTTCTGGCGGCTTGCAGCCGCGAGATCTAGTCGCGAGTCTCTGTTTTTCTTGCACACTCTTGAGCATTTCTTCACACTATCTCACTCACTACCCTTACAAGAATCCCACCTAAAAACAGGGTTACTAATTGCTGAAATACAAGCAAATTTGGCACAGAATAAAGCCAACAAGATGGTTGATTAAATTCAACCTTACAATCTCCCCTTTTGGCTATTCCGTGACAAAACCCTAAAACAGACTCTAGACTTAACATGTGAGTTGGGAACAGTTGAACAAAACTCACTCACACCTAACTCTAGAAACTATGAAGTTCTTGAATCATATGAACATGAATCTCCTGAAACACAACAATACACCATGATCATTGTATGCAGAAAAGCATGAAATGCATATGAAGCAGGCAAGATGTGATCAAGCAAAGATGGAGTTAAGAAACAAACCATGACATGATCAAACAATTAATCACTACAAAGTAGTGACCACAATGCTTATTCACACTTGGAATGAACACTTGGACATACAAGCTAACAAGAACAATGCAAGTCACTTGTATGCCCAACACTCAACCAATGCATAATACACTAAATATATGCATCTAGGAACAATTCTACAAGGGCACAAGAGTGACAGTACTTAACAAGAAAATGCATGACATTTAGTTAGAAGTACTGCTTTAACAAAGCATAAAGGCTGCATAAAGTATGGTACAAACCATAAAGCCTACAGATAATGAAAACAAACCCTAAAAGCTTACAAAAGCAACATGGGTACAAAACACATTATATACTGAAAAAAAATCAATATATATAAAAAGTAAACCAAGTTTCAAAAACATCCATGAGTTATGAGTTTAAAACAGACAATAACCATAACCACAGTGTACCAAACCCATAGTAACAACAATTATCCAAAACATAATACTTTAACCATAAACATAAACAAAATAAATAAGATAGACACTGTTTTTGACTACTCCCCCTCAAAATAGTACTCCCCCTCAAGAGCTGCTTCTCAAAAACTTCTCCCCCTTTTTGACCGAAATGGCCAAAGGGTCATTGCCCATGATGTGTGGTGATGCTGTCAAATTTTGCCGAGAGAACATCAAGCTGGTTCTGTATGGCTGTTATCTTCTCAGATTGCTCGGTCTGGACCTCTCTGATTCCATTAAGTCTTTCCAGAATGACCTAATATGCATCTGGAGGTATATCTGAAGAAGTTGATGCTCTAGTCCTCTTGCCACTCCTTTTGGGTGTTGAAGTTGATGCCTGACCTGCTGCCTCTGCCTCAGTCTCCATTGGGACACCCTCTCCTTCATCACCTTCATCTTCTTCACCTGGAAGACGAACACTTATCCTCTTGAAGATTTGCTTGTTAATTACTGAAGGTGTAGACATGGGACTGATGTCTCGAGGGATTGCAACACCCTTCTTTCTGAAAATCCTCATAAGTAGACTAAGGAAGATCAATTTAGGCCTAGAAGTGGTTCTAGTCTCATCTACAATAGTATCAAATATGTGGGAGCTAATATCAATGAATGCCTTTTCCTTGAGCTCCATCAGAAAAATAGCTCTGACATTGTTAATTGTAGTCAACTTCTTTATAGGATACAGGTTAAACATCATGATAATAGTGAGATACCTCATGTCCACTGGAAAGGCTGTGGTATTTAGGCATTTTCCTTCTCTCTGTCCACCAATCCTCTGTTGTATAGTTTCAATAGATAGCATCCTATCCTTATAGTTGACAAAATCATGATCTTCTAACCCCTCAAGACCTAGCACATCATTAATATCATGTGCATCTAAGGTGAATTCTGTTCCTCTAACCCAACAGCTCAACTCATCTTCCCTTATTACAGCATTGGAGTAAAACTCCCTAATCAGAGGTTCACACACAACTGGGAAATCACTTAGTAGCTTTTCCCATTCTCTCCCCTCAAAACAACTAGGGATAAAGGTGTTTCTCAAATCCTCCAAATCCACATACCTTTCTTGTATGATTCCTGCTTTTAAGAAAAAATTCTTGTATCTCTCAAAATGGGAAACAAACCTAAACAGATTATGGTCCATTTTCATTCTCTTATCTGCTTTCTTGGCAGGTGTTTTCTTCTTTGGGGATGAAGGAGTCATCTGTATACAAGCAAAAAAGGCCACAACAACAAAGCACAGTACATGTATATATAAAAATTAGTACTCTGTTAGTGTCATAAAGAGATAAGAGTAGAGCAACAAGACCAAAGATAGCTTAAAGTCAGGTAAAGAGGAAATGGCTCAAATCATAAACCAACAGCTCAAATGAGTGTACCCATTGGTAGACACTCAAGACCAAACAACATTTTGGAGAAAAGTTCTAAAGATGCATAGAATAACATCACACAAGGGGCAAACATATGTCAATGAGACATATCTTGATGAGAATGAGATGACACAAAATACTTAAGACAGAAGCACACACAAGATCTACAAACACAAAATCAAAAACAATAAATCCTAACAAACAAAACTCAGTCATTTTGAAACAATGAACCAAAATAAGATCAAACAAGATGGGTATAAGTCAGTCAACAAACCCTAAGCTTAGAGAAAGACAAATGATAATGAACAAATCTAGCAACCTAAACAAGTTCATATAAACCAAGAGCTTCAACAAGCCAAACACGGACAAAGAACAACACCGAAACACCAACCCAGCACAAATCAGAATATCAACACATATAATCAAGAGGGAAAAGCTCAAATCAAGAAATACTGAGCGAGAAAGTGAGAACCCATACCTTTTTCTTGAAGATTTCAAGTTGAAATGAAGCAAAAATGGAGTTTGCAGAGACACGGAGTGTTTGGGTCAGTTTCAGACGAAAGAGAAAGTGAATAGTCACATAAAGTTCGAGGGAAAACTGAAAATGGTTTTAAAAACTGCCCTTACTGTGCAAAACACGCGTTTTTCGCGGCTGAAGTAAGTCGCCAGGAAGTCGCCAAAATCACCCGCCAAAACACTTCAAGCCAAAAGATTTGAAAATTTTGCTAAGTGTTTTTTGCGATTGGAAGTCTCACTCGTAAGGGAGTCGCGAGCTGAGCCGCGAAAATCTCTGTGTACCCCTCGCGACTGGACCTTCCACTCGCGAACAAGTCGCCAAAATTAACCCGCGAGCTCGCGATTGTGACATGCGACTTGACTGACCCGCGACTGAGTCGCTAAAACAGGGAAACATTGTTTTTGAAATTTTCTGTTTTTGTGAGAAAAAAATACTTTCCAAAAACAATTAAAACACTCAAAAATATTTTTGTCTTTGAATCAACAAAGATTGAGCATGTGAAAACACATTTTATCAATTACAATCACACAAATGAATATGGCATTCATTGAACATAAACTTGTGTGTTGTGTGTGGGTATTAACAATGAGATAGTCCTTAGTCTAATGTGAAGCTTTAATGATCAATTCAACCAAGGCATACACAATTAGCACTAGATCATGTGACCCATCTCAATTATAGAAGTATGCATATATGACCTCCCACAATACTTGATTACATAATTTGGAGCTTTACATTTTACTCCACTTTCAATCATAACATTTGATCTTTTTGATCCTTTTGAAACAATCATCTCTCATTGTGAGAGTGATATTTGATATTTCACCTTGATGAGATAGCTTTTTACTTTTTGAATAATCATACACTTTATTTTTGGTCACTTTCCCTTTTTTCTAGTCGAATACTAGTATATGTGACAGGTTTTTGCAGCTCAATATCTCTTTACATTTGAAGATTTACATTTGGTGAGCTCTTTTTAGCAAAAAAAACAAAGAGTGTGAAGATATATAGTCACAAGTCTATGCATGTCTCAAGATGTAACCATTCACTAATCATTCATGACAAGTTTGAAGATCTATTTACAACAGTCACATAGATTTCAAGATTTCTCTCACAGTGATAAGAGTGCAAAGGAACAAGCTACACTCGTAAATGCACAAAGCCATTAGCACAAAGGTACAAGGCAAAACAAGTTTTGGGACAAAACTCAACAATGTCGATCAAACTTTTTGATTTTCTACTTTTTATGTGGTTTTTGGATTTTTGACACATAAGAAGGAAAAGATTGATCAAAAACAACAAAAATGAACGAAAGTATGCAAAAACAGACAAACAAATTTCAACCAACACAATTAATAAGCAAACAACCAAATAAAGTCACAAAGCATAGGAAGTATTGATGCATGGATATATTGTAATGCTTATGCATGAGTACCCTTTTTCACCCACACGTCACTTGCATTTGGGGTGATTTCCTTATAGGATTGGATACAAGAGTTAGGGCTTTCAAACCTTCGTGTGAAACTTTCTAAGCAGTTGGTGAAAGCATCAATCATCTTCATCACGTCCATTATTCCGGGATCACCACTTTGATCTCTTGATGGTTCACCAGCCCAATTTCTCCTGTCATTTCTAGGTCCCTGTGACCTTGGAGCAATTGCACTATTCATTGCTCTCAGCTTTTGACAATTTGGTCAAGTATGCCCTTAAAGTCCACAATGATGACACACATAGTTAAATCTAGGACCTCTTTGTGGTCGTGGACGAGATTTGGCTCGGGATTCAAACCTGCCCACAGATTGATTACAGGGGTTGTTCAACATCCGTTGGTTCTCCACATTCCTCTTCTCCTCTATCTTGGGCTTCTCAGCAGTAGGGCCAACTTCAACTGACTCTTTAGCCTTTATAAACTTCACTTCTTTGGTGATATTGCCAGATGAGCTACTCCCTCCGGTGTATCCCAACCTGGATTTGTCTGAAAAATGCTTTTGAGATAAAATAACATCATCTAGCTTCTTGGTTGAGACCCTCTCTATCTTGGCATTTGCTTGCACAACCTCTTGCTCAAGAAATCTCACTTTTGTGTAGGCTTCTGACAGCTCACCATTCAGTGTTTCTATCTCACATTTGGCCTCCTTATAGCGAATTAGGAGACTTTTATAGTCCTCCTCTGCCTTCTTCATCTTTCTCACAGCTGCCTTAGCCACCCTTGTGTACTCACCCGATTTCTTCAGGAATGAGTTATAATTCTCTTGAAGATTGGCTGTGCTTTCATCTTCTTCAGCATCTGATTCTTCAACAACTCCCAATGATTCTTTATCACTATGTTCTCCAAGTTCATGTACAAGAAAATTCAACTCGTCTGAAGACTCAACATGGGCAATAGTCATAAAAGCAGAATAATTCCCTTCTTCATCACAGCTTTTCTCAGACTTTGAGTTGGATGAATCCGAGTCTCTCAGTGTCGTGGCATACACCTTGCCTTTTGATTTCAAATAATTTGGACGTTCTTTTTTAAAGTGTCCATGCTCGTTGCATTCAAAACAAGTGACACCTTGTGTAGATTGGGATTCTTTTCCATCTTTCTTTTTGAATTCCCTTTTCTCCCTTCCTGAACTTTGGAATTTCCCTTTATCATCAAATTTACCATTATTCTTGAATTTCAAGAATTTTCGGAAATTTTTCACAAGGTATGCAACATCTTTATCAACCACATCCTCATCCGATGAGCCATAGACTTCCAAATTTTCATTAATGGTCTTAAGAGTAAGAGATTTACTCTTCCGTTGAGTGGGCAGTGACATTTCATAAGTCTGAAGAGAACCAATCAACTCTTGGACTTTGATGTCATCAAGGTCCTTACTCTCTTCAATCGCTATCACTTTAGCACAAAAGCTTTCCGGCAATGATCGAAGGATCTTCCTTACTATTTTAGAATCCTTCGTTTTCTCCCCTAAATTGAACTTGCTGACAACCACCTCATTCAGCTTGCTATAGAAAGAGTCAAATGACTCATCCTTACTCATTTTGAGCTCCTCAAACCGAGTGGTCAACATCTGCAGCTTGGTGTCTTTCACTTTCTTCGTGCCTTCGTAGGTGGTCTCCAATATCTCCCATGCTTCTTTGGCAATGGTAATGTGAAAAATCCTGTGAAACTCATCTGGAGACACACCACAGAAAATCGCGTTAAGTACTTTACTGTTAGCATTAGATGCAGTGAGTCCTGCCTTATCCCATGTGGATTTGGCTTCCTCAGGCCTGGTCCACCCTATATCAACAGCATCCCAAACAGATTTATCAATAGAACATAAAAATGCTCTCATGCAGACATTCCAAAAAACATAATTACTACCATCAAAATATGGAGGAGCATTTAGGGATTGAGACCAGTCCATCTCAATATGGGGTCAAGGATCACACTATGGTAATGAAACCAATAAAAGTGTACCCGCTCTGATACCAATTGAAAGTTCAATATGTGTATAGAACACCCTTGAACGTTTAGACCCCCAATTACAAAATAACCAATTCAAGTTTTATGACAAACAATAAGTGTGCAGAAAATGAATACAAGCTATAAACAGAATTGGTAATTAATCTAAGCCAATTAAAATCACATCCATAGCAGAAAATAAAAGGCAAAGATTAAGGGAAGAGAGATGCAAACACAAGGACAACACAACAATGTGTTATCAAAAAGGAAACCGAAGCCCTAGGCGTAAAACCTCTCCACCACCCTCCAAACGGTAAGTAATCCACTAGAAAATGTAGTTGGATACATAAACAGCAATAGACCCTCCAAGCCTAATCTACCCAGTGTATCTAAGCCCTCCAAGCTTCTTGCTCCAACGAGGTTGCGTCGAACCTATTTCGTTTTTAACTTCTCAGATTCCGCTAGTTGACCATAGCATCAACCAATGTGAAATTGGTTCCTTCCTAACTGCTTCCCAGAACACCAAACAGCCCTCTTACAGTAATAGATATGGTGAGAAAAGGTTTTGGTGAAAGGTCTCTCAAGGATTTAAAAATGGAGAGGAAGAGAGTAGAGGAAATTGATGAGTCTCTTATGTGAAGATTGTGGATGAATCAATCTTGTTTTACTCTAGAGTTTCTCTCTCAAAATTCTTTCTAGAAACTCTCTTTCTTTTGTGGGTATACGGGGTATTTATACTGGGGTGAGATTGGAATGTGAAGAGTCAGGTTTTTCAAAACAGGGCTGGCTCGCGGCTTAACTAAGTCGCGAGATCCAGCCGCGAGATAACTGAACAGCTAGTTGTCTTATTTTGTCCTGTAGTGCCCTAACTAGCATGACGCTTCAACTTCTGGCATGCTTGGCACGTGTGCAGCTTCTGGTGGCTTGCAGCCCCGAGTCACCCGCGAGATCCAGTCGCGAGTCTCTGTTTTTCTTGCACACTCTTGAACATTTTTTCACACTATCTCACTCACTACCCTTACAAGAATCACATCTAAATACAGGATTACTAATTGTTGAAATACAAGGAAATTTGGTTCGGAATAAAGCCAACAAGATGGTTGATTAAATTCAACCTTACAGAAAGAAAATAGAGAACTCATCGTGTTCTTTCTTTCTATCTTACTACATAATTACCTCTAAAATTGGGCTAATTTTGGTCTTAGTTTATCATCATGTTACTAGATCTGAAATTTTCCCTTTTGAAAAAAAAAACCACCTCACCCATGGCCGCATCATCCATTTCACTGCCTTAACTTGTATTCATTTTCTTCTTAAAATCCTGCTGCATTCCCAAATCATTCTTTCTCCTTTATGCGGTTAGTGAAAGATCCAAAATTTGAGCCCAAATTGCTCCATATGGTGATGCAAAGGTTTGACTAGTGTTTTGGATGATTGAGGAGCGATGGAGTCTTGGCTGGACACACTTTTGGTATTTTCTCTCTCTAGAAACATTAGCATTAACGTCAATGTTAACAATTAATTGGGTTTGTTGTTTTTAAAAACTATTATTTCAATGAGTTGTTGTTGGAATGTTGACTTGACATAATTTGGAAGACTTGGCATAATTTGAACCCTTAGATTAGAAAAAGGAAAGTCAAGATTTAAGGAACTCTATGTGATAGAGTATCTTAGGAACTCTAGAGGATCTTGAACTCTATGTAGTAGAGTACTTTAGAAATACGTGTACAATGCCTTTGATTGTTTTTAGGTTTTTGTTTCTCAAAAAAAAAAAAAAAAAGTGTACAGTGGCATTACACAATGTTAAGTTACCAAATTTTGTTATGTGAAACGGTGCATTTGGCATTAATGAAGAACCACACCGTTTCTTTATCATAAATGTGTATTCCCTTCTCTCACATAAACGGTGGGTCCTATCATGAATTTAATTAGAGGGACCCACCATTCATGTGAGAGGAGGGAGTACGCATTTATGATACTCAGGGAATACACAATAATTTCCCCATCGTTAGCCCAACTGATAAAATTTCTAATAGTTGAATAAAAGATTCGGGGTTCAATCCTAAGTCCTGACTTACACCAAAAATTAATTGGTATCTTGGTCTGATGATAAAAAACTATTATTAGAAGCGGACGTCATAGGTTAAAACTCTAAAAAAA
Source organism: Quercus robur (assembly GCF_932294415.1). NCBI lineage: Eukaryota > Viridiplantae > Streptophyta > Magnoliopsida > Fagales > Fagaceae > Quercus > Quercus robur. The sequence continues at coordinate 30,259,738 of NC_065540.1, read as the reverse complement.
ATTGTGGCAACAACGTCCGTTTTGTGCTTGAGCTGAGTGTCTTTTTATAAACGACATGATTTCCTTTTTCTTCTTGACCGTTTGGACTAATCTTCAGGGTTGCTGTGGCTTTAGCTTTACGGCCGTTGGTTTTGGGTGAGGCATAAATAATATTTTATTTAATGATGAGAATGAAAAGGAGAATAATTTTTTTTTTTTTAAGGAAAACAATATATATATATATATATATATATATGTTTATATATACAACTGTTATCAAAATCTACTACAAACTACAAAGTAAAGTTATCAAAATTGTTTACCAAAAAAAAGTTAACAAATAAAACTGAAAAGAATACAGAATCATTCATGCCTCGAAAAAGGAAGAATAAACTTTACTAGAGGATACCAAATACTTAGCATATTCACTACTATTCTGGGACATTTAACTTGGATTATAAATTCCTTTCATTTGGCATTTGATGTTATGATTAACAAATTGAAAAAAAGGTTGAAAAAAAAAATGTTAGAATTGAAAGGAACATGCATTAGAAGTCCAATGCACAATTCAAAATCATCGTGTTGGCTGCCCTCAAAAGAAAGCATAGAGAAAGTTTGAGATTGTAACTAGTTTTCAGAACGGGCAACGGCCATAACATAAAATCATAGTGCACTAGGCTTTTTTTGAAGTGCTATACAACACTTTTTGAGTTAATATCTCACCATAAACTTTGTCTTTTCTTCATCTAGTCCAAGTGCATGATAACAGAAACGATGTGGCAAAATAACCCATTTCAACAACTTTGGTCCCTGGTCCCAATTATGGAATCTTATTAATTACTGACCCACCATCACATCACATGATAGTTATATTAAATTATAGACTACCTTGCAATTTAAGCTAAAGTTTTCTTTATTTTTAGTAAATTTATGATTCTTCTAAATATGAAATCACATACTTTTCAAACGGTAGGTTCCAGTTAACTCAATTGATAAAATTTTTGATGATTGTATAAGAAATCTGAGTTTCAATTTCTACCTACACAAAAAACTAATTAGTGTCTTAATCTGATGATAATAAACTATCATTAAAAGTGGATGCTATAAGTTAAAACTCTCCAAAAAAAAAGAAACTTTTCAAACGTACGTTTATGATAAACATGAACTTTTCAAGCCATTGAAATAAGGAAGCGAAAAATGCAGTTATTTATAGGCAAGAAACAAGTTTTTCATTATTGTGTTAGAAAAACTTGGCTTGTAAAAATGAGTGACCATATTTCTGAAAGTGAGGAGGGTTCACAAGGAGTTGCCAATTGGAGGTTCAAATTGCAGAACTCATTCATCCACTAATTTAAATAGCAATGGAGATTACAAGCTAGTGCCCAATACAAAAAACAAAGGTCATAAAAGGCTGTTTCTAAATACAAAAAACAAGCTAGTGCCCAATAAAAAAAAACAAAGGTCATAAAAAGCTGTTGCAGAACTCAGACCCAATTTAGCCGGCAAAAGCGAAAAGAAAAAAAAAAGGGGGAAGTAATCTAATTTTTGATGGGAAACAAAATTATTGAATTAATAATCATCATTACCACTCAGCAATCAGCAACAGCCACAATTTGAGAGAGTGATTCCAGGTAATTAACAGCTCACCGTCCCACATTTCAATCACATGATTCAAATACTACTACTATTTACTTTAGTCATATTTAATATGGTAATGGGGACTAAAATAATGGAGTAAATTACTAATGCAAACCAGAATTGCCCTTACTATAATATTTTTTATAATTTTTTTTTTTATTTTTAAATTTGAGGTGCTAAAATTGTATGAGGACCCATTAAAAAAAAAAAAAAAAAAAAAGCCCACAAATTGGTTGGCAACAGCTGTATTGTATCAAAAGGCTTTAGAGACACCCCGTAGGGCAGCCAAAAGCTTATTATGTTGTATTTGTACAAAGCCCAGAAAAGGAAACCGTGTGCATTTCTTCAATTTCAGTGGTTGGAAACTGGAGCAACGGCCTCTACGGGCAGCCTACCTGTAATCCCAACTTTCTCTCTCTCCTTCCACACCTATAAAACCCTTTATTTGGCCCAACAATACCTTTACACCAAGTCTTTTTATTGCTTTGCTTTGCAACATTTTCTTACCTCCACACATTTTCTCTCTTTGCAAAAATCTTACCAAGAAAATTTAAGCTAAGGCAAACTTACAATGGAGGCATTCAGGATGAGACTTTTCTTTGCCATGGTGATTATGTTGATGGCCACATCTACAATCCAAAATGTGATGGCTGCCGAAGCCCCAGCCTCAGCGCCTAGTCCTACCTCCGATGCCACTGCATTTGTACCTACCATTTTCGCTTCTCTTGTTGCTTTAACATTTGGAGTTTTGTTCTAAATTGCTCTCTTTCTTTTTTTTTTTTTATCTTTGTTTTCACCTCTCTTAAATGGGATTGTGTGAAGGCTTCTATCTCAACCTTATTTTCCATCCCAATTGATAGGCATGATGCGTCATTGGGTTGAATAATGGGATTGAGGAAGAGAAAGGCTTTGAGGCTGTTTTGTGGTTTTTGGTTCTAATGACCAAGGTCAAACACATTCATATTGTATTGTTTATTCTTCTATAATTGTGATATGTATGGTTGTGACTTATATGACCCATTCATTTGATTAATAAATTTTGTTCTAATTATTGAAACTTATCAATTTATTATATAATTTGTATTTGGTATTAATCTGAGTTATATAACATTTCAAATTACAAATCTTATCACAGTATCATAATTCAAATGATTCAAAGTTCATAACTCATAACAAAATCAAAAACTATTAAAATATGAATACTATTAAAGTTCATAACTGAATAACAAAATCAAATACTATTCAAATGTCATGGTGGCTCTCAATTTCAAATATGAATAACTGAATTCCTGGATCGCAAAGATTAGATGGCTGAAGAGCAAAGAGTATAAAATGTCTCCCACGGTTTAGAATTTCACATATCAAGAATCAATTTCAAATCATAGAATATCATACTCAAAAGGGTCCAAATTTCACATATACTAATACCCACGAGGCCTTTATATGTTTATATTGTACTTGCAAAGTAAATTTACATTATAAATTAAATTTACATTATAAATATACAAAAAGTGGTAAAATAATAGTTTTGTACACATTTGAAAAAAGTAGTAAACACTGTACATTTTTTCATATAAACATGAACAACATTTCCCACTTTTTATATATTTACAACATAAATTTATATTGTACTATATAATGTAAACGAAGAATTTCCCTATTCATGATTCATTATAAAGGGCATTCCAAGTTCACATATCCAAATGCTCGTGATCCATTATCAAGTGGATTCAAAATACATATATCATTGGCCAGGGTGTCAAACGGAAACCTCACTATCATTTTGGATGAGGCCTTTAGTTCAAATTCATACTACAACCGAAGCCATAAACCATTCCCAAGATGCTTAGATTACAAAGGCGATGACAAAAAACATAAACGAAGTTGGAAGAGTTTAGAATCTATGAACTTAATACTTACACAAGGAAAGCATAGGAGACATGCCAATTTCGAGGCAAACAAAAGGGTACTCACTTAACATTCCTTTCATTAAACTATTAAAGTGAAGGGCAACTATACTATTATAGCTTGAAAAGCGAATTCAATGACATAGATGTAAAGCAATTAGTAATTAATACTTGAGATATGTTGTGAAATTTTAAAATACTTTTTTTTTTTTAAATTTTTTTGAGAGAGTTTCAACCTATGACGTTCTCCTGATAATAGCTTTATCATCAGACCAATACACCAATTAGTTTTTGGTGTAAACGGAGATTGAACTCCAAATCTCTTATACAACCATCAGAGATTTTAAAATACTTGAAAGTGCATAAACTGTCGAACCATAATATATTTTAGCTTGGTAAGTGTGACGGTGAACCCACAAACACCAATGTGAATAAAGGAAAATTAACCAAATCTCAACTAAATAAATCCTAATATAATTCAGTAAAAAGTGGGTGTTTTAAAATTAAATAAAACTAAACAAACAATTAACTTAAGCAAAGAGATATTAAAAAACAATATAGAGATGTAAAAAAATCAAGAGAAAGGAATTATGATTTTGGAATTTACTTTGTGAATTCATATTAGCAAATATTCATGATCATTAGTTTATCTCAAATTATTGCATGATAATTGTAGTGGGCCTTTTTGGTTATATCGGGCTAGGCTGCCTCTTGCGGTACTGGGCCCAAATATTCTGAGTAAGGGAGTTGAGACCGGTCCAACTGCAACTCAATTTGGTCCGGCTTGTGCACAAACTATGCCTCGTTCGCCAAGAGCGCGCTTACGGCGGGCAGAGCTGTTTTAGATGAGTCGTGGCAGGCAGATATGATAATAATAAGACAAAAGAAAGTACTTTGACTTCTTAATTAAAGTGAATAGATAATCCCTAATTAAGAAAAAATAATCACAGTTTAACAACAATTACTTTTATAAAGAAAGTAAGAGGTGTTAGGTTCTAAATGTTTAAAACAATTGGCAAATCGTAAACACAAACTTGTCTAGATATAGATCTTAGAGTCTATAGATTTTATTAGAAAATACTCAATGTGATTCAAGTCAAGATTCAAGTACATACAAGCTGCAGGAAGAAGATTTCATAATCTGTCTGGTTCGATTGATCGGAAGACAGGCTCGATTGATCGAAAGTCGTATCTACAGAATTTTAATTAAGCCCAAACAGTAGTTCAAGCCCATTTAGGATTAGGGTTTCTAATCTACTTCTCCCAATATATAAAGGAAACCCTAAGCACGTTTTTATGTGACTTTTCAGAGAGAAAGAGTGTGCCTCTTTTGTATTTAGGGTTTTGTTCCTAAAAAGCTCTCTTATGTCTTCTACCAGTGCTATTTCTTGAAGAATCTCAAGATCCGATATTGTAGAATGTAAGGTTGAATTTAATCAACCATGTGTTGACTTTATTCCGTGACAAATTTGCTTGTAATACAACACTTAGAAACCCTGTATTTAGGTGGGAATCATGTAAGGGTAGTGTGTGAAAGAGTGTGAAGAAATGCTCAAGACAATGCAGTGAAGCAGAGACTAGCGGTTAGGACTCGCGGGAGGCTCGCGGCTTGCAAGCCGCCAAAAGTTGCACACGCGCAGAGCATGCAGAGGAGCTGAACAGTCATGCCAGCTAGAGTACTACAGGACAAAAATCCAAACTGGCCATTTAGCTAGCTCGCGGCTTGAACTCGTGACTCAGTTAAGTCGCGAGGTCAAGTCGCCAGACAACCCTGTTTTTGGAAAAACTGACTCTTCGTATTCCATTCTCACACCAGTATAAATACCCCTCATTCCCATAAAATATGCGTGGCTATTCAGAAAGAAAAACCCTAAGAGAGGTTTCTTCAAAACACCCACCCAATTAGAGAGAGTTACTCATTCTTAGAGAGAAACGTTTGTAGTCTCTTCTCATTCCCTCTCTCATTGTCATACCTATTGAGAGGAGATTTCTATCCAAACACTACCCACACCAATTTAGAGTGTTGAGTGTTTTTGGAGCTTTGGGAAGCATTGGAAGATGCCAAGGATGGCGGATGCTACGGTCTAGTAGCGGAATCCGGTAAGTTAGAAAAGAAAAAGGTTCGGCGCAACCTCGTTGGAGCAAGAAGTTTGGAGGGCTTAGGTACATCGGGTAGATTAGGCTTGGAGGGTCTATTGCTGTTCATGTATCCCAACTACATTTTCTAATGGATTATTGACCGCTTGAAGGGCGGCGGAGAGGTTTTACGCCGAGGGTTTCGGTTTCCTCTTCGATAACACATCGTGTGTTGTCCTTGTGTTTGCATCTCTCTTCTCTTTATCTTTGCCTTTTATTTTCTGCTGTGGATGTGATTTCAATTGGCTTAGATAGTTTATCCAATTCTATATTATAGCTTATGTTCATTTTCCGCACACTAGTTGTTTGACATAATGCTTGAATTGGTTAATTTGTAAATTGGGGGTCTAAACGTTCAAGGGTGTTTATACACATAATTGAACTTTCATAGAAGTTGTTGCCTTCTCTTGTCATCAAAGGTGTTAATGATCTAAACCTTCAAGGGTGGTCTTGGAGTCAAAAACAGGAGAGTTTGTGTTGCTAACCGTTGAGTGGGATCTCAAAGTCACAAACGGGGGTGTTTGTATTTTGCAAAGGCCAAAGAAAGAAGGATTATGTGGATTCGGAGCTTGCATGTGGTCGTGTCAGTAAGTTCTACTGGTGGGTAGTAATAAGAAGTCGAGCGTGCGGGCTTGTAAGTCTTATTGTATGAATTTCGATTCTTTCTAGTGGATTTGCTTTTTACCTTGAGGATAGCTAGGTTAAATCCTCTCCAGGTTTTTTACCGGTTTGATTTTCTTGGGTTATCATATCGTTGTGTTTTTTATTTTCCGCTGCTATACATTGATATGATATATTTGTGTTAACCTAGATCTAAAACTTGGAATAAGTAATCACTTGGCTAATTACCTAGGTTAATCTGATTGTGGTTTTAAGGGGTCTAAAAACTAACAAGAGGAATAAGTGGGTAGTATATGGGTTAATTAAAAGAAGAAAGAAATCAGATTAAATATAATCCGCAGGACCAAAACCAGAGAGGGAAGAACGCCTCTTCTCAAAGTGAATAATCTCCCAGGGAAATCCTACCATGGAAATTAATCACTTTGAGGAAAACGAACATGAATGGTTGGTGCACAAGAGAACTCTTTGTTTCTGGCAGAGAGCAGGACTTTGAGAGGGAGAGAGGGAATCAATCTATTGGTGCATACCTACCGCTCTAACTCTCTATCTTTTTCTTTCCTTCTCTTCTAATATTCCCCTTTCTTATCTTTTTTTCTTTCTTCCTCTTTTTCTTAATACTTGTTTTCTATTTCCTGGTTTTCAAATTCCTATACCGTGGTGCTTGTGTCGTCCCCTGTACATGGCAAGGGCCTCTTTTTATAGTGCCTGCCATGACCGGGTTTTACTATTTTAACCCTTAACCACCTTTGTCTGGTCTGGGTGTACTTGCCGACCACCACTAGTCCGTCTGTGTGCCATTCCCCGTCACCAGACAAAAGAAAACTATTTTTCTTGTTTGTCTGCCGTGGCACCCTTCCTTACTATGGTGTGAGTGGCTTCTCTCTCCCTATCCTTCATGGCATGCACCTAGTGGTTCCAACTCAGCTTTGTTTCTTTTGGGTGGTATGTCATCCCAGTAGGACACTTCCCCCAAAAGAGCCCGAGTAGGAACCTCAAAATAGGTTTTTCCCCTCTCCCCACCGCCAAACCATGCCCTCTTATCTCTAACCCATGACCTCACCGTGTCCTATATTAGCTGGGTATAGGCTGGTGACGTCTGGGCCTTGCGCGTGCCTCTCTTCCATGTATGTCCAAGATCTGCCTATTGCTCATGCGTTTGTCATGGTTGGCCTGCACAGTCTGCCGTCCCTTTTTTACTATTTTCTGGTTTCCCTTTATTTTATGGCTTGCCCCACTTAGGGGCTGGGCCTTGCTTGACAGTGGGCTTTGCCTTTCTTCAGCCCACCCTTTTTCCTGCTACCATCTTCTGCCATACCACTCTATCATTCCTGCTATGAAGTTGTTTTCCTCAATCCTACTGGACCTCTTTGAGCTTGCCGTTTATTCTTCTCCCATGACCTAGTATGGCCATTGGTTCTTTTATTACATCATTGGCGGGCTCCTGTGTCCCATTTGTTTTCTCTTGGGCGTTCCTGGCCCATTTGCTTTCCTTGGGCTTCCTTGGCCCTTTTCTTAACTTTTCATTCCCATGGACTTTTACTGAGTTCTTTGGGCTTCCTCGACCCAATTACATTATCTCTCATCCTTGGGGCTCATGGGCTTGCCATCAACCCCTTACTTTCTTTGCTTTCATTACTTTGGGCCTGTCGTGGCTCATTCTCACTTTTCTACATCATATACTACCTATGGTTTGCTTTTTTCTCTCTTTTCGGGCTCCTTTAAGCCCATTTACTCCCTCAAGGCCCATTTGTTTATCTTATGGGCCTGTGATCCATTATTCCTGCCGCTTGGGCTTAATGAGTCGACCTAATTACATTATCTCTCATCCTTGGGGCTCATGGGCTTGCCATCAACCCCTTACTTTCTTTGCTTTCATTACTTTGGGCCTGTCGTGGCCCATTCTCACTTTTCTACATCATATACTACCCATGGTTTGCTTTTTTGTCTCTTTCCGGGCTCCTTTAAGCCCATTTACCCCCTCAAGGCCCATTTGTTTATCTCATGGGCCTGTGATCCATTATTCCTGCCATTTAGGCTTAATGGGTTTTCTATCCATTTACCAACTCTTTTTTGTCTGCATTGCTGGGCTTCTCCTTTCCACTTGGGCTTCCAAAATGGCCATCAACATTTAGCCCCCTAAACATATAAAGCGTTCCTACGGTTCATATGTGAATAAAAGGCTTCCCTACCCTTTCTGTCTTTCCATCTTCTTTTCCTTCGCGGGCTATTTGAATAGTGGTCCCTACCTTATATATATATATATATATATATATATATATTTCTACTGTGAACAGTGTTGTCTCTTTGAATTTCGTATTTTAGCAGTTATTTTGAAACACAGCCGCCATTTCATTAATTTCATCCCCTTTCTGATGGCTGACCCGTCGCCTCCTTTCGTGCCGGCATTAATGACCTGGGTATTTAAGAGGGAATCCCTTTGTAACCCAAACACAAACTCCTTCTTCCCTTCCAAAACTCTCTTTCCGTTTTCCCTTTCTTCACCACTTCCTCTTCCTTAAACATCCTCATCCGTTTTCTTCAATCAAATTCCTGTACCATGACGCCGGTGAAAAGCCAAAGCTCCTCCCACTGTAAAGGAAAAGAGGTTATCTCCGATCCTCCAACCGCATGTGATGTAAGCGAGGAGGCCATGTACTTCGAGTCGGACCATTTCGACGAGGAAGAAACGCAGCGTGCCTCGGATAGTGAGTGCGCTCCACTTATTGATCCCTGGTACAACATTCATCCCCATTTCCTAAAGATTCCGAGCGATTATGCGCCGTTGCCGCCGGGCCATGTGTGGCTCGCTCTTTGCCAGCGAAATACAGACGTTTCTTGGGCCCCGTTGGCCTCCTCGATCCCCGATCTTGTCATTCGCTAGGGCACTTCACTCCCCGTGCCTATTCATTTCGAGTTTGGATCGGGTACCGCCTTGGGTTGGAGGGAGTGGGTGGACAATGAGTTATCCGACACCAGATTCATGGGGTTGTTATAGTGGGTCGGTGTTTTGAAGGCCATCGTTTCACCTCGCTGCTTATCCAACTTTCAGGACCTCTTCAACCTCCATCACTTGGTCCGCCGGTGGTGTACCACCACCCATACCTTTTTCTCCTCCTGCAGTAAAGTCACCATGACCTTAGAAGATGTAGCCAATCAGTTACTCTTGCCCATCCTTGGCAACGTTGATCCTGCCACCTTAAAGCTTTCTCTGGAGGAAGAGGCCGTGAAGGCTGAGTTGAAGAAGGGGATGAGTAGGAATGCCAAGTTATCTTATTGGGTTAGTTCTTCTTCTAATTCTCTGTGGCTGCTCGTCGTGCGGCCTTTGTTGTGTTTTGGCTTTGCAAGTTTGTTTTTGGGTCTCACCCCCATTATGTCGTGAAGCCTTTATATTTCCATTTAGCTATCAAGATTTCTGCTGGGGTTAGTCTGCCGTTAGCTCCTATGTTCTTGGGGCATTTGTATGTTCAATTAGACATCCTGCGAAGTGATAAGAGCCAGGTAGGCTCCTGCCACATAGTCACCTCCTCCATTCATAGTACTATTTTGCAACACCTGTTGTATGAGCGTTGTGCTAAGCATTTGTCGAAGTGTAGGCCCTTTCGCTTCGCTAAAGAAAAGTATTAGTTGTGTCCGCAAGCCATTACTGATTTTTGCGGCAGATTTGAGTCAGACTTCCTACTAGCTTTTCATTGGGTCAGCTTGAAGCCAATTGACCATTCTGCTGTTGAATCCTTTGATCAAGGTGTCAGATTTTCTTGGAGAGCTTACAGAAAATTGGGTACAGGTTATACATTTGTAGGTTCTGCTATGGGTTTGTTCGTTGACACCACCGGGACTATCACCCCTTTGACCGGTTTTAATGAGACCGAGATTACTTACTTAGTGGCCACCAATGCTGGGTGGTTGCCTTATTTGGCCGACGAAGGAATTAGGTTTGTTCATTATCCTGCCAATCGGGTGAGAAGGCAGTTCGGACTAGACCAGGACATTACTGATGACCTTTCTTTTCTGCGCCCCACTGCTTTTGAATTTTGGAGTCAGCGTTTTACTACAGTTACCGTTCCGGGCTCACTAAGGGAGGGCCTTTGTACCCCTGCCATGCATGGATATTGGCAGGTCGTGATGACTTCGTTTAAACAAGAGTTGATGGGTAGTCGCGGTTTCTCTCTCGTTCCTCCTGATGGGCTTAGCATAATTATCTCGGCTAATCCTCGGTTGCTTTTGCCCTCCAAGTCTGTGTTAGCATATGCCAGGAAGCAGAATCGGTCTACTATCTTTGAATGGGATGAGGAAAAAAGAGGGTGGCATTGGCACGCCGGTAATTATCCTTCCGGTTGGGAGAAGAAAGTTAAAGTGACGAATATTTCTGCGCCAAGTAAGAAGGGTCCTACCAAGCTTAAGTTTGCAAGCAAGTCCAAACTTGCTACTCCACGGCCATCTACAAATGCTCCCCCCTTCCAGCAAAACACGAGGCAACAAGAGAAAGACAACTCCTCACCCTGCGTTTGCTGTTGAGTGGAGAGTAAGTTACCTCTAATTCTGCTTCGTCTTTTATATACTTTTGACTTTCCTATAGCTAATCCTGACAAGTGTGCTGACTTCTCTCTTTAACCTTATCTTTTGTTCTCTTTTTCCTTTGCAGTCTAAGCATAAGGAGGATACATCAGTCACCTGTCTCATTTTGCTTGATGAATCGAGTTTGAGGTACATCTTCTTTCTTTTCTTCTTCCTCCTCTTTTTTTTTTCTTTGCACGTGTTTCATCTGCCACATGCTTTTGTTTGACTCATCCGCCTAAAAGTTCCTTTGATCTTCATATCTTTTTCCTTTTGTCTTCTAGGATGAGCCCGAGCTTCTTTCTATATACCACCCCTCAGCTGAGAAGCTTTCTGCCTCCATGGGTGCACCCATAGGAGGCTTTTTTGATGGGGGCTAACATAGTATTTGCAACATCTGCCCCTTCTGCTACTACACACAGAGTTCCTGCTGAGGCTTCTACCCCTCCCATTGAATCAGTACCCATAGATGAGGGTACTCATACTGGGAAGGTTAGTGAGGCCATTCCCATTCCTGCCGAGACACTTACTCCCCAAGAGGTGGCCATTCCCATTCCCATTCCCATTCCTGCTACTATTCAGACCGAGGTTGCTTCTTCTATCACACCCTTTGTCATCTCCACCAGTGACCCCTTTGCAATTCTATCTCAGGCTATGAAGGATGGTTCTTCTCTGGCAGTTACCCCTTCTTCCATTCCTAGCTCTGCCACACATGGACCTGATGTGGACTTGTCCTCTGAGGGGTCTGAGGACGTCCTTGAGGACCCGGACGATGAACCTATCATGAAGAAGAGGATTTCTGATTCTGACGACGAGGAGAGTGCTCCCCCCAAGACTGAATTCATGGGTATGTGCCTTTTTCCCTTCCTTTTTTTTTTCTTTTGTTTCTTTTGTTTTTGCCAAGTTCATTCTTTCCCTCTCTTTTTTTGTCATCTCTTCCTTACACGTATGTATTTGCGTCTCCCCTTTGCTGCAATCTCCCTTTATTTGTATGCCTATTTCCGTATTTTGCAGAGACTTTTGAGGGGCTAGGGGTCGCAGCAAACGTAGGTATGCCTTCAATCGCTACTCCTGCCACACCCATAGCACCCGTTTCTGCTATTCCCACAGTGTCCATTTCTGTCGTACCTTTTGTACTTGTTTCTGCCGTTCCCACAGCCCCCATTCTCACGGGTCCTAGTGAGTTTCTCATCTTCTCCCTTATTTCTTTCTTGCGATTTTATTGTTCCTAGCTCATGGTTTCTCATGTTGCGTCTCATGCTCCTTATTAGGTCCGCTGCCTACTGTCCTTTCTCAGTTTGAGGTGGGCAGCAGTTCTGCCACGATTCCAGACCCTGTGGGTGAGGCCGCAACCTTCTTTACGTATTTTGATCAGCCTGAGATTAACGACCTCTATCCTACAGACTTCTGGGGTTCCGACCCTCCTTATCTGGACTTTCATGGCTTCAGGGTTCCCCAGGATTGCGTTTCTCACCTAGAGGCAGTTTTTAGTAGCCGGGGGGACTTCATGCAGGGATTCCGCCTTGGTCATTCTGCCAGGGAGTATTTCTTGAAACTGCTGGGAAGCGTAAAGAATAATATTGAGCATAACTTTGTTGATACTATCTCTTCCGAGAGGATCCTGCAGTAGAGAGCTGTAATTCAGGAGCTGATCAGTGTAGGCTTTACTGTGGAATTCATCCTAGACCATCTTCGTGAGATTGCCCGAGCCTTTTTCATGAAAAAGGTTCAGCCCGCTGTAGATGCCATTGACACACAGATTGAGACTTTGAAGAAGGAGGTGGCAGACTTTGAGGGTCATCGTGAGCGTTTTCTTGCTAGCATTGGTAGGTCCAGCTGCTTTGGAAACCAGCCTCTTATCTTTGGGCTTCATTGATGTAGTTCTTTCTTTCTTTCTTTTTTTGTTCTTTTCCTTATTTTACTACCCCACCTAGTACACTTCATCTACATATTTTCTCTTTATAGCACTTATTTGGCTAATTTGACATAGTTGCCACAATTTGGGTTTGTATCTTTTAAGATGCTACACTTAGTTGCTATTTATGCTATTACTTATGACATGGAATGCTTTTTATAATACTTCATGTCTTTTCATTGTGTACTCATAAAAGCATGTTACAAACTTGTCTCGTGACATGGTCACTTGAAGGAAAAAAAAAAACAAAACAAAACAAAAGGTAAACCTTGAACTCATTGAATGAAAGGGACAACTACATAAACTTAACTTAAGCATAATAACGCTTCAACCATTTCCCATTGATGGGATCCATTAGGTCCTTGCCATCCATCTGGGCTAGACGATAATACCCACTTGGGTGTGTTTCTCTTATCACAAGGGGTCCCTTCCATTTTGGTGCAAATTTAGATGATTCTGCCATACCTCACCTGACATAGTCCGCCACTTTTAGCACAAGTTGTCCTTCCGCGAACACCCTCTCTTTAGTCATCCTGCCATAGGCTTCTGTCATCCTTTGTATGTATCTACAGCTACGCTCTTGGGCTTCCTCCCTTCTTTCATTAAGTCCTTTCAGATCTTCACACCTTTCTACCGTAAAGGCTTCTTCCTCTTTTTCCTTCCCCTGTATCTTGATAACTCTCAAAGATGGGGTCATCACTTCTACTAGGCTCACTACCTCTGTCCCGTATACCAAGGAAAATGGTGAAAATCCTATGGCAGACTTTGGTGATTTTTTGTAAGCCCAAAAGGCGTCTGGCAGGTGTGTTGCCCATCCTCCTATATACTCTTGGCTCATTTTACTGATGATCTTTATGAGAACCTTGTTTATTGCCTCTGCTTGCCCATTTCCTTGAGGGTAATAAGGCGATGAACGATAGTACTTGACTTGGTAGAACTCTTGCATCTTCCTTACATCACTGTTGACAAAGGGTGTGCCATTGTCGCTGATAATCCTGTGGGGTACTCCAAACCTAACAATTATATTCTCCTTGATGAAGTTTGCCACTGCTCCTCCCGTGGCTTTTTGGAATGGCACTGCCTCTACCCATTTAGTGAAGTATTCCGTAGCCACTAGTATCCATATGTATCCATGCGATGGTGGGTTAACTGGTCCTACCAAATCAAGCCCTCAAGTGTGGAAGGGTCATGGGGTGACCATGCTATGTAAGTTCTGCGGGTGAGTGTGAATCAAGTTGGCTTGCACTTGGCAACTGTGGCATATTTTCACAAATCCTACTGTATCCTTCTTCATGGTAGGCCAGTAGTAACCCATTTGCAACAGGCATCTATAAAGCTTTTTCTTCCCTTGGTGCTCCCCACACTCTACCAAATGCACTTTTTTTTTTTTTATCATTTCTCTTACTTCTTCAAGGCCCAAACATCTTAAGGGGTCCCCGTCGTACCCTTTTTTGAAAAGGACCGTATTATGCAAAAAGTAACGCGTTGCCAACCTCCTAAGCTTGTATCTTTCATTGTGCTTTTGTGGCAAGATGCCTCTGCCAAGTACTGCACGAATGGGCTTCTCCAGTCTTCGCTGATGAACACAGCTTAACTTTCCTCTATGTCTGCTGTGAGCTGGCAGGTCCCGCATTGGGTTTGGACTCGGTCTACGTCTTTACCCATGCTTGGCCAATAGAAGCCTGCCATTTGAAGTCTGCGGTAAAGGCTGACCTCTCTGCAGGATCTGCAAGTCTTGTCATGTACTTTTTTCAACTTTCTCTGGGCCTCCTCCTGCCCCACGCATCTGGACAAAACCCCACCGGGCATCCTACGGTAAAGTTCTCCTCCCAACAGGGCATAGTCTTTTAGTACCTTCAGTTCTGCAGCACCTTCTCCTTTCATCAAGGCTTCCCTTATGGTGATCCGACAATCCCCTTCGCACCGTTCCTCCAGGAACCTTTCCTTCAACACCTCAATAATGGATTCTTCCCTCTTGCTGACCTCTACCCTGGTGTTATCCCCTTCGAACATTATTTGTGAGCCTAGTGTGGCCAAGGCATCCGCAAACTGGTTTTCGTTCCTTGGAGCATGATCTATTTCGAAGGTTGAAAACTTCTCCTCCATCTTCTGGGTCATTGCTCTGTATGGGGCTAGGCTAGGTTCCTTTAGGGAGAAGATCCCTTTGGCCTGGCAGACCACCAGGTTCAAATCACCCATTACCCTTAAGTGCTTGACTCCCATTTCAAGAGTCATGGCCAACCCGATTAGATAGGCTTCGTATTCTGCCGTGTTGTTTGAATAGGGGATTCCAATTTGAACGATAATGCCACTACCTTATCTTCTTCATGGTACAAAACTACTCCCACTCCTCCTAATTAGGTGGTAGAAGACCCATCAAATTTCATTACCCATTGTTCTTTAACCTTTTCAGCCATGGCTACTTCCCCCGAAACTTCATCATCTAGTGGGAATTCTTCCTTTCCTGGAAACTGTGCCAATAGATCTGCTATAGCCTGGCTTTTCATCGCCCTGGGTGTCCCCATTCTCAAGTCATACTGTGACAATTGTAATAACCACTGGGATATTCTGCCTGAGAGGATTGGTTGCTACAACAAAACCTTGATGGCATGGGACTTGGTCATCAGCCATACTTCGTAGGCCGAGAAATAATGGCGTAACCTCTGCGAAGCATACACAATAGCCAGACACGCCCTTTCTGCCCTTGGGTAACAAGTTTCTGTGTCTTTTAAGGCACGACTGATGTAGTACACTAGTTGCTCAACGCCACCTCCATCCTCTTAGGCGATTAATGAACTAATGGCATAAGAGTTGGCGGCCAGGTAGAGTAACAATGGCTTTCTGTGGACTGGGGCTTGTACCATAGGGAGGTTCATCATGATCTATTATAGCCTCTTAAAGGCCGTTTGCTGCATTCCTCCCCATTCAAAGCTTTGCCCTTTCCTGAGCAATTTGGTGAAAGCAGAAGTAATTAATGCCAACCCAAGGATGAATCTTCAGATATATGAGACCTTCCCTAAGAAGCTCTTTAACTCCTTTACCTTAACTGGAGGTCTCATAGTGGCTATGGTCGTGGCTTGGCCGGGTCCACATCTATTCCCTTACTGTGAACCAAGCAGCCCAGGAATTTCCCAGAGGACACTCCAAATGCGCACTTGAGAGGGTTCATTCTTAGTTTGAAGGCTCTACACCTTTCAAATACCCTTTTCAACCCGTGGAAGTGCTCTTCTCTCCTCCTTGATTTAACCACTATGTCATCCACATAGTCCTCTAGTTCCTGATGCATCATGTCGTGAAATATGGCCGTCATCGCTCGTTGATAAGTTGCACCTGCGTTTTTTAACCCGAAGGGCATCACAGTGTAGTAGAAGTTGCCCATGGGTGTTCTGAAAGCAGTTTTATCAGCATCCCTTGGTGCCATTCTGATCTGATTATATCCACTAAACCCATCCATGAATGAAAACATGGCACTTCCTGCCGCAGAATCTATTAATAAATCCATGTTTGACAATGGGAACTCGTCCTTCGGACAGGCTCTGTCAAGATTTCTGAAGTCTACACAACATCTTATCTGTCTGTTCTTCTTCTTTACTGGTACTATGTTAGATAGCCAGCGCGGGTGTTGAATAGGCTTGATGAATCATGCGGCCAGCAATTTCTGTACTTATTTGACTATTTGCCCTTCTATTTCAGTGTGGAATATCTTGGCAGGCTGGGCCACTGGTTTGGCTTCTGGGTCCACATTTAACGTATGCGCCACTAACCCAGGTCTAACCCTGGCATTTCAATGTAATCCTATGCGAAGACGTCGTTGAACTCTTTCAACAGCAGTATCAACTCTGATTTTTCCTTTTCTGTTCGACTGGTACTAATTGAGATAGGCCTTAGTCCTTGTGAACCAGACCCTAGGTCAACCTCCTCAAATTCTTCTTCTGCCACAACTTGCACCTCCTTTTCTGCCACGATTTTTTCATCTTTTTCTTTATTACCTTCTTCCCTTGAACTTTCTTATGCCACGCAACACACCAAACTCTCGTGCTGCCACTCTTGGGTGGGGCCCTCTTGTATTTCACTCGTGGGCCTCATGCGCCTTCATAATTTGTACACAATCCTACCATCAGGGCCTCGGACCCTGACACATTGGGGTGTGTCATCTAATTCTGTGACGGGTGCTTCTTTTCTTTTCTTTTTTAGTGCTAGTAAGTCCCTTAGATCAGGCTCTGGGTCACCTTAGACGTCTTCCCACTTTGGTATGAAGGTACCTCGTGGCTTTGATACTGAGCTTTCCCCAGATGGAGCCTATTGGTCGTAGAACATAGTTTCTACTAAATGAGCCTCCGCCTGTTTGAACGGCAAGGGGTTTGCTGCTATGCGTATCATTCTGCCATTCAACCTTCCTTTCACACACTGATGATAGGTGGACGGGACCAATCGGTGTTTGTGCAACCATGGCCTCCCCAAAAGCACATGATAGGAGACCTCCGTTTTCACCACATGGAACCAAGTTAAAGAAGCTATGGGGCCTACTTTCAACCACAATTGGATGTGGCCTGTGATGTATTCACCCCTTCTGCCAAACCCTGTCACTTCTATTGGGCATCCCTGAATCTTTCTTTCTGAAATTCCTGCTGCTTGTAAAGTGCTCAATGGAATGAGATTTACAAAGGCACCTGTATCTACCAAGACTCTCTTGATGGGGATTTGATTTATAGATGCCACCAAGTAGAGGGGCTCCCAGTGATCTGGGTATCCCATCTTCATATTCTCATTACTAAAAGTGATCTCAGTCGACTCCTGTAAGAGAGCTCTGTCATCTGGGATTTCCGCTGATAAGCATTCTACTCCTACCCTGAAGGCGATGCTCACCAAAGCCTCCGTGGCTATCTTTCTTTCCTTTGCTGTGAGCTCCAGCTGGTTAAACAAATTTTTGAATTTAAAGCTTCGCTGTAAAGTGGTAATTACTATGGCAGACAGGGCTAGATTTTCTTCTTCGTCTTCCCTTGGATCCGCGCAAATTACTACCACTGCTACACCCTTCCCTTTGTGATTTAGGAGTGGGTTTCTTTGAACCTCTTGTTGGGATAGTTCTAGAGTCCCTTCTTTGATCCTGCGGTGTACCAATCTGTGGAGCGCCTAACATTCTGCGATAGGATGTTGCACATAGTTGTGCAAACGGCAGAAGCGTGGGTCCCTCCGCTCCTCTTTTGTGGTTTCTCTAAAAACTTGATTAGGCTTGAAAATTTCGTCTGCTATCCACTTGTCTAGCAGCACATCTAATTCTTTTGGAGTGCATGGTATTGGTGATCGAGTATCGTATTCCCTCCCATCAATCTTCCTTCTCCACTCGCCAGTAGATACTACCATAGCTTGCCCTCGTTTCTTTTGTCCGAACTTGGCTTCACAGATTGGGCAGTCTTTCTAGCCTTTTGCAACAACTGTACAAACTGGGAGATTTCTAAGTTTTTCAGGACTGCCCTGTACTCCTTGATCATGTTTGTCATACACATTTCCACCAATGTTCTTTCTTCACAATGATCATAGCAATCAAGTGCTATGTCCCTGAACCTTTTGATGTATTCCATCAAATCTTCGCCGTTCCTTAGCTTGGTTGCTTACAGGGTTGCAAGCATTACTATTTCATCTCCGTGGAAGTACTTAGTGCAAAATACGTCCACCATGTCATCCCGAGTTGGGATTGATCACGGCTTTAGGCCGATGTACCAGGTATATGCCCGGTTGCATAGCGATTTAGAAAATTCTCGAAGACATAAGTCTTCGTCTGCGACGTAAGGGCCAAGTGTATCAATGAACTTGCTTACGTGCTCAACTGCACTTCCCTTCCTGCCATCGTACTATGTAAAGGCTTGCGGCTCATACCTCTCGGGGTACGGTTTGCTGAGTACCCTTAGTGGGTAAGAAGGCCTTCGTGCATAGAATCTCTCCTTAGGTGCTCTGGCTCTCTCTTGTTCCAAGAGAGCCGCTACTTCAACCATAGTGATGAAATGTTGTTCCGCATTCTGTGGGACACCTCCTGCTGGTGTCTCTTCTTTGTCTGTCGCATGTTCCAGGTCATGTTGGCTTCCTTTTTCCTTTGTTTTGTCTATTTTTAGCTGATAGATTTCTTCCATCATTTGTTGTTGTAAGTGTTGCAGGGATTGCAAAACTTCAATGAAGATGTTGGCATTGTCAGTAGGGATTCTTGGCTGTGGCTAGTGTTCAGCCCCCACTCCGTTGGCATCTTCTACCTGGTTAAGCTGTTATTGGTGAGGCATTGTTGTCCTAGACTCTGCTTGTGAGGGCACGACACTCATATTCCGCGTTATTCTGGACTTTGGAGGCATTTGTTTACGAGGGCTTCTGTCCCTATCTGCTTCTCAATTCCCTAGTGGAGACGCCAATTTTATGTAGTGGGCTTTTTTGGTTATATCAGGCTAGGGTGCCTCCTGCGGTATTGAGCCCAAATATTCTAAGTAAGGGAGTTGAGACCAGTCCAACTGCAACTCAATTTGGTCCGACTTGTGCGCAAACTATGCCTTGTTCGCCAAGAGCGCGCTTACGGCGGGCAGAGCTGTTTTAGATGAGTCGTGGCAGGCAGATATG